>NC_136266.1:64951270-65068770 GCF_964187855.1 Myxine glutinosa
TGTTTGATACAATGCAAAGTCAATCTAGTGGGAAACACATATTTAGCCTACATAGAATAAGGAAATACACTATTTAAAAAGATATATCGTGACCTGCGTGTAAGTTTCATGGAATTAACTAGGAGGACGGCTGCGACCATTATTTACATTACCAGGGTGTTACCATACTTTTGTAACGTTCACATTGTTACGTTTTCACATTCGTTACACTTCCTCCAAAATTGTTACACTTCTCAAAAAAACCGTTACACTTCTCAGAACCGTTACACTATATATATATATATATATATATATATATATATATATACATATATATATATACGTATATATATACATATATATATATATATATATATATATATATATACATATATATATATATATATATATATATATATATATATATATATATATATACATACATATATATATACATACATATATATATACATACATATATATATATATACATATATATATATATACATATATATGTACATATATATATATATATATATATATATATATATATATATATATATATATATATTTATATATATATAGATATATATATATATATACATATATATACAGTCATGTGAAAAAGTAGGTACAGCCATGTAAAAGGTAAAACAACAGGGATGTATATCAGACAAGTATGTATAGTGATATGTGTATAAGATCACATCACATAATCCACTATTAATTCTTCATTGTACCAGAGGGTGCTTGAGGATAATGTGAGGCCATCTGTCGGAAAAGTTGTAGCTCAACCGAAGGTGGACCTTGCAACACGACAATGACCCTAAACATCTATCTATAATTCCAGTAATCTCTGTGTGTATGTATGTCTGTATGTTTGTCTGTGACCGCTGTTTCTCGACAACCACGGGTCCGATATACTTTAAACTTGCCAGGTATATTGCTGGGGACCCGAGGATGTGCCTTTTCAAGGTTTCATATTAATCGGAGAAGTAGTTACCGAGCTATGGCGATTTCTTTACCAAACTCCGCAAGCCGTTCGCTTTGGACCAAACCATTTCATGTAAATAGAGGGGGGGGATTGTCACCGTACTCGCAAGCCGTTCGCTTTGGACCAAACCATTTCATGTAAATAGAGGGGGGGGGGATTGTCACCTTACTCGCAAGCCGTTCGCTTTGGCTTTGCGAATGGACCAAACCATTTCATGTAAATAGAGGGGGGGGATTGCCACCGGACCAAACCATTTCATGTAAATAGAGGGGGGGGATATAATTTTAGATATATATATAGTACGGGCATGCCCTAGTACCAGTAAATCCACCAAGGAATGGCTGAAAAGAAAGAAATGGAGGGTTCTGGAATGGCCAAGTCAAAGCCCGGATCTAAATCCCATCGAGATGTTGTGGGGGGGGGGGGGGGGGGGGGATTTTGAAACGAGCTGTGCATGCAAGAAACCACTCAAACATCGCACAGCTGAAAGAATTCTGCGTGGAGGAGTGGGTAAAAATTTCTCCCAGTCGATGTCAGAGACTGGTAGACAGTTATAAGAAACGCCTACTTGAGGTTGTTTCTGCCAAAGGGGGCAATACCACCTATTAGAGCCAAGGGTGTAATTACTTTTTCCACATGCGAAATTTGCATTTATGTTTATTTAAATTATATAATGGACTACAAAATGTAAATGTTTCATGATATTTGTTATATTATATCACCTTTATCTATCAATATTGTTGAAATGAAGATCAAATAGCTGTATGTTGAAATATGTTGAAAAAGTCAAAACTTTACATGGGGTGTACTTACTTTTTCACATGACTGTATAAGTTCAAAACACACCTGGTCACAAGTGTGCCGCACTGATCGGGTCCTCAGTCGAGGTCCTCAGCATCATCCCGTTTCGGCCGTTCAACCTTGATAGGTGTTGGCTTAGCGGCTAGGGTGCCAGCTTAGGATACCAAGGATCCTGGTGTTCGAATCCCGGTCGATCGCTGAATTAACGCCCAGGGGGGTTGACTCAGCCTGTCATCCTTCCGAGGTCGGCAAATTGAGTACCAGTTCACTGGTAATTCCCTGTGTGTCGTAAAAAGGCGACAAACAGGGTTGGCGGCAGGAAGGGCATCCGGCCGTAAAACATTGCTTCAAAAAGGGGATCCAAAAAAACAACAACAACCACGGTCCCCGAAAAAAGGCCAACCCCCACTTTGCGGGGGAAAAATGGCCTCTAAACGGTGGGTTTTTTTTAAACCTTGATACGGTCAGCTAAGGTGGGCCAGCAGGGGCACATACACATCCACATGCAGCAACTACACCTGGATGCGTACATACACCCACCCCCAGCCAGTGTGAATGCAGACTACAACAGCAACACCTCCACATCCAGAATCCACAGCACCAACCAAACTTGGTGGAACACTCAAACACCCACCTTTATACACTTCACCACTCACCAACAAAACACACCAGATCATTCATACACACACATCCACACACATACACACACAACACCAACCAACCACCTACCCTTACAACATACACCACTCAACATACAAAAACACACACACATGCAAAAATTCATTCATGCAAACCACACACCCTCGCCCACTCACTCACTCACATACACAAAAAAAATAATTATAATAACACACAACCAACCACCTGCCCTTATCAACATGCACCACTCATGCAAACATGCAAAACTATTCATGCAAAACCACACCCACTCATGACCCACTCCTGCAACACACACACACACACACACACACACACACACACACACACACACACACACACACACACACACACACACACACACACACCTCCATTTCTAGTCCGTAACCTCAACCTACACCGTTCGACGTGCCTCCATAAACTTCCTCCATATCCAAAATGAGCCTTTCAAGTCAACCTGGGCCACCTTGTCACACATCCTCCTTCTTTCTGTCCCACACACTCCAAGCCAAGCAAGAAATGCAGTAAAAGGAACTGCCAATATACCCTCCACACCCCACTTCAAATGGCTGACAAGAAACTCACCAACCCTTCTCCCGGCACTCTGCCTCCAGCTCACTGTACTTTCCTTTCTTCCTCTCGTGCACCTCCTCCATGTTCTCTTACCAAGGTACAGACAATTCACCTAAGATGACCTGTCTTGTTGCACCTGATGAGATGACAATGTCAGGCCGCAACCTTGTCACACAGATCTCCTCTGGGAATACCAATTGTGGCTTTAGGTTTGCCACCTCCTGCCAATCACAAGCATCTGACAGCCCTCTTGTTTTCCACCTCCTCCTATTTCCACCTCTTAGCCATTGGCATGTGTATGTATGTATATATATATATATATATATATATATATATATATATATATATATATATATATATATATATATATATATATATATATATATATATATACTAGCAGAAGTACCCGGCATTGCTGGGCGGGGGAGGGGAGGGGAACGGGGGGGAGCGAGCCCCTTGGCAAAGCGACCGATTTTTTTTTCATAGCGTTTCATAGCGTCATAGCGATTTTTTTTTCATAGCGTCATATCGTTCATAGCATCATAGCGTTTCATAGCGTCCATAGCGATTTTTTTTTTCATAGCGTTTCATAGCGTCATAGCGATTTTTTTTTTCATAGCGTCATATCGTTCATAGCATCCTAGCGTCATAGCGTTCATAGCGTCATAGCGTCATCACGTGATCGCTCTGAGCGAATCAGCGCCCACCTGCTCTGATTCCGTGCGCTGAAATGCGCTGAGGTAAATATGAATAAAAAATATGGATCGTCAAATATTTTGAGTTCGGCCATGTTCGTCCCACGCTCAATGGCCATGTCTATGTCAAATATCAAGCACGTAAGCCTCTCCGTTTAGGAGTCTATCGGTAACATTACACACACACACACACACACACACACACACACACACACACACACACACACACACACACACACACACACAAACTGTGTTTTATATATATAGATATATACATATATATATATATATATATATATATATATATATATATATTGTTACGTGCTCCTCCCCAAACCCCGGCCACGGTGTACCTCCGAGCCCCGAAAGGAGTCACGGCAGAAAGATGTGCTATTTTGTGTGCCAATGACCAATGGTGAAACCACACCAATCAGTTGTTACAAAAAACCAAGTATTGTATTAAAACCACACAATAATAACAAGTAACGCAAGTACAAGAAAACCTCACTTGCACCGCAAACACCATATAATTTCTATGATGGTACCACCAATTTCCTGAATCAATAACTCACGGTATTCCCACGTGAGCAATCGGTAACATCCCCCAAAGTCACTGTGTCACGATACCAGGCCAAAGTCGATCGCCTTGGCTCTCGTGATCACAAGAAAAGGTCGTACTGAGACCTGAACACAGAACGGCTAACAGTCGACGCTGCAGAAGAGCCGCTTGGTGAGGTGTCGGCCCGACGTCGGTCCGGTAAAAGTTCACCCAAAAGGCGACTAGGAATTCACACCTTCGGTTCACCAGACAATGACGCTGACATGAACGATCAGCGGTTCCCAAGCGGAGAACCACGAAGAACCACGAGTTCCCAAGCGAAATCCACGACACACACGAGAACCAGGCGAATGGCTAGTGCGAGGTGAAATGGCTGGTGCGAGGTGAAATGGCGGACGGGCCGGTAATGGAGGCGTACCTGCTCTCCAGCAATGATTCACTTTCGGAACCAAAAGCAAAACCCGTCACGCAGGTTTATCTGCCACAGCAATAATGACACTGTCACAAGAAGCCCTTTCCCAGGGAAACCAATATTCGCTCAGGACCAATGTCCACCAACGTCCACTCGACACCTCGAAGCAGACAGGCCTTCCTTTCCCGATCTCACTTGAGCCGCTTCTTCTTCTTCTTCTTCCGTTTTTGCCCTCAACCATCTCGTTTTCCTTCTGAGACATTACTTTTACCTTTGAAGACAGTTATCTCCATTTCACACTCAAACTGTAACAATAATAGTACATGAAATTATAAATGCTTCAAGTGGATGACAACCACAAAAACGGAAGTGACGAATCCGTAACAATATATATATTTATATGTATATATATATACATAAAAATAAAGATGAAAATCCTGTTTTCTCTTTGTCATTATGGGGTTTTGAGTGTAGATTGATGAGGGAAAAAATGAATTTATACGATTTCAGCATCAGGCTGCAACAATAACAAAATGTGAAAAAAGTGAAAGGGTCTGAATACTTTCTGAATGCACTGTATATATAACATATATATATATATATATATATATATATATATATATATATATATATATATATATATATATATATATATATATAGATAGATAGATAGATATATATATATATATATATATATATATATATATATATATATATATATATATATAGATATAGATATAGATACATTCACGTGAAAAAGTAGGTACACACCATGTAAAATTTTGACCTTTTCATCATATTTCAACATACAGCTATTTGATCTTCATTTCAACAATATTGTTAGATAAAGGTGATATAATATAACAAATATCATGAAACATTTACATTTTGTAGTCCATTGTATAATTTAAATAAACATAAATGCAAATTTCGCATGTGGAAAAAGTAAGTACACCCTTGGCTCTAATAGGTGGTGTTGCCCCCTTTGGCAGAAACAACCTCAAGTGGATGTTTCTTATAACTGTCTACCAGTCTCTGACATCGACTGGGAGAAATTTTTGCCCACTCCTCCATGCAGAATTCTTTCAGCTGTGTGATGCTTGAGGGGTTATATATATATGAGTATATACAGTGCATTCAGAAAGTATTCCGACCACTTCACTTTTCTCACATTTTGTTATGTTGCAGCCTCATGCTTAAATCGTTTAAATTCATTTTTTCCCTCATCAATCTACACTCAATACCCCATAATGACAAAGAGAAAACAGGCTTTTAGAAAGTTTTACAAATTTATTTTAAAAAAACTGAAATATCACATTGACATAAGTATTCATATCCTTTGCTATGACACTTGAAATTTAGCTCAGGTGCCTCCCATTTCTCTTTATAATCTTTGAGATGTTTCTACACCTTGATTTGAATCCACCTGTGGTAAATTCAATTGATTGGACATCATTTGGAAAGGCCCACACCTGTCCATATAAGGTCTCACAGCTGACAATGCATATCAGAGCAAAAACCAAGCCATGAGGTCGAAGAAACTGCCTGCAGAGCTCAGAGACAGGATTGTGTCGAGGCACAGATATGGGGAAGCCTACAAAAAAAATTCTGCTGCATTGAAGGTTCCCAAGAGCACAGTGGCCTCCATAATTCTTAAATGGAAGAAGTTTGGAACAACCAGGACTCTTCCTAGAGCTGGCCGCCCGGCCAAACTGAGCAGTCGGGGGAGAAGGGCCTTTGTAAGAGAGGTGACCAAGAACCCGATGGTCTCTCTGGCTGAGCTCCAGAGATCCTGTGTGGAGATGGGAGAAACTTCCAGAAGGACAACCATCACTGCAACACTACACCGATCTGGGCTTTATGGCAGAGTGGCCAGACGGAAGCCTCTCCTCAGTGAAAGACACATGAAAGCCCACCTGGAGTTTGCAAAAAAGCACCTAAAGGACTCTCAGACTGTGAGAAACAAGATTCTGTGGACTGATGAAACCAAGATTGAACTGTTTGGCCTCAATTCTAAGCGTCATGTCGGGAGGAAACCAGGCACCGCTCATCACCTGCACAATACCATCCCAATGGTGAAGCATGGTGGTGGCAGCATGATGCTCTGAGGGTGTTTTTCAGCTGCAGGGACTGGGGGACTGGTCAGGGTTGAGGGAAAAATAACGGAGCAAAGTACAGAGATATCCTTAATGAAAACCTGATACAAAGCGCTCAGGACCTCAGACTGGGCCGAAGGTTCACCTTCCAACAGGACAATGACCCGAAGCACACAGCCAAGACAACACAGGAGTGGCTTCGGGACAACTCTGTGAAGGTCCTGGAGTGGCCCAGCCAGAGCCCTGACTTGAACCTAATAGAACATCTCTGGAGAGACTTGAAAATGGCTGTCCACCGACGGTCCCCATCCAACCTGACAGAGCTTGAGGGGATCTGCAGAGAGGAATGGCAGAAAATCCCCAAATCCAGGTGTGCAAAGCTTGTCGCGTCATACCTAAGAAGACTCGAGGCTGTAATCGCTGCCAAAGGTGCTTCAACTAAGTACTGAGTTAAGGGTCTGAATACTTATGTCAATGTGATATTTCAGTTTTTTCTTTTTAATAAATTTCCAAAACTTTCTAAAATCCTGTTTTCTCTTTGTCATTATGGGGTTTTGAGTGTAGATTGATGAGGGAAAAAATGAATTTATACGATTTCAGCATAAGGCTGCAACGTAACAAAATGTGAAAAAAGTGAAAGGGTCTGAATACTTTTCTGAATGCACTGCATATAGAACATATATATATATACAGTCACGTGAAAAAGTAAGTACACCCCATGTAAAGTTTTGACTTTTTCATCATATTTCAACATACAGCTATTTGATCTTCATTTCAACAATACTGATAGATAAAGGTGATATAATATAACAAATATCATGAAACATTTACATTTTGTTGTCCATTGTATAATTTAAATAAACATCAATGCAAATTTCGCATGTGGAAAAAGTAAGTACACCCTTGGCTCTAATAGGTGGTGTTGCCCCCTTTGGCAGAAACAACCTCAAGTAGGTGTTTCTTATAACTGTCTACCAGTCTCTGACATCGACTGGGAGATATTTTTGCCCACTCCTCCATGCAGAATTCTTTCAGCTGTGCGATGTTTGAGGGGTTGCTTGCATGCACAGCTCGTTTCAAATTCCCCCACAACATCTCGATATGATTTAGATCCGGGCTTTGACTTGGCCATTCCAGAACCCTCCATTTCTTTCTTTTCAGCCATTCCTTGGTGGATTTACTGATATGTTTCAGGTCATTGTCATGTTGCAAGGTCCACCTTCGGTTGAGCTACAACTTCCCGACAGATGGCCTCACATTATCCTCAAGCAACCTCTTGTACAATGAATAATTCATAGTGGATTATATGATGGTGAGCTGCCCAGGCCCTGATGCAGCAAAGCTTCCCCAAACCATAATATTTCCACCACCATGCTTTACTGTTGGTATCAGGTTATTGTGGTCAAATGCTGTCTTTGGTTTTCGCCAAACATGTCTTCTTGTACTGTGGCCAAATAGCTCTACATTTGACTCATCTGTCCAGAGCACATTGTTCTAGAAGTGCTGTTCTTTGCCTAGGTGTTCATTGGCAAACTTTAGTCTTGCCCTGATGTTCTTTCTGGACAGCAAAGGTTTCCTCCTGCACACATCCCATGTGGATCAAATTTGTTCAGCCTCTTTCTCATGGTAGACTCGTGCACTTTGACGTCAACAGTGGCAAGAGCTACCTGTCAGTCCCGTGATGACATTCTGGGGTTCTTAGAGACTTATTTCAGCATCTTGCGGTCTGCTCTCGGGCTGAACTTGCTGGGGCGGCCTGGCCTGAACAAGTTGGCAGTTGTTTGGAATCTTCTCCACTTGTAGATGATCTTCCGGACAGTCGAATGATTGATTTCAAATTGTTTGAAGATCTTTTTAAATCCCTTGCCAGACTCGTAGGCATCTATAACCTTCTTTCTGAAGGCCTCAGAGAGCTCTTTTGATCTAGGCATGGTGACGCCGCACACTTCAACAACAAAGAGCAAACCCAACTTAATGTCTGAGGTTTAAATATGACAGGTTCCTCCAAGATCCTCTCTAACGATGTTCTAATCATTTGCACCTGACCTGGTGCACCTGATTCTAATTTTAGGTATTGAAGTAGTGATAAATGTCGGGGTGTACTTACTTTTTCCACATGTGAAATTTGCATTTATGTTTTTTTAAATTATACAATGGACTACAAAATGTAAATGTTTCATGATATTTGTTCTATTATATCACCTTTATCTGTCAATATTGTTGAAATGAAGATCAAATAGCTGTATGTTGAAATGTGTTGAAAAAGTTAAAACTTAACATGGGGTGTACTTACTTTTTCACGTGACTGTATATATATATATATATATATATCGCCTAAACTAAATAGACAAGTGACCGCAACTGCAAAACACTGTTTTTGATTTGGTGGTCACAACCACATTGATTGAAGCGGAGTGTTTCCGAGAAGGACACACACATGTCGGTCTACCATGATCATTCCTTTGGAGGCCTTCTGCAGTTGAATTCGTGTAAGAGGCCTGGTTGGTATTTCGTAACACGATGGGTAAAAAGTGCAGATTTCAATAATTCTGCAATAGGTCTTATTTCCTTTGCGTGTTGACATCCCCCCCCCCCCCCCGAATCCCCTTTCTCCACCCTCCTCCCTGCCCTCCCTGCAAAAAAGAAACCACACAATCAAGTCCTTTGATGTTTCGCCTTTGATTTCCCTTCTCTGCCAAACTGCAAAACGTACAAAATGATTTGTTGGAAAGTTAACAATGTCAGTTGATTTTGGCTTGTGTGCTGTCCATGTGCATGAAGGTTTTGTGAATTACAATGTCAAACATAATTGTCCCAGGTTCATTCAGAAGTGTCCATGTTTTGTCCTTTCATTCTTGATATGATCCCCAATGCCCTCATTAGTTTCTGTGAGTTAGATTTCCTCCCTGCGGGCTCATTGCATGCATTCTCAATGCAAGCAGAAAGATTGACTTGCCAATATGTTGAAGGAGAACCAAATTAATTGGTAACTGAACTTTCGGGAAGAAGAACTTGGAGATATATAGACTACCTCACCAAGAGGAAATCCAAACAGTGCGGGTGAAGGTTACAGGCAAGAAACTTTGAAGGTCACAAACTTTGCCTAACAAAATTCTCCTGTGATTTATCACTAGATCTGAGAAATCTTATGCGATTTTCATTGGTGCCGAAGAGGTACAATTGTAAGGATTTTATTCAAGCAGCATCACTCTCGACTGATTCTGCATAACAATGATCTATTTTCACGATATATAGTTGACACCAATATTTATATCCTCTGCTGGGTGAAATTTTATATATTTTTCATTTCATTTTTCTCATTCCACATTCTTTTCTATGGAATATCTGCTGCATATTTTCCTCACCCACAAACACATGATCCTCGCAGCACGGAAACCGTTTTAAACCGCTTCATGAACGTCTGTGACAAAATAATGCACCAAAACTAGAGGCTCACAAGCCGATTCTCCTCAAGGACGCCCCAGGGGCTGCTTCGGACAGGTTTCGTGAGCACCTGCAAAATAATATTGTGCTGAAGGAGCTCGGGCTCCCACGTCGATCGGAAGAATGGACGCGACAAAAAGCTGGAATTCGTCCGAGTTGCTTTATTCAAACAAAACACTCAGGTACTCTGAAAAGCCCGTTTATCGGGCAGCAATATATATACACACATTATCCCGGAGTGTATGCCCAGGAAAGGCGAGAGGGGGCGTGGCCGAGCATCCTGGCTGCGGCCTGGCAAGTTGAGGGCGAGCCTGCCCGGGCATGCCCGGGCGTCCCGACCGAGGCCTGGCAAGTTGAGCGTGGGCCTGCCGGGGCGTCCTGGACGAGCCCGGCATGGTGATCGCCCCGCGTCCTTGATAGGTGCAAGGCGATTGTGAAAACCCAGCGGTAGCCGCTACACACGTCCCCCCAGAATCGACTTGCACCGGCAGGGTCAATTTGAGGGGGGTCCTGATGACCCGGCCGAAGCGACCCCTGGCGGGTCGTGGGGGGGGGGGGTCCGGTGTGGTGGTGGGCGGTCGAGTGGGGGGCACCGTGGATGGGGGGCGGCCTCGCCGTGGCGTAAGGGCCACCCGTGGTGGTTGGTCGACGTCCACGTGCGCCGGCTTGAGGCGGTCCACCGCAATCCGGTCCGATCTGCCGCCGATGTCGATGACGAACGACTTGTCGTCCCGTCGCAGGACCCGGAAGGGCCCGTCGTACGGCGGCCGGAGTGGCCCCCGATGTGCGTCGTGATGCACAAAAACATACTCCGCTGTGCGAAGTGCTGGGGGGGTGTAGGACTGGGGGTCACCGTGGTGGGATGTTGGCACGGGGGCAAACCGTCGGGCGGCCTCCTGGAGGTCCGAGCGCTGGTGAGCTGCGGACCAGGGACTGGTAGCGTCGGGCACGAATTCGCCCGGGACGCGTAGCGCCTGGCCGTAGACGAGCTCGGCGGTGGATGCCTGGAGGTCCTCCTTGGGGGCCGTGCTGAAGCCCAAAAGGACCCACGGCAGCCAGTCGGCCCAACCGCCGTCTTGAAGGCCGGCCATGAGCGCGGCCTTCATGGCGCGGTGGAATCGCTCGCACAACCCGTTTGCTTGGGGGTGGTAGGCCGTAGTACGCTGGAGCTTGACCCCCAGGTTGCGGGTGACCACGCCCCACAGCTCGGAGGTGAACTGTGGTCCGCGGTCTGACGAGATGTCCGCCGGTGCGCCGAAGCGGGCGACCCAGGTGGCGATGAAAGCCTGCGCCACATCGGCGGTGGTGGTGGAGACGAGGGGAACGGCCTCCGGCCACCTGGTGGTCCTGTCCACCATGGTGAGCAGGTGTGTGAACCCCCGTGACGGGGGGAGGGGGCCCACCAGATCCACGTTAACATGGTCGAAACGTCGTTCGGGCACGGTGAAAGGTGCCAGCGGGGCCTGGGTGTGTCGGTGGACCTTGACCCTTTGGCAGGCTGTGCAGGTGCTGATCCACTCGCGGACGTCCCGACGAAGGCCGTGCCAGACGAATCGTGCCGACACCAGCTTCTGGGAAGCTTTCCGGCCCGGGTGGGAAAGGCCGTGGTGGGAGGCGAAGATGCGGCTTTGCCAGGTGACGGGCACGATGGGGCGAGGCTGGCCTTGGGAGACGTCGCAGAGCAGGACAGTGTCCGCGAAGGGGATGTCGGCCAGGCGGAGGCCCGCGTCCGTCGCCCGGATGGCTTGCACCGTGGTGTCGGTGGTTTGGTCCGCCGCCATAAGCGCGAAGGCCATGCCCAGGTGGACCGCGTTCGCGCTGGCCCGGGAAAGACAGTCGGCCACGGCGTTGTTTTTGCCGGCGACGTGCCGGATGTCCGTGGTAAACTCCGACACGGCGGAGAGGTGGCGCTGTTGGCGGGCCGACCACGGTTCCGTGACCTTGGCCAATGCGTAAACCAACGGCTTGTGGTCGACGAACGCCGTGAAAGGTCGGCCCTCCAGGAGGTGGCGGAAATGGCGGACGGCCAGGTGTAGACCGAGGAGCTCACCGTCAAACGTGCTGTATTTGAGCTCGTTCGGCCGGAGCTGCCGGCTGAAAAAAGCGAGTGGCTGCCAAACCCCGTTCACCCATTGCTCATGTACGGCGCCCACCGCGTAGTCGGAGGCATCCGTGGTGAGGGCGATGGGAGCGTTGAGCACCGGGTGCGCGAGCAGTGTTGCGTCGGCGAGGGCCCGCTTTGAGCTTTGGAAGGCCGCGTCCATTGCTGCGGACCAAGCGATGTCGTGCTTGGCCGGCTTGGCCCGTAGAGCTTCGTAGAGGGGCCGCATGAGTTGAGCAGCGCAGGGCACGAAGCGGTGATAAAAATTCACCATTCCCAGGAATTCCTGCAGGGCCTTTATGGTGCGGGGACGCGGGAACGTGGTGATGGCCTCGACCTTGGTTGGCAGCAGCACGGCCCCGTTCTTGGTGATGTGGTGGCCCAAAAAATCAACGGCCGTCGTGCCGAAGTGGCATTTGGCCGGGTTGACGATGAGGCCGTGCTCGCTGAGGCGCCCAAACAGTGTTCGGAGGTGGAGGAGGTGCTCGGCCCGGGACGTGCTGGCGACGAGGATGTCGTCCAGGTAAACGAAAAGGAACGGCAGGTCACGCAGCATGCCGTCCATCAAGCGCTGGAACGCCTGAGCCGCGTTCTTGAGACCAAACGGCATTCGTAAGAATTCGAATAAGCGGAACGGCGTGATGACTGCCGTTTTAGGGACGTCGGCCGCCCTGACAGGTACCTGGTGATATCCCCGTATGAGATCAAGTTTCGAAAAAATGACCCGTCCCGCCAGACGGGCGGAGAAGTCTTGGATGTGCGGGATCGGATACCTGTCGGGGGTGGTAGCGTCGTTAAGGCGGCGGTAGTCGCCACATGGGCGCCAGCCGCCCCCTGGCTTTGGGACGATGTGTAGTGGCGAAGCCCACGCGCTATCGGAGCGCCGCACGATGCCGAGGTGTTCTAAAGCGTCGAACTCGGCTTTGGCCACGGCGAGCTTGGCTGGGTCGAGGCGGTGGGCTCTGGCGTAGACCGGCGGGCCCGTGGTTGGTATGTGGTGCTCGATCCCATGTCGTACTGCGACGGCCGAAAACGTCGGCCGCGTGAGGGCCGGGAACTCCGTGAGCAGGCGAGCAAACTCGTTCGCCGCCGGGAGGGCGCATGCCAGCTCGGTCGGCACAGAGCTGCTCAATGTGCATACCAGGGAGCTGAAGGTTTCGGCATTGATTAAACGACGCCGTTGGACGTCCACCAGCAGTCCGTGTGCGCAGAGGAAGTCGGCGCCTAGCAGAGCCATGGGCACTTTTGCGGTTACAAAAGTCCAAGCAAAGCTTTGGTCGCCGAAGCAGAGGGTGACGTTGCGCGGGCCGAAGGTGCGGATGGCCGATCCGTTGGCCGCAACCAAGGAGGGGCCGCAAACTGTGGACTGCCTGTCCTGGTCAGAGGTGGGTATGACGCTCAGTTGGGCGCCGGTGTCGCACAGGAAGCGCCGTCTGGACGCTTTATCTGTGATGAACAGTAAGTTGCCTGTGTGGCCGGCGCTCATGGCTGGTAATGAACGCCGGCCCGGCCGTTTCCCGGCCTGCCGAAGGTGCACGGGGGTCGGCATGTCCGGGCCTTCTGTCCGAACCTGGCATGATAGTAACACCACGCTTGGTCAGGTGGAGGCCCTGGTCGTCGTGCTGGAGGTGGTCGGCTCGGTGTAGCGGCCGCCATTTGCGTCGGCAGTTTGGTCGTCGACCGTGCCGGGTGCTCGGGCGCCATGGGTGTTGCGTCGGACGGCGGTGGGCCCCAGGTCGCTGCTGCGATGCGCTGGCCTGCGGCGGAGATCTTGTCGGCTTCCCTGGCAAGGGCACGGGGATCCGTGATCATCGTGCTTGCCAGGGCAAGGCGTACCGGGCTAGGCAGCTGACGGAGGAACAGCTCCCGGAACAGGAATGCCGGAGAGTGCTCGCCGAGCAGCGAAAGCATGTAGTCCATTCGCTCGGAAGGGCGCGTGTCGCCGAGCTCGGGCAGGTCGAGCAGGCGCCGTGCGTGTTCCGCCGATGGGAGGGCGAAAGCGTCGAGGAGGAGCTTTTTAATCGCGCCGTATTTGTCAGTGGCTGGCGGGCTCTCGAGGAGGCTCAGGGCGTGGGCCGCGGTGGCTGAACCGAGCGCTGCTACCACATGGTGGAAGCGGGTGTCGTCGGCCGTGATGCCTCGCAGGGCGAACAGGGAGTCCGCCTGTGCGAACCAAACCGCCGCGTGAGCCTCCCAGAAGGTAGGCAGTTTAAGGGCCACTGCCGTGTCCATGTCGGTAGGTCACCAATGAAGGAGCTTGGGCTCCCACGTCGATTGGAAGAATGGACGCGACAAAAAGCTGGAATTCGTCCGAGTTGATTTATTCAAACAAAACACTCAGGTACTCTGAAAAGCCCGTTTATCGGGCAGCAATATATATACACACATTATCCCGGAGCGTTTGCCCAGGAAAGGCGAGAGGGGGCATGCCCGGGCGTCCCGACTGAGGCCTGGCAAGTTGAGCGTGGGCCTGCCCGGGCGTCCTGGACGAGCCCGGCATGGTGATCGCTCCGCGTCCTTGATTGGTGCAAGGCGATTGTGAAAACCCAGCGGTAGCCGCTACAGTGCCAAGACCCAACTTGAAGGCAGCTCCTCCCACGGATGAGGGGAGGGGATGAAGCGGAGCATGGGGGGATTTGAAGATCTATAAAAGGCTGTGTGTAAAGCCCCTGAGAGATATGGGCGTAGAAAGACAGAGTCTCTGAGCCTTGCAGCTTGAGAGGGTTACAAAGTTTGTTTGGGGCTCGATCGATTTATTATTATTATTATTATTCACATGAACGTGAGTCTCCTCTCGACCTTCTATCCTCTCGTCCTTCCCTCTTTACATCCTGCTCCCTGTCATTACTTTCGCTTTGCTTTGCTTGCTCACATTCTTTCTTTCACTCTCTTTTGTGGTTTGCCGATTAATTTCTCATCACACCATTCATCTTTGTCATTCATTCTTTCCTGCATCTTCTGTCTCCGTCCTTTCACTATTTCCCTTATTTATTCATTTTCCGTCCTTGCACACCTCACATGCCTTTTCAAATGCCGCATACCGCATCCCGATTGCACAGTGCCTTAAGCGGTGTTTTTCTCACTGGATTTGAGGCTACGTATGCATCATGATATAAACAAATGGATTGTGTATTTTCATGTAAGAATGAAGTCTCCTTCGCTTTGCCCTTACCAGAGTATCATCACAGAATTTTGCAATCAGAGTACACCCCCTCCCCCAAGCCGCAATGGTCCCACCGTTGGTACCACTGAACAGGAAATTATTTCCACTTTCCAACGATACCACAAGTATAGGTAAAGGATGTGAGACTCACAAGTTAACCTTCTGGCTGGTGTCACCCCTAGAGCTCTGCCCCTCCCCTGAGCCCTCTTAAACCCCCCACTGCTGAACAGGAAACGGCCTACCCCACTCAACGATACCACAAACTGTGTACATTCTGGGTTGATGGCATGCAAAATGTCTCCGACTGCTGTGAACCCTTCTAGCCTTGCCAAAGGTTCAAAGCTGTTTTTGACCCTCCTTTGAAATGGACCATACAGTGTGCACCTGTTCTGGGCTCAGTGGAACACCCTAGAATTAAAGGACAACATCCTGGATCGGAAATGGGTGGATATTCCCTCTGGGAAAACTTCCTGGCTGGCTGGCAATAGTCCCAAACCAATTTAAGACCACAATCTTACAGCAGGTGCAAGGTTCCTGCACTGGTGGCCTTTTGGCAGGACAAAAACAACATCTTGGGTCCGCCAGAGATTTAATTGGGTTAATTTGGGCCAGGATGTACAGGACTGGTGTCGAGCATGCGATGTCTTTACTGCTCAAAGGGGGCCAGCAGGGAGGACGAGACCCCCCTTCAATTACACCTTGTGGGGCCCCCATTGAGCGGGTTGCTATGGACGTCCTATTCCCACTACCTGGCACCCGCTAAGGTAGCAAATACATCCTCGCTATTATGGACGATTTCACCAAATGGCCGGAGGCCTATGCGCTCCTAAACCAAGAAGCCGAAGTCATGACACAGGCCTTCATGGAAGGATTTGTATGGTGACATGGGATTCTGGAAGAGCTGCAACAGATTAGGGATGACATTTTGAGAGCCAATTATAAAAAGAAGTGTGCAGTCTCTTGTCAATTTGGAAAACAAGGACAACACCCTGAAGGCCATAATCTGACAGGATGGTGGAAAGGTTCAATAAGACCTACATTCAACAATTGGCCTAATTTACCACCACCCATCATGATGACTGGGATGAACATCTCCCATATTTGCTGATGGCCTACCGGACCAGTCAGCATGGAGCTACTGAATGCAGCCTAGCGCTCCTGATGTACGGATGGGAGATTGATCTCTTGTGAGGTCCAGTGCCAGAGCACCATGATAGACCACTGGGGGAGGGTTATGCACGTCATTTGGAGGAAGGCATGGAGCAGGTCCATGCCATCGCATGCTGCCAACTCTATCTGGCGGGCATGAAGATGAAGTGTAAGTATGACCACTGGAGCCAGGCGAGTAGGTAGTCTCCGGAGATGAAGATTTGGTCCTTAAATTGCTGGAGGAGGAAGGGCAAATGCCCTAAGCTCACCACACCTTAGCAGAGCCCGGTGGTCGTCCTGGCACAAATCCATGATGTGGGGTTTGAGATCAAAATGGGCCCATGGGTCCTCCCCTTGATTGTTCATGCCAACCGACTACAACCTTGCAGGGACGACGAGATGCCCTCATGTATCAATGTATCATGCTGGGAGCCCGCAGGCCAAGAGTAGGCCATAAGTCAGAGGGGCATGTCAAATTTATGGTTTTGGTCCATATGGTCTAGGTGAGGGACTTAAGAGTGCCAGATGCTAGTGAAGGCACGGGAGAGGGGGAGCCGGGAAAGCTCTCCTCACAATTTAGAATGGAGCAGGTGAGCTTGGTGGCGGCGTCAGCATCCCAGGGATGCTGTGTGTGATTGTACGCAGGTGGGCGGACCTGCAAATGGAACCACACTTCCCAGATGGGAAATTATGTGTAGGCACGTCCGAAAAACGAGGGTGAGGCCCAAACCAGTGTAAGCACCAACGCCCAGAAAGACGGTTGAAATAGGTTATTAGAACCACCTAGTTCAACAAGACACATTGGTAAGTCCTGGGGAAGTTTAATTGTTGGTGTGATAATGGATGGGGTACGCACCTAGGAATGTTGTGTATGCCCCTTCGCACCATCCACCCCTCAGGTATTCACTGGCTGCTGGATTTACCCACCTGGTTAAGCCGTGGGACCTTCAGGTGTATCTCAAACTTGCGCTGAGGTTCCCACAGATCCATCTTTTCTTCCTATGGGATCCTTAGAGGGTTAGAGAGATTTTATTAGGATTTGGCACCGACCAAGGGGAATCCAAGATACGGGCATTATAGGTAGGATACATAGGGACAATTTAAAGAGGGGGGCTAGGGTTAGAGTAGGCACAGACAGGGACTGGGGGGAATGGATCGTGATGAGGATAGGCCTATGGGATTAAGGGGAGGGAATAATTAGGTTAGGGCTGAGCCCGTCCTTGGATCGGCCAGCACCACCATCACCTCCCTCAGGTATGGGTGCACTGAGAGACTGGCCAGAGATGCTTGCCAGACCTGCTTTGCCAGACCAATGCCTATGCCTTTACCATAACTTTGCCATGCCATAGCCTGTTACCATTGTCATGCTTTCCCAGGGACCATTGTTTGGTGAAGTTGCTACATGTTGTGCTGATCTGCTGTCGTTTGTTTTGGACTGTCATCAACAGCCCGGACCCCGTTTCATCACCATGGACCGTTGCAGTCCACTTGTGGCCTTAATATAAAGGGGGCTCATGATTGTTGTGCAGTCGGCCTGATGCCTAGAAGAGGGGCCAACGGTAGTTAAGTGTGTAAATAGTTTTTTTAAATTGTTCAAAACCACGTGGTATGTGTGTAGAGATAGAATTGCATTTAGAATTGTCCGGTGTGAATGTGGTAGCGTAAAAATAAATAAAAAACACATCGCATTGGCAGGACATCTATGCATTGTCGCACTCGGGATAGGTGAGCTAAAATGTACCAGCGGTAGACCTTTGCCTATTGTGAGGGTTCGGAAATGGGAACATGTGTTGTTGTTACTATAGTCTATGTATCCCTGGGGTAATGTCTCCCCATTTTGATCCATCTTTTTATTTCAATCAATCAATCGGTTTCAACCATCTTTCATTCAATCCACAATCAGTCCATTACAGCTATCTCTTTCTTTCTTTCAATCTCCCATCATCCATTGTTATTCTATTGTGTGTGTGTGTGTGTGTGTGTGTGTGTGTGTGTGTGTGTGTGTGTGTGTGTGTGTGTGTGTGTGTGTGTGTGTGTGTGTGTGTGTGTGTGTGTGTGTGTGTGTGTGTGAGTGGGTGAGGATGTGTTTTTGCATGATTGGGTGTGGTTGTGCATGAATGAATTTTTGCATGTATGTATTTTTGTATGTTGAGTGGTGTATTTTGTAAAGGTAGGTGGTTGGTGTTGTGTTTTTTGTGTGTGTAATGGAATTGATCCAATACCTCGTTCACAGAAGTGAGGCTTTATTGAAATCGATCTTCCACATCCTACACAGACAGACATCAATCTCATTAGTCCTACAAAGCATACAAAAGCATATATAAAAGGGTAAAAGCTTTCTAACTCGTAAGCCAGCAATTACAGTCTCTTCTTACCAAGATGAACCAACGCTCATCTCTGTATCCCATTCAGCTTGTAGAAACCGCTACCAGCGCAGCCACAGCGTTCACCGATAAATAGCCAGACGAGACGTATCACGCCTCTGAAGCATCCTCTTCTTCTTCATTTTTCTCACAATCTCCCTCCATGAAGAATCTCGGCCAGCAGGTATAAAAGGCCGATATCAGAGCATAAAATCTACCAACCAAAACACATAGGTTGTTGACATAGCCTGCCCGAACAGTGCGATATACCCCGTCAGTGCTCGGGCCCCCAACGATCGGTAGCGGCAGACCCCCCTCGTCGGACGTCTCACTCTGAGGACTCTGAAGGCTCCCAGGTGCAGGTGACACCCCCACGGGGTCCATAGCGGCATCGCCACTCACCGTATTGTCCGGGAGCGAATCCGACCTGGCAGGGGAAGTCGAGTTGGCCTCGTCCGGTACACTCATGCCGAGCTGCCGGTCAACCTCTCCACAAGACGCGAGATGCCGGACCGACACGGTGGTTTCTCAGCCGTCGGCCAAACAAACATGCGTGTATTCCGGAATTGCTTCCAATATTTCCATGCGGTCAACGAGCGGTTTGAATTTGCTCTGTCTGACCGCTTGCTTCAGGAAAGCCGGACCTGACTCAGCCAACCACGAGGGTAGAGGCTGTCCGCTATAACTACGATGCTGGTACTTGAACAATCGCTCATGTTGTGTGGGGACATAACACACACACACACATCATTGCTTGTACACTGCAGAGACCTGATGGCGTGTAACGCTTCCACAAAATACGCTCCCACATGTTCTAAGTCATCCCTCGGGTTCGCAGAGCCATAGTAACCGCCCTCCATATAATCCCATTATAACGTTCAATCAACCCGTTCCCTTGGGGATTGTACACTGTGATTCGGCTAGAAGCAATACCCCACTCAAGGAGAAATTGCTTGATTTCCCGAGATAAGACCGCCGTCCCCCTTCACTGTATATGAATGCACGATAGCAGAACATTAGGAACAACTGCCGAAGACATCGGATTACCGTAAGAGACGACATGTCCGAGCACGGAAATGCGAACGGGAATCGTGAATACTAGTCAACTACCGTTAGAAGGTAGTGGTGTGCGCCTCCGCAGGGCAAGGGCCCTTTGAAGTCGATGTTCAGTCTCTCCCACGGCTGTTCAGCGTGTATTAATGTACCCATAGGAGGCTTGTAAAAACTAGGCTTGAGTTCTGCGCAAACCGGGCACGACTTGCATAAATGACGAATATCGTCGACGGAGAAAGGTAAGTTCCTGCCCCGAATGAAATGGGCCATACGGGTGATGCCCGGGTGACAAAGTGAATTGTGTATGGTACGTAGCTCGTCGACCGTCATTCCGGAGCAGATGGGCCGAGACAAAGCGTCGGCTGCACGGTTATCCTTTCCCAGTCTGTACATGATATCAAAGCTATAGTCAGCCAACTCAATGCACCAGCGTGCGATCTTCTCGTTCTAAATCTTTTGAGAGTGTTTCCTGTCGTACATAAAGGCGACTGATTGCTGATCCGTGATTAGTCGAAAATGCTTACCTAACAGGAAGTGTTGCCATCTACGGACCGATTCAACTTTAGCGTAAGCTTCTTTTTAAATCGAGGAATGGCACCTCTCACTATCAGATAAGGTTCGTGAGAAGAATGGCACCAGTCGCCCCCCCCCCACCCCCCCTGATTCAGTGTGGCCGCGATGGCGCAATCTGACGCATCCGTCTCCACCAAGAAAGGGACCGTCTCGTCGATGGAGGTCACCATCGCCAGCTGTCGTCCTTCAGTTGTTGAAAGGACGTTTGAGTGGCCAAGGTCAACGGAAATGTTTTGCACTCAATGAGAGGACATATCTCCTCAGAGAACCGTGGGACGCACTGGGAGTAATGCGCAAACAACCCCATTGCTTGCTTTAAAGTCGCCCGATCTACGGGAGGGGCTAGGTCCACTAGCAGCTGGAGCCATGCCAAATCGGGCCGTATCTCCCCTCCGGACACAGTGTATCCCAAAAGATCTATAGGAGTAACTGCATTTGGCTTCGTTGAAGGTCAAGTGGTATTTCCGGGCCACCTCTAAAAATCGGCGCAGATTAGCATCGTGATCTTTTTGGTTCCAGCCACACACAGTGACATTATCGACGTAAACAAATACATCCTTCAATTGCTCCTTTGATAGGAAAGCATCTATTGCCCATTGTTAGTCTTTTGCCCGTACAGTCTCTTCTTATCAAGATCAACCAACACTCATCTCTGTATCCCATTCAGTTTGTAGAAACCGCTACCAGCACACCCAGAGCGTTCACCTATAAATAGCCAGGCAAGAAGTATCATGCCTCAGAAGCATCCTCTTCTTATTCTTCATTTTATCACAGTGTGGAGGTATGTATGCATCCAGGTGTAGTTGCTGCATGTGGAGGCATATGTGCCCCTGCTGGCCCACCTTAGCTGAACTTATCGAGGTTGAAGGGCTCAAACAGGATGATGCTGAGGACCTCGACTGAGGACCCGGTCAGTGAGGCACACTTGTGACCAAGTGGTGTTCTGAAATTATATATGTATATATATATATATATATATATATATATATATATATATATATATATATATATATATATATATATATATATATATATATATATATATATAGTTGCGGTTTTGTGTTTTTATAATAAAGGTTAATTTCCCCTCCTAGTTTAGTTACACTGCAACATGTAGCCTCGTGTAAGCTCAGTCATTTCTTAGTAAATGTAAGCGTAGACCTTTCCTGTGTTAGTTTTGTGTTGAGTAGGATAATGAGAATTAGGTCCCCTTACGATGCCTCCAGGTAGTAAGGGAAACATATGAAAATCTGTTAACTAAATTGTTACCAAAAAATTTCTTCACCAATATGTTTGTAAAGGTGTGTAATAACATGTGTTAAAATGTTGAAGGTCAACTCCCGTGGGAAACCCAGAAAAAAAGCTGTTGAATTCGGGGACCGAAAAAAAAATTTCGAGAATTTTTATTTTTTAAAATCGGCCCTTAAGTAACTTATGAGGGGTCAAATAAGGGTTTTTCATGATTCTGAGTTGATTGTTAACATTTATATTTCACCACAGACACTCCTTTGTGGAAAAATAATTTCTAAATATATCTCATTTTCTACTTTGCAGGACATGGAGTCTAGCAATATGGATGAAGACGTTACTCCACCTGTGCTCAATTGCTTCATCTGTGCACGCTCGGATACACCAGCTGAAAGGCTCATACAGGCAACTCCAAGGGATACTCAACTTTATTGAAACAAGCAGAAACTGTCGAAAATGTTACTGTTGTGGAACGTATGAAGGAGGCTCAAAAGGAAGGAAAACTGAGGTACCACCAGAAGTGTAAAAATGATCTGTACAACAACTTTGTTGCAACCACCAAGAAGTCAGCTCAAGCATCAAAGGCAGAGAAAGAGTCATCAAAGTTGAAGAGAAGACGCACTACTTGTGAGTTCAGTTCATCAACTGGCTGCAGTTCTAGAATATCACAGTCAGTTGACCTCCTGTATAAGGATGTATGCATTCTTTGCAACCAACCAGCCCAGCTCTACAAAAATAATCCAGCACAAGCTAGAAAGAAATACAGAGTGCCAGATAATTTGACTGCAGATACACTGAAGGCAAGCTTGCTGAAGACAGCACGGAGTCGCGGGGATGACTGGGGCACTGAAGTCACTGGACACCTGGAAGGGATCAACGACTTGGTAGCAGAAGAAACACTGTACCATTTGCGATGCAAACTTATGTTTGCGAGAGGTGACAGTTTGTCCAAGACTGATGAGGAAGGAAAAAGGAAGAGAGGACAGAAGAGTATTGATGAGGAGCGAGAGGCAGTTTTTATTGAATTCTGCGAATGGTTAGACTCAGAATTAGAGCATGGGGTAATGAACATGGACCAAGTCCATGAAAAGCTGCAGGAGTTTGATCAGTCACCAGAGAAGAGCCTTTCTTATTCAAAGCATTGGCTAAAGATAAAACTTCTAGAGAAATACGAAGACACCTTGTATTTCACAACACAGGAAAGAAGGGCAGATGTACTCTGTCTCAAAGAT
Source organism: Myxine glutinosa (assembly GCF_964187855.1). Lineage (NCBI taxonomy): Eukaryota > Metazoa > Chordata > Myxini > Myxiniformes > Myxinidae > Myxine > Myxine glutinosa. The sequence continues at coordinate 64,974,363 of NC_136266.1, forward strand.
GGCACCGACAATATTCTGCGAGGGCATCATGCTAATCTTGACCATGGAGATGAGAAGACTCAGATCATAAAGACGGCACTCAAGTTCATATCCAATGATATTGCCTTGATTGATTTAGGTCCAAAGTCATACCCCACCACACACAGTATGACTGACATCGATAGTCAGCTGACACTTGTTCCTACAAGGCTGGTACTGCGATTTTCAAGTACATTTACCATGGACGAGATACTACATTGGGTGAAATTCGGTACAACATGTTCTCAAGGAAGGCAGCGGCAGGAGTGATCAAACCAGAGACTCTACCTCCAACAGAGGGTGCAGCTGCACAACATTCACTCCGTGCCTACCTGCAGACCCAGGACTGGATCCTTCTACAGAGCATGTCTCTGAACCCCAGTGACTATGGATGGACAATAGGTGTGCATGGGTATGAGCCAGTTCCAACACTGGACCCCACGGCTCCTGAGGAGCTATTGCAGTTCACGAGCTGTAATTGTCATGGAGATTGCAGCAACCGGCGATGCAGCTGCAAGAAGAATGGGGTCACGTGCATCTCGGCCTGTGGAGTCTGTAATGGCATTACATGCAGAAACTGCAGTCATGATGTTGTTGAGTCTGAAGAAGACATAGACAATGACTGTTGAAACTTCTGACATTGTGAATGAGAAATAACTCTTGAGTATTATATATGTATGTGAAATAAAAGCTACTTTGTGTGTAAATGTAAAAGTGAAAATATAAATGTTAACAATCAACTCAGAATCATGAAAAACCCTTATTTGACCCCTCATAAGTTACTTAAGGGCCGATTAAAAAAAAAAAATTCTCGAAAATAATTTTTCGGTACCCGAATTCAACAGCTTTTTTTCTGGGTTTCCCACGGGAGTTGAACTTCAACATTTTAACGCATGTTATTACACACCTTTACAAACATATTGGTGAAGAAATTTTTTGGTAACAATTTAGTTAACAGATTTGTGAAATATCTCATAAAATTCCCTTACTAATGCTTTTGGTTTTGGCGCGAAATACCACGAGGCAGGCCTGAACAAGTCGATCAAGGCCGAAGGAAGGCAGAGGAGGAGCCGACGGCAAGTGCAAGCGGTCAATCAGGGCTCGAGGGGAGTGACTTACCACTACGGCAAAAGGCAGGGTTTGGAACATTCGATTCGGGCTAGGGCGGGGCTATATAACCCTGTGCCTAGAGCCCCCACCTGAGTTATGAGGCAGACGAGTTATGAGTCGGGGTCCTCCGTTGAGTTATGAGACGAGAGGAGACGCGCTGAGTTCAGTTATGAGATGCGCGCAGGGCAAGCCAGTTGAGTTGTGAGACCGGAGTGCCCAGTTGTATTAATCGTGCTGTGAAAGACAGCTGCTCCGGGCCACAGACGCGAATATTACCTCCTGCCTGCCTTTGCCAAGATACGCGACGTGAGGATTTTCCCGCCTGCCTGCCTGCCTTCGCTGGGATACGTGCTGTGACCGCCAGAGGGCCATGCCGGGTGAGCTGTTCCTGGAGCAACCAAAACCGGCGCTTTCAGCACGTGAACATTCTTCCTTCATCTCCCTGTGTGTGTGAGTGGGCCCATTGTCTGGGGAAATAAGTTAAGACTGCTTAAGACTGCCCTGTGTCTCTTCTTCTTCTACCATTGTACATTGTGTAAATAGTAATTAAATCTGTTCTTCCGCTGATTCGACCGTTTCGTCCCTTCCATCATTGATTTAGCATGGTACGAATTAGATCGCTCTGCTCGGGTTCAATAGCAAGGTAACAGCATGGGCCACGTGGTACGCCATCCGCTCGGGTGTACCCAATTACACGTGGCTCGTGCGAGACTCGATCCCCGCTACCGCTGCGGCGTGGGTACTTAAGGTACGTGCGAAAATTGTCCCGAGACCCTTTCCCACGTCTGCCCGGAAGTGGCGACTCAGTCTCACGGTTTGAAGACCCAAGGAGAAAAAGGGGCTTAATCTCCCCCTTGTAAGGGAACGGGCTTCGCAAAACCGCAACAATTTGGTGTCAGGATTGGGATTTGACCTGGAGGGTGCTTCACGCACTCAAAATTACTCGCGAACGAAATTTAGTTGTTAAATCCAAATTATATTCGTACCATGGCTGGCCAAGGCCGTCGAATGCCGGTGGGGGTACATGAAGGGGAGAAATTAATGATCCAGGGCCAACAGGGACAGTTGGTAGTGGAGGAAGCAGATGAGGGTACAGCAGCTGGCAAAGGAAATGGCGGCGCCTCGCATGTGGCGGTGAGAGCCGAGCCCACGATGCCAGGGTACATGCAACTATTCATGACCCAAATGATAGACGAACTTCGGGGACTAAATAATGACATGAATAAAATGAATGAAAGAATGGACACCGGAGGGGATAAATTGAAAGAAATGAGACGAAGCAAGGTGTGATATGGAAAAATTGAGGGCAGAATCAAAAAGGGACATGGAAGAGGCAGGGGAGGACATTGGGCGCAGGTTGAGCGAGGAGGTCGCAGTGGTACGTGACGGGGTGAAGCAGGGTGAGGAACGCGTGGGGAGTGAAGTAGAGCAGAGGACAGCCAAGTTGACCGGGTCTATGGAAATCGCGATGCGAGGTGTTGAATAACCGACGGTCGCTGAATTGGACAAATAAATTTCATGGGCGCCGGCGGTCGTCGAGGAAAAAGAAATAATCGGGCTGAAGGGATGGTAGACACAGAAAATAAATCGTGGGAGAAAGAAATGGAGCCTGAACAAAGTTTGTATTTACACCGTGATGCCGGGCTTGCTAACTCAATAAAAAGTTTGCAGGTGCTGCCGGGGAAGGAGGACCCCGAGGTGAGTGGAAAAAAAATGGGCGAATGTGTTTGGCGCGAACGGGTTTTTGGCGCCCTTGGGATTGAGGCGAGACCCGGGCATTCGCGGAAGGTCCATTGTGCGGTGTACGAGAGAGTGTGGTACGAAGTACGCGAAAGAGTGTGCGCCGAAGCGTGTGAAAGAAAAGTGTGCGCCAGGATGTGCGATGATTGAGTGTGTGAAGGAGGAGTGCACACCCGGGGGTGTTACAGAGTGTGTAACGAAAGAGTGTGCGCCAGGGTGTACGATAATGGGGTGTGTGAAAGGCGTGAGTGCACCTAGGTGTGTGGGTACGAGTACGGAGTGTGAGGGAGAATGCACACCAGAGAATGTGGAAGGAGAGTGTGCAGTAACGGAGTGTATGGGAGGTGCGGGGACACCTGGGTGTGCGAGTGTGGGGTGGGTCGCGGGTAGTGAGGACGCGGCTCAAGCATCGACACCGACCGGGATAGCGTTTAGCGGGACGGGTAGCAGACGCGAGCTCCCGGTGAGTTGTGTGCAGTAGGGTCCGGCGGGGATCGGTGCCGCGGAGTGTCTCACAAGGACCGGCATGCACTATTTGTGCCGGCCCCCGCACTGTATGGTTGGTGCTGTGCCATGGCGGCAAAGGCGCTCGGCGAGGTTCAAGGGGAGGTAGGAGATTTCGGAGCCGCGCACCCTGGCGGATGCGGTGCTCCGACCGTGGCCGGTTGGGTCACCGTGCATGGGACCGCGAGGCCCGTGCCGGGATGAAGCCCTGCACCTCGACCCATCAATACCTCCTCTCCTGGATCGAAAATTCTGTAGTGTGACCATTCCTCCCATGGGAGGCCCATGAGCATTAGTTTAGGGGGATGGCAGTGTTAGGCCCATGGAGGGGCCAGCAATGGTTGCCTCCATGGGGCACCGAAGCTAGCAGATGGAGGGCTAGGATAATGATAGGGATTTAGAAGACCTTAGGGACCAAGAGTTAAGTAGTGACACCTGAACTGTGGAGGCGACATAGAGAGTTTAGGTGGTTGTTAAAGAAAAAGGGTGTGCATCGTTTAAAGGGACGACGGGGAAGCACGAGTTATAGGGGAAATTAGATAGGTAGATGATGCTGTGTGTTTGAGGAATTGTGTGTGGAAATATATTATGGTGTGCACGATAAATGGTGTGGAATAATTGGTGTGGAATGCATGGTGCAAAGGATTGAATGGGGGGAGTGGAGCCCATTCACAAAAGCCTGGGGGGGGGGGGGTAGTGCAAAGCTAGGTAAAGGGTTCAGGTAAATTGAATGGATATTGACACCTGTGGTGCGGATAGTGGAAAGTTGTGTTTTGTGAGGTGCAGGAGACAGTGACATGGCTGGGCGTGTGGCTTAATTGGTGAGTATGGTTATTGAGGCACACCGTCACTGGTAGCTTGTCGGCCAGGTAAGGCTGCAGGTAGGCTCTGGGAGCCGGTTCGGTTAGTGAGTGAGTGGGGCCCGAGGATCCATGGGAAGGACCCGGGTTGCCCAATGCCGAGGTGGGCATCGAGGGGGTAAGTGCCAGGGAGGGCCTTCCCCAGTTAGAGTAGTTGTAAGGACCAGGCTAGCTCGGGAGGCGGCTTCAGTGACGAAGGAGCGCAGGTAGGTATAACTGCTGGTAGAGCCACACAACCCAGTCCCGAAATTGTGCGAGGGCACAGTGAGAAAATTTGTGGGGTGAGACCCAAATTCAGGAGGGCACCACAGTGTGGGCAATGGGAATTCGGGTTCTTAGAACCACATAGTTTAAAGAGGCCGATTGGCAGGGTACGACCCCGGGTAGTTTAGATGTGTAATGTTAGTGGAGTAGTTAGGATGTGAGATCCCTTCGCACCATCCACAACCATTCACCGAGGAGGACGAGCTTCACACCAAGGCTCAGTAAGCTGTTTGAGAAGTAAGACGCATCATGACGTGAGTGAGACATTGTTTTGTTGCATCCCTTCCTTCATGGGAGAACCTGGGAGGGATTTGGGGATGAATTTGGCGTTAGAGGGGGATATGGGGAGACAAGACGAAGAGACGAATTGTAATTACAAGGGGAGCTCGGGTAGTGTAGCCAACGGTTGGGGGGTACGGACGGTTAGGGACGAGCTTGCTCCGCTCACTCTGCCGCATCCCTCGCACAGCACCAGGTATGGTGGTGCCTGGTCACCTTGATTTTCGTGTGCCACTGTCTGCTTTTTCGTTTGCTTGTTGCGCCTTGTCTTCCCCCACCCCCCCCCCCACCCCGCCCCCAGGACCATTTGGAGGCCGACCTGTGCAGCACCCTGCTGCCAATCCATCGTGTACTCATGGACCACAAGCCTTGTGGCCCCGCACCTCTGCTGTGCAGCATCTTGCTGCCAAGTCACCTTGCACCTTCGGACCACCTGTTGAGTGGTACTGACGCCAAGCTGGACCATGTGACGAGTGGCCCTGCTTGCAAATGAAAAAAAAAGTGTGTGTAATTGTGTGCCATGCGGGAAGATGTGAAGATTTAGATGGCCCTGATGTTTCAACTGGCCTGTATGCCGGACAGGGCCAGCCGGTTTTTGTTAGCCCGCACACACAAGACAAGAAGATGCAAGATGCAAGCAGCAAGTGCCTTCATTTCTCTCCTCCATTTCTTTCCTTGAGTCCAGGTCCTGGGTCGTAATATTGTAAATAAAGGTTAAGTTCTGTGTTGTACATATAAGAATGTGCCCACCGGCTGTGTGTTTAGTTTAAAAATTCCGGAAATGCGTGGATAGTTGTGGGTGTGAGTCTGATAGAGTAGCTGCGCAACGCATTAGGAGGGACATATCTAGGGTAAAGAATGTCGCACACATGGGTTAGAATAAATGTTAGGGGGCTTACACCGACAGTCACGTGAAAAAGTAAGCACACCCCATGTAAAGTTTTGACTTTTTCAACATATTTCAACATACAGCTATTTGATCTTCATTTCAACAATATCGATAGATAAAGGTGATATAATATAACAAATCTCATGAAACATTTACATTTTGTAGTCCATTGTATAATTTAAATAAACATAAATGCAAGTTTCGCATGTGGAAAAAGTAAGTACACCCCAACATTTATCACGACTTCAAATACCTAAAATTAGAATCAGGTGCACCAGCTCAGGTGCAAATGATTAGAACATCGTTAGAGAGGATCTTGGGGGAACCTGTCTTATTTAAACCTCAGACATTTAGTTTGGTTTGCTCTTTGTTGTTGAAGTATGCGGCGTCACCATGCCTAGATCAAAAGAGCTCTCTGAGACCTTCAGAAAGAAGGTTATAGATGCCTACGAGTCTGGGAAGGGATTTAAAAAGATCTCCAAACAATTTGAAATCAATCATTCGACTGTCCGGAAGATCATCTACAATTGGAGAAGATTCCAAACAACTGCCAACCTGTTCAGGCCAGGCCACCCCAGCAAGTTCAGCCTGACAGCAGACCGCAGAATGCTGAAAGAAGTCTCGACGAACTCCAGAATGTCATCACGGGACCTCCAGGTAGCTCTTGCCACTGTTGATGTCAAAGTGCACGAGTCTACCATTAAAAAGAGACTGCACACATTTGATCTACATGGGAGGTGTGCCAGGAGGAAGCCTTTGCTGTCCTGAAAGAACATCAGGGCAAGACTAAAGTTTGCCAATGTACACCTAGGCAAAGACCAGCACTTCTGGAACAATGTGCTCTGGACAGATGAGTCAAAGGTAGAGCTATTTGGCCTCAGTACCCGAAGACATGTTTGGCGAAAATCAAAGACAGCATTTGACCACAAGAACCTCATACCAACTGTAAAGCATGGTGGTGGAAATATTATGGTTTGGGGCAGCTTTGCTGCATCAGGGCCTGGGCAGCTCACCATCATAGAATCCACTATGAATTCTTCATTGTACCAGAGGGTGCTTGAGGATAATGTGAGGCCGTCTGTCAGAAAGTTGAAGCTCAACCGATGGTGGACCTTGCAACATGACAATGACCCTAAACATACCAGTAAATCCACCAAGGAAATGGCTGAAAAGAAAGAAATGGAGGGTTATGGAATGGCCAAGTCAAAGCCCCGGATCTAAATCCCATTGAGATGTTGTGGGGGGATTAGAAACGAGCTGTGCATGCCATTGTGCATGCTGTGCAACAATTTTTTGTTGAATAAATTATTGCAAAGTCAATTTTTCATTGTTTTTATTCTATCAGATCACCCTTTATCTAAAGATACTGTTTAATGAAGATCAAATGTTGATATGTCCACATATGTTAAAAAGATTTTAAAAACACTTCATGGGGTGTACTTACTTTTTCCACATGCGAAATTTGCTTTTATGTTTATTTAAATTATACAATGGACTACAAAATGTATAGTGACGTGAAAAAGTAAGTACACCCGATGTAAAGTTTTGGCTTTTTCAACGTATTTCATCATCCATCTATTTGATCTTCATTTCAACAATATTGATAGATACAGGTGATATAATATAACAAATATCGTGAAACATTTACATTTTGTAGTCCATTGTATAATTTAAATAAACATAAAGCAAATTTATTATTTTAATATTAGTCCATTGTATAATTTAAATAAACATAAATGCAAATTTCACATGTGGAAAAAGTAAGTACACCCCATGAAATTTTTAAAATCTTTTTAACATATGTGGACATATCAATATATGATCTTCATTTAAACAGTATCTATAGATAAAGGTGATCTAATTGAACAAAAAAACAATGTAAATTGACTTTGCAATAATTTATTCAACAAAAAATTACAAGAGATGCCCATTTCCTTCTGTGGAAAAGTAAGTACACCCTTGGCTCTAATAGGTGGTATTGCCCCCTTTGGCAGAAACAACCTCAAGTAGGCGTTTCTTATAACTGTCTACCAGTCTCTGCATTGGAACAATGGAGAAACCTCTGCCAATTGGAACCTCTGCCATTGGAGAAATTTTTTCCACTCCTCCATGCAGAATTCTTTCAGCTGTGCGATGTTTGAGGGGTTTCTTGCATGCACAGCTCGTTTCAAATCCCCCCACAACATCTCGATGAGATTTAGATCCGGGCTTTGACTTGGCCATTCCAGAACCCTCCCATTTCTTTCTTTTCAGCCATTCCTTGGTGATTTACTGGTATGTTTAGGGTCATTGTCATGTTGCAAGGTCCACCTTCAGTTGAGCTTCAACTTTCCGAAAGATGGCCTCACATTCTCCTCAAGCACCCTCTGGTACAATGAAGAATTCATAGTGGATTCTATGATGGTGATCTGCCCAGGCCCTGATGCAGCAAAGCTGCCAAAACCATAATATTTCCACCACCATGCTTTACAGTTGGTATCCTGTTCTTGTGGTCAAATGCTGTCTTTGGTTTTCGCCAAACATGGCTTCTGGTACTGTGGCCAAAAAGCTCTACCTTTGACTCATCTGTCCAGAGCACATTGTTCCAGAAGTGCTGGTCTTTGCCTAGGTGTTCATGGCAAACTTTAGTCTTGCCCTGATGTTCTTTCTGGACAGCAAAGGTTTTGCTCCTGGCACACCTCCCATGCAAATCAAATTTGTGCAGACTCTTTCTAATGGTAGACTCGTGCACTTTGACATCAACAGTGGCAAGAGCTACCTGAAGGTCCCATGATGACATTCTGAGGTTCTTAGAGACTTCTTTCAGCATCTTGCGGTCTGCTCTCGGGCTGAACTTGCTGGGGCGGCCTGGCCTGAACAAGTTGGCAGTTTTTTGGAATCTTCTCCACTTGTAGATGATGTTCCGGACAGTCGAATGATGATTTCAAATTGTTTGGAGATCTTTTTAAATCCCTTCCCAGACTCGTAGGCATCTATAACCTCCTTTCTGAAGGCCTCAGAGAGCTCTTTTGATATAGGCATGGTGACGCCGCACACTTCAACAACAAAGAGCAAACCAAACTAAATGTCTGAGGTTTAAATAAGACAGCTTCCCCCAAGATCCTCTCTAACGATGTTCTAATCAATTGCACCTGAGCTGGTGCACCTGATTCTAATTTTAGGTATTTGAAGTCGTGATAAATGTAGGGGTGTACTTACTTTTCCCACATGCGAAAATTTGCATTTATGTTTATTTAAATTATACAATGGACTACAAAATGCAAATGTTTCATGATATTTGTTATATTATATCACCTTTATCTATCAATATTGTTGAAATGAAGATCAAATAGCTGTATGTTGAAATATGTTGAAAAAGTCAAAACTTTACATGGGGTGTACTTACTTTTTCACGTGACTGTATGTATGTATATATATATATATATATATATATATATATATACATACCTGAAGGTGCAGCAGCAGCTGTATGGGACACCTTGCTGGCGGTTCTCCACTGATGATATGAAGGTCGCATAGTGACTGATATTTATATATATATATATATATATATTATATCTATATATATATATATATACATATATATATATATATATATACATATATATATATATATATATATATATATATATATATATATATATACATATATATATATATACATATACATACATATATATATATATATATTTATATATATATATATATATATATATATATATAATATTATACATACATGTACATATACATATTGTTACGGATTCGTCACCACCGTCTTTGTTGTTATTATATACTTGTAGTAGGATTTTTAGTAGTTTCAGGTGATATTGTTGGTAACATTTCTGTGTGAAATGGAGATGGCTTTCGTAAAAGGTAAAAAGAAATGTTTGTGAAGGAAAAAGGAAAATGCGGCAAAGAAACCGGAAGAGGAGAGAGGAGGAGGGAGAGGAAATGGCAATGTGAGAGACAGCCATGAATCGCATCGAGGCTGTGAGCGGACTTTTTTGATATTGGTCGCGAATGAGTTGAGGCTTCCCGTGAAGGGATTGCCCGCGACATCGTCCTATATTGCGATTGCAATTAAACCTGCGTCTCAGGTTTTTTTTAACCAAGCGTGAGCTATTGTTGGCGGGAAGCAAGAGCTTCCATTGCAGGCCGATCAGCCATTTTTTCCTCGAAGAGGCCATCCGCCTGGTGCTTCGTGTTTTGTTATTGGGATTCCCATATCGACATCATCGTGTGGATCGCCGTTGGTTCCCATATCGGCTCAATTCCAATATTGACCTCTCACCTAGTAATTCTTTGTTCGCAGCCGCGCCAATAATTGCCTGTTCTTGTTGTTCTGCACGTCTTTGACCTTCACACAGCATGGGGATTCGTGCACGGACTTTGGGGAATGTTACATTCCACTCACATTTGGCTTATCATGAGTTTATTGCTTTGAAAGCATTGGGGAATGATGGGACCATCATTTGTATTGTTAATTTGATGCAAGTGATATTTTCATGGGACTTTCTTTAAGAGTGTTATTATTGTGTATGTGAGAGTTATTAATACAATTACTGATTTTGTTCTACACAATTGCATTGATGTGGTTTACCATGGTTTATTAGAACACTCATAATAACCAATCTTTCTGCCGCATTACCTCTTGAGACTCTGAGGGGTACCGTAACCAGAGTTTGGGGAGGTAACTCAAAACAACATACAGACTTGGCATTTAATATGGAATATTTTTTTTGTGGGGGTGAACTTACTTTTCAAGATGTCTTAGAACCAAAAGTTCATTGGAATTATGTTGAAATTATTCTAGATTTTGTTAATGTGACCTTTAAAAGAAACAAAAACCACATTTGACATTTCGAAACAAATAAATTGATCCTTGAAAGTGATGTAAACTGATATCGAACTCAATTCATGGACAGTACTGTGTTAAACTACTGTACGTTTTCCAGAAGTATCTCTTTATTTTGCACATTAGCAAAAAAATTTTTTAACAAAAACAAAAGTTAAATTACGACTGGGATTACGGACAGTAAAATTACAGTTCAGTACTTCGTGTAACCCCCACGAGCATTCAGGGGAGCACGTACACATTGAGGCATGCTGTTCACGAGATTTGCCAAGGTTTGGACAGGAATCGCATGCCATGCAGTGATAATAGCCTGCTGCAATTCATGCACAGAGGTCGGCTGCTGGTCCAAGTGGTCGATTTGACGCGTTAATTCTGCCCACAAGTTCTCTATCGGATTCATATCCGGGGACATGGCAGGCCACTCCATATGCTCTACACCACGGTCAGCAAGAAAGTGTTGGATCATGCGAGCATGATGAGGCCGTGCATTGTCATCTTGGAAGACAAAGTTTCCTCGAAAGGCTGCACGAGCAAATGGAAGCAATGTTTCTTCCAGAATGGCCCTGTACTTGAACTGGTTCAGGTTTCCATTCAGAACAACCAGGTCAGTTTTGCCCCCTGCATGAAAAGCAGCCCAAACGGTCACCCCACCACCTCCAGCTTGGACTCTTGGCACTATACAATCTTTGTTGTAGGCTTCATGCACTTGTCTGCGCAATCGGACGTGGCCATCTTGACGATAGACCAGAAATCTAGACTTGTCACTGAAGATCATGTGATTCCAGTGTCCTGGCTGCCATTGACGGTGCTCTCTGGCCCACTGCAATCGGCACTGGCGGTGTTGTCTGGTCAGGCGTGGCTTTCTCAGGGGATGCCTGGCATGATAGCCTGCTTGAACCAGTCGTTGGTTGACTAGCCTTCTGGATACAGGCACATTTGTCAGTTGCTGCCACTCAGCCCTAAGCCGATTAGCTGACTTGGTACGGCCATTGTGGACTAACCGGTGCAGCTGGCGATCATCCCTCCTTGTGGTTCTGCGGGGACGTCCTGGCCTTGGTATTGGAGTAGGGACACCCCTCTGAGCATTTCGTTTCAGGATCTTTGACACCTGACCTTGAGTGATGCCATACTGCCGAGCAATAGCACGCTGTTTCATACCGTAATTTCGTAAAGCCACCACTCCATGACAAACAGCATTGTCGAGTTGACGGACCATCTCCAGAGGAAGCGGCAATAACTTTTGGAGACGTGCAGCAGTTGTTTTCCACTAATACAGAACGCAACAACCCTTGTATACCCGACTGTGAAGCCAATCATCAAATGCACCTGTCCGTACATTTTGCCACACCACCTGTGATATCATCCTGTTGTTGACTTCTTGCTGCGACAGACAATCAGTGACATGGTTCTTTTAACAAATAAATCACCAAAGTGTAAAAGAAACTCACCAGATTGATATACTGAGTTAAGAAAGTCAACCCAAGTCAAGAAAAAAAAAATATTCCATATTAAATGCCAAGTCTGTACATGTACATATACACATACACATACATATACATATACATATACATATATATATACAGTGCATTCAGAAAGTATTCAGACCTTTTCAGTTTTTTCACATTTTGTTATGTTGCAGCCTTATGCTGAAATCGTTTAAATTCATTTTTCCCCTCATCAATCTACATTCAATACCCCATATAAACAAAGAAAAAACAGGATTTTAGAAAGTTTTGCAAATTTATTAAAAAGAAAAAACTGAAATATCACATTGACATAAGTATTCATACCCTTTGCTATGACACTTGAAATTTAGCTCAGGTGCCTCCCATTTCTCTTGATCATCTTTGAGATGTTTCTGCACCTTGATTGGAGTCCACCTGTGGTAAATTCAATTCATTGGACATGATTTGGAAAGGCACACACCTGTCTATCTATATAAGGTCTCACAGCTGACAATGCATATCAGAGCAAAAACCAAGCCATGAGGTCAAAGGAACTGCTTGCAGAGCTCAGAGACAGGATTGTGTCAAGGCACAGATCTGGGGAAGCCTACAAAAAAATTTCTGCTGGATTGAAGGTTCCCAAGAGCACAGTGGCCTCCATAATTCTTAAATGGAAGAAGTTTGGAACAACCAGGACTCTTCCTAGAGCTGGCCGCCCGGCCAAACTGAGCAATCGGGAGAGAAGGGCCTTGGAAAGAGGAGGTGACCAAGAACCCGATGGTCACTCTGGCTGAGCTCCAGAGAGCCTGTGTGGAGATGGGAAAAACTTCCAGAAGGACAACCATCACTGCAACACTCCACCGATCTAGGCTTTATGGCAGAGTGGCCAGACGGAAGCCAAACAGTTCACTCTTGGTTTCATCAGACCACAGAATCTTGTTTCTCACAGTCTGGGAGTCCTTTAGATGCTTTTTTGCAAACTCCATGCGGGCTTTCATGTGTCTTTCACTGAGGAGAGGCTTCCATCTGGCCACTCTGCCATAACGCCCAGATCGGTGGAGTGTTGCACGGATGATTGTCCTTCTGGAAATTTCTCCCATCTCCACACAGGATCTCTGGTGCTCAACCAGAATGACCATCGGGTTTTTGGTCACCAAGGCCCTTCTCCCCCGATTACTCAGTTTGGCCGGGCGGCCAGCTCTACGAAGAGTCCTGGTTGTTCCGAACTTCTTCCATTTAAGAATTATGGAGGCCACTGTGCTCTTGGGAACCTTCAATGCAGCAGAATTTTTTTGGTAGGCTTCCCCAGATCTGTGCCTCGACACAATCCTGTCTCTAAGCTCTGCAGGCAGTTCCTTCGACCTCATGGCTTGGTTTTTGCTGTGATATGCATTGTCAGCTGTGAGACCTTATATAGACAGGTGACAGGTGTGTGCCTTTCCAAATCGTGTCCAATGAATTGAATTTACCATAGGTGGACTCCAATCAAGGCGAAGAAACATCTCAAAGATGATCAAGAGAAATGGGAGGCACCTGAGCTCAATTTCAAGTGTCATAGCAAAGGGTATGAATACTTACGTAAATGTGATATTTCAGTTTTTTCTTTTTAATAAATTTACAAAACTTTCTAAAATCCTGTTTTCTCCTTGTCATTATGGGGTATTGAGTGGAGATTGATGAGGGAAAAAATGAATTTAAACGATTTCAGCAAAAGGCTGCAACATAACAAAATGTGAAAAAAGTGAAGGGGTCTGAATACTTTCTGAATGCACTGTGTGTGTATATATATATATATATATATATATATATAGATATATATATATATATCAATACCCCGTTTACGCCATTTCGACCTACGTCAAATGCGACTTTACGCCACTCTTCTAGAGTGAATTTCAGTTCAGCGAACGTCATTATGTGCGACTTTACGTCACTCCTACATCATAATACAAATGCATACCAATACGAACGCATACCAATGAGCCAGCTGCTGATACAGAAGGGGAGGTCTTTGTTCCAGGATCTTCTGAAGAAGTACCCGGAGGATAAGGACACAACCTTCGTTGCAAGCTCTGGATGGTTTGCACGCTTGAAACGGCGCTTCAGCTTGCACAACGTCAATATTCAGGGCGAAGCCGCAGCTGCCGACACCGTAGCCACCGAGGTATTTCCTGCCACATTGAAGAAGATCATTGAGGACGAGGGATTCTTGCCCGAGCAGATCTTCAACGTCGACGAAACGGGCCTTTTTTGGAAGAGGATGCCCGACAGATCCTTTATCTCGAAGCAGGAGAAGACCATGCCAGGCTACAAAGTCGCGAAGGAGCGGCTAACACTAATGCTTGGGGGTAATTGCACCGGCGACTTCAAGCTAAAGCCGCTCTTGGTATATCATGCGGCAAACCCCCGGGCACTTACGAACATCAGGAAGGCGTCTCTTCCTGTCATTTGGATGAATAATATTGTTACGGTCCGCGGATTAGGATGTTATTTTTACCGAGCGGAGGTATAACCGCGGCCGAACAGTTGTTCCCCGATTCACCCGATTTACCCAAACGTTGGCCGTATCGCGCCACAGCTACTCAATCTGGAAAACTCTAAAGCGACCGAATGCAAAGAGGAAGAAGACGTACAGAAGAGTAACTGGGTTTATTATTATTTACACATAAGCAAAAAGGAGCAGTCACGATTATGTACAGGGACATGAGACGCAGGTGACACAGTGCAAATTATTAACTTATCTAACAGGCTTAATTACTACCCAGGACAGAACAAACAAAGACGACTCACACGGGGAATGATGATAGGAATTGGCTGGAAGGAGGTGTGTGGCTGGAGGGGGAGGACGGCACGGAGCTGGCTGGAGCTTGATCCTGCACGGGACGTCGGGCTGGACCTCGACGGCCGCTGATGCCACCGAGCCTGTCGTGTGCGCGGGATCACGGGTCGGAGCTGCTTGGTGGAGCCGACGCGCTGGTGGGGGGTCTGGCGGGACGGGTTCTCCTCTCTCTCTTTCTTGGTCCAACCACTCTTTCTCCACCGACAACTCAACGCAACCACTCAACGCAACCACTGACCACCCCTGGCGACCAACTCAGCTCTTGTCATGGACCTCTCTACGCGCTCAGCTCAGCCTTTCTCTCACTTCTCTCCAGCTCATCTGCTTGTCTCCTCTCTTGGACTCATCTCTTTTCAGACTCATCTCCTTGTCTCTGTAAAAGCGCATCTCCTTGGGGGCGTCTCTCATGGGTTATATATAGCCCCACCCTTGAACCTTTGCGAACCTCCCCGATCGCTCTTCCACCGCCCTCTCAAACCAAACCCCTCGTGCTCGGTTGGTTGGTCTGGGCTGGCTCACTCCTCCCCTCTATGACGAGGTGGAGACACGCCTTTCTTCCCCAACCCTGCCTCGTGGCCAATGGTGGTTGAAGAAAACCGCCCAAAATGCAGTTGGCCATTGAAATGAAATGAAAGGGGATCTACTCTTATTTCACTTGGTGCAATGGAGTATTTAAATTAATGGGAGACACAGCCTTACCCTAAGACACATAATAAGATATAAGCTACTGAACAAGGGTTTTATCGGGTCCTGCAATGTGGTGTTTATGGAATAACTACCGAGACGCCCTTTTTATCTTTACACTACGGAGGTATTTACAAGGAATCATTACATTTTACAGAGGGTGATATTTACAACAACTTACTACACAATACAACACAATAAAAAAAACACAATCCTCATATCCGCAACACTGCACCCTCCTCCTCTTAGGCACGGCCCGGGCCTACAACTTTAATTTAGTGTGACACGTAGGTGTAGTTCCCTCTACTTTTAACCTGACCCTGAGTGCGACAGTTTTAAAACAAAAATAAATGTGTCCCGCTGCTCCATTGCACCCTGCCTAACAGACTTACGCCCACAGTTAACCGAATTGCGGAATGGTCTTCAAACTACACACTGACGGTGGGGAGAATTATTTACAATTGACACTACTTTTATTTACAAGACTAACCCAGGACCTGTGACTGTTCTTTCTGGGGGGGATACAGTCTGCTCTGCATCGACGCACCATGAAAGCACCTATAACGCACCAACACACCCTCAAGCACCAATCGGTGCAATCACCACAGTTCAACAATGTTCAATAAAAAATAAAATCAACAACCCCTAACCCTGCAGGTGGTCTCTTGCTCTTCGGCTTCCTCTGCTGGCTATTATTATTTCTTCCAGATGTTGTCTTTTTCCTTTGCTGGCGGCCTATTTGCAATAAAGTAAAATGCACCCAACGTGTCCCTTTTATTTTCTTTATTTATGGCCCACAGGGCCGACTAGTGTGGTTCACCTGTGGGGCATCGGTGCCCTGTGGCCAAGGTCCGCCAGCAAGATTTCGGGCCTTCATGGCCAGTTCCAGCAGAGGGGCCATGCCCCCAACCCATGGGGTCCATCAGTGGTGCTCGGCCACAGACATGTGGTCCATAATGTGGTGCATCGATGCAGACAGCTGGTTCTGGGAATTTCGGGCGCACAATGGCCGACTCACGCACGCTCCCCTCGGCGCCCAATGGCGCACAGGTCATGTGGGAGACAAAAGGGGGAAAACAAATGAGCGAGGGGTAAGGTCACAAGGGTACACATCAAACAAGGCAATGCAAGGCGAAATGCGTACGGAGGGCGAAGTGAGAAAGCTCGTCCCTACCGTACGTCACCCCCCCTGTCACCTACACTACCCTTGCCCTTACCCCATATGTACAAAAATCTACACATTTACAAATTCGTCGCTACTGTCACGTCTTCCCCATATTTCCCCTACACCAAATTCGTCTCCACAATCCCTCTATCCAAAATTTGCCATCACCAAATTCAGCATCAATCCTCATAAGGAGGAAGAGATGGAACATCAAGCACAATGTCACACCCACGTCATGATGCGTCTCACAATCCAAAACATTTGCACATAAAAAATAATAAAAACAACCTGGCATGGTGTGGAGGTACCTGTCACCTCAGGTGAGTGGATGTAGATGGTGCGAGGAGACTTCAATCCTAACTATCCTCTAAATGATTTTAACACACTTTACACTACCCGGGGTCTCTCCCTGCAAATCCATTGGCCAACTTACACTATGGGTTCTAAAAACCAATTCCCATTGACCAAACTGTGGTGCTTCTCAATTTGGGGTCTCACTCCCCCGATTCATCTCCCAGTGCCCTTGCACAATTTCTGGGCTGCGATGTGTAGCTCTCCCAGCAGGTCTACCCACCTGCACACCTCCACCACTGCAGTTGCCACCCGAGCTTACCTGGCTCCTCACCCTAACCTAACTAACTGGGGAAGGCCCCTCCTGGCTCTGTCACCCCTTGGTGCCCTCTGGCACTGGGCTACCCGGGTCCGTCCTCCGGATCCTCGGGCCCCATCCACAACAACTCTACCGGCACCCAGAGCCCACCTGCGGCCTCACCTGGCCGACATCCTTACAGTGGTGGAGTGCCCAAACCAACTACACACACTAACAGGCTACACGCCCAGCCATTTCCACAACACTAATGCACCCATCCAAATACCATTCTTTCACCTCGCACCACAGATGCCAATATCCAACCACAATTTACCTATACCCTCTACCTAACACTTACACTACCCGCCCCGGGTATTCGTGATGGGGGTCCACTCTTCCCCCATTCACACCTTCGCACCATCCACTCCACTCCACACTTTCCACCATACTCACTCCACGACCATCCATTCCAATACTCCAGATATTCCACACTACCATTTATTCCACACACCTGTTGGTGCACACCTGTGCACTCACACCTGGTGCCACCTGCACCCTCCTTCCTTCCTGGACCATTCGGTCAACACCACACGCAATCACCACTACTCCCTCATACACTGCTCCATACACCTGTTCAGTTGCACACCTGTGCAATCACACCTGGTCACCATACACTTTTCACAATACACTTCTAAATACACCTCCAACACTCACACGGCATCATCTCAACTACCTGTTGCCCTGCTAACTTAGTGCTCTCCGTCTTCCCTTTAAACTAAGCACATACCACGTCATTATAATCCACACTAATCTACCTGCATCCCCACTACAGGTATCCTTGTCACTAACTAATCTTAACGTTACCTAATGTCATCTTCGCTAGATCCCTACACACGATATATCCTAACCCTCCCGGGCTAGTTTTCACTGCCATCAACCCCTTAAACTAGTGCTCCTTTGCCCCCCTTCTGTGAGGGATGACAGAGTTGCCATCCCACCACAGCGGGGAGGTCCCACTATAAATTTTGCTCGTCCAAATCCAACAAATCAAAAATTTGCCAATCATCTGCCAATCACTGTACCATTACCAATCATCACTCTGCCAATCCTTTGCTAATCATCAAATTTTGCCTTTTTCTAATTTTGGGTCCAAAATACTAACCTCATCACCCGTCTACTTACTAGATCCTCTCGGTGCGCCAATTCACTTTTAAAGCTCGGCTTCGTACAGCCGAGCAATGAATGCAGGTTGTTTTGTGCCAGCGGCTGGATACGTCCCGCATTCGGTGCAGGGACGGGGGCTTACCCGGGCCGAGATCCCATGCACCACCTCGGCACGGAGCCATCCCATGGCCCGATCTCGACCTGCCGGCCCGTCTCAACAAAAAGGGGTCGCCATGACGACCCTTCCTATTGGGCTGCCCGCTCCGCCTAGTGGAGCACGGACGCGGCTGTTCAAAGCGAGGCCCAGCGTGGATCGCGTACGGCGGTCCTTTCGAACCTGCCGTGGTTCGGATCCCCGCTGGTCCTCGCGGCACGCGAAGCTGCCCGACGCACACCGAGGGCCCGATTCGGCTAAATGTCGTTCTAATCGCTAACTCGGTTACCGTCGATGCCTCACCTGCATGCTTACACGCATACGCTACCCCTTTCTTGCTCATACATCCAGCTGTTCCCATGCTCCTCGTCATTGCACCTTCTCTAACACACCCAGGTACACTCATTCCGCTCACAGACTTGGTCACACACCTGACCACCGAACACCTTTGCACACACTCGTCGCTCGCACACCTCACCAACACACCTCTTGGCGCCCCCTTCTCGGTCACCTCCTCTGTGACAACCACAGGTGTGCTCTCACTCGCACACCCAACCACGTGTCTCACTACTAATTCCAGCGTGCATTCCCATACACGCTCTGCCATTCCAGGTGTGCTTCCTTCCATTCCAGGTGTACATCCTCTCTCACCTGTCACAACCAACTCACGCTCCATGTCACTCTTACCACTTTTACCACCACTCTTGACAGCGCACTCACCCTTACTCTCGACAGCGCACACTTTCCTCATGCACCTGTCCGTTACACACCTTTCTCGTGCACACTCTTGCACACACTCTCCCGTTACACCCTCTGTAACACTCACCACAGGGGTGCATTCTCCCTCACTCTTGACAGCGCACTCTTTCCCCATGCACCTGTCCGTTACACACCTTCCTCGCGCACTCTCTTGCGCACACTCTCCCGTTACACCCTCTGTAACACTCACCACAGGTGTACACTCTCTCGTTACATCCTCTGTAACCCTCACCACAGGTGTACACTCTCTCATTACATCCTCGGTAACACTCACCACAGGTGTGCATGCTTCCGTTACATCCTCTGTAACACTTCTCACTACGCGCTTCCATGTGCTCCCTCGCACACGCGCTACGACCGACTCACTCTCGACAGCACACTCACTCCTCGGCGCGCACTTTTTCCTCACACACCCCATGGTCGGACATTCTCGCACACCTCTTTTTTCGCACACCGTACCTGTCGCACACTTCACCAACGGCCTCTCCCGAACACCCGGGTCCACATCAACCCCCAAGCCGACTGAAGCTTTCCTCACATCATGTACATTTCCACGTATATCGCCACTCACCTTGGCACCTCGTCTCCGCACCTCCTTCACCACCTGCAAACTCTTTATTTGGTTAGTGAGCACAACATTATGAGTTGAGCACCGACCTTGTACATATTCCATCACCTCCTCCTGTATTTCTCTCTTAGTTTCTGTCCGTCTCTTCTTAATTTCACTCACCTCTTCTTCCACTTCCTCTAATTTTTGCTTCACCTCTTTTATTTCCCGGTGCGTCTCCTCAAGTTCGTCCTCTAAGGCTATTTTGACCGTCTCTATGTGCGTCCTCACCTCTCGGTCCTTCGTCTCCATTACTTCTGTCACCTCTTCCAACCTCGTTGTCAGTCCCTCACGTACCATCTGACATTGCCTCTGTGTCGCTATCAATTCGTTCTTAATGTCTTTTTGTGTCGCTTTTAACCCTCCTAGTACCGCAGTGTTCCTTTGAACCTGCTCCGTTAGTTCTTTTTGTCCCTCCGTCAGCTGTTCCACCTCCTCCGTCAGATCTTCTATTCCCCCTTGTAACCTAGCCGTTCCATTTCTCACCTCTTTCTCTCTACGCTTTTCGCCTCGCTTTACCTCCTCGCGTACCCCCGAGACCTCCTCACTTACACCTCGTCGTATCTCCTTTTTCATCTCCTCCCTCTCTTTTGTAGATGCCACCCTCATCTGTCCCAATTCATCCCTCTGAGCATCCAATTTACTTTCTAACCCGATTTTCACCTCCTCTATCTGGTTCCCCATCTGTTCGATTTCCCGGGCGGATTGCTCCCCTATTTCCCGCAATTTGTCTTCCATCCTATTTTCTAACCCCATTAACCCATTTTTCACCCCCTCTATCTGATTCTCCTGGGCAGCCATTCTATTTTCCACCCCCGTTAACCCATGTTTCACCCCTTCTATCCCATTGTCTAACCCCTCAAATTTCTTGTCTAATCCCTCAAATTTAGCTTCTAGCCGTTCCCCCATTTCTCCCATTTTGCCCCCCATTTCTCCCATTTTGCCCCCCATTTCTCCCATTTTGTTTTTTAAACCTCCAATTTGGTCTCCCATTTGTCCCATAAGGGCCCCCATCATTCTGTTTTCCATTTTTTCACTATTAGCCCTCGCTTCGTCCCTCATTTTGTCCATATAGGCCCCCATTTGCAGGAAAAAAAGGTTTGAATCCACCAGCGGCGCTGCTACGGTCGCGGGCGCCGTGGCCATGTGCGAGGCGCCATTTTGCGCGCCCGTAACCTCGTGCGCGAGAGCGCCATTTTATGCACCTGATACCCCCTCAACCACATTGCCTATGTTCTCCTCCTCCCTTTCCTCCACATACATTTCCCCGAGGTCCTGGGTCGATTCCACCCCGCTTATCTCTCCCACCGGCATCCCGTCGCCTTGACCAGCCATGGCGCGATTTCAAAATTCGGGTTTTGCTTTAAAACACAAATTTTCAGCAGCTCATAATTTTGAGCGCGTTAAGCGCGCTTCGGGCCTCGTATCTCACTCCCCGACACCAATTTGTTACGGTCCGCGGATTAGGATGTTATTTTTACCGTGCGGAGGTATAACCACGGCCGAACAGTTGTTCCCCGATTCACCCGATTTACCCAAACGTTGGCCGTATCGCGCCACAGCTACTCAATCTGGAAAACTCTAAAGCGACCGAATGCAAAGAGGAAGAAGACGTACAGAAGAGTAACTGGGTTTATTATTATTTACACATAAGCAAAAAGGAGCAGTCATGATTATGTACAGGGACATGAGACGCAGGTGACACAGTGCAAATTATTAACTTATCTAACAGGCTTAATTACTACCCAGGACAGAACAAACAAAGACGACTCACACGGGGAATGATGATAGGAATTGGCTGGAAGGAGGTGTGTGGCTGGAGGGGGAGGACGGCACGGAGCTGGCTGGAGCTTGATCCCGCACGGGACGTCGGGCTGGACCTCGACGGCCGCTGATGCCACCGAGCCTGTCGTGTGCGCGGGATCACGGGTCGGAGCTGCTTGGTGGAGCCGACGCGCTGGTGGGGAGTCTGGCGGGACGGGTTCTCCTCTCTCTCTTTCTTGGTCCAACCACTCTTTCTCCACCGACAACTCAACACAACCACTCAACGCAACCACTGACCACCCCTGGCGACCAACTCAGCTCTTGTCATGGACCTCTCTACGCGCTCAGCTCAGCCTTTCTCTCACTTCTCTCCAGCTCATCTGCTTGTCTCCACTCTTGGACTCATCTCTTTTCAGACTCATCTCCTTGTCTCTGTAAAAGCGCATCTCCTTGGGGGCGTCTCTCATGGGTTATATATAGCCCCACCCTTGAACCTTTGCGAACCTCCCCGATCGCTCTTCCTCCGCCCTCTCAAACCAAACCCCTCGTGCTCGGTTGGTTGTTCGGGGCTGGCTCACTCCTCCCCTCTATGACGAGGTGGAGACACGCCTTTCTTCCCCAACCCTGCCTCGTGGCCAATGGTGGTTGAAGAAAACCGCCCAAAATGCAGTTGGCCATTGAAATGAAATGAAAGGGGATCTACTCTTATTTCACTTGGTGCAATGGAGTATTTAAATTAATGGGAGACACAGCCTTACCCTAAGACACATAATAAAATATAAGCTACTGAACAAGGGTTTTATCGGGTCCTGCAATGTGGTGTTTATGGAATAACTACCGAGACGCCCTTTTTATCTTTACACTACGGAGGTATTTACAAGGAATCATTACATTTTACAGAGGGTGATATTAACAACAACTTACTATACAATACAACACAATAAAAAAAACACAATCCTCATATCCGCAACACTGCACCCTCCTCCTCTTAGGCACGGCCCGGGCCTACAACTTTAATTTAGTGTGACACGTAGGTGTAGTTCCCTCTACTTTTAACCTGACCCTGAGTGCGACAGTTTTAAAACAAAAATAAATGTGTCCCGCTGCTCCATTGCACCCTGCCTAACAGACTTACGCCCACAGTTAACCGAATTGCGGAATGGTCTTCAAACTACACACTGACGGTGGGGAGAATTATTTACAATTTACACTACTTTTATTTACAAGACTAACCCAGGACCTGTGATTGTTCTTTCTGGGGGGGATACAGTCTGCTCTGCATCGACGCACCATGAAAGCACCTATAACGCACCAACACACCCTCAAGCACCAATCGGTGCAGTCACCACAGTTCAACAATGTTCAATAAAAAATAAAATCAACAACCCCTAACCCTACAGGTGGTCTCTTGCTCTTCGGCTCCCTCTGCTGGCTATTATTATTTCTTCCAGATGTTGGCTTTTTCCTTTGCTGGCGGCCTATTTGCAATAAAGTAAAATGCACCCAACGTGTCCCTTTTATTTTCTTTATTTATGGCCCACAGGGCCGACTAGTGTGGTTCACCTGTGGGGCATCGGTGCCCTGTGGCCAAGGTCCGCCAGCAAGATTTCGGGCCTTCATGGCCGGTTCCAGCAGAGGGGCCATGCCCCAACCCATGGGGTCCATCAGTGGTGCTCGGCCACAGACATGTGGTCCATAATGTGGTGCATCGATGCAGACAGCTGGTTCTGGGAATTTCGGGCGCACAATGGCCGACTCACGCACGCTCCCCTCGGCGCCCAATGGCGCACAGGTCATGTGGGAGACAAAAGGGGGAAAACAAATGAGCGAGGGGTAAGGTCACAAGGGTACACATCAAACAAGGCAATGCAAGGCGAAATGCGTACGGAGGGCGAAGTGAGAAAGCTCGTCCCTACCGTACGTCACCCCCCCTGTCACCTACACATACCCTTGCCCTTACCCCATATGTACAAAAATCTACACATTTACAAATTCGTCGCTACTGTCACGTCTTCCCCATATTTCCCCTACACCAAATTCGTCTCCACAATCCCTCTATCCAAAATTTGCCATCACCAAATTCAGCATCAATCCTCATAAGGAGGAAGAGATGGAACATCAAGCACAATGTCACACCCACGTCATGATGCGTCTCACAATCCAAAACATTTGCACATAAAAAATAATAAAAACAACCTGGCATGGTGTGGAGGTACCTGTCACCTCAGGTGAGTGGATGTAGATGGTGCGAGGAGACTTCAATCCTAACTATCCTCTAAATGATTTTAACACACTTTACACTACCCGGGGTCTCTCCCTGCAAATCCATTGGCCAACTTACACTATGGGTTCTAAAAACCAATTCCCATTGACCAAACTGTGGTGCTTCTCAATTCGGGGTCTCACTCCCCCGATTCATCTCCCGGTGCCCTTGCACAATTTCTGGGCTGCGATGTGTAGCTCTCCCAGCAGGTCTACCCACCTGCACACCTCCACCACTGCAGTTGCCACCCGAGCTTACCTAGCTCCTCACCCTAACCTAACTAACTGGGGAAGGCCCCTCCTGGCTCTGTCACCCCTTGGTGCCCTCTGGCACTGGGCTACCCGGGTCCGTCCTCTGGATCCTCGGGCCCCATCCACAACAACTCTACCGGCTCCCAGAGCCCACCTGCGGCCTCACCTGGCCGACATCCTTACAGTGGTGGAGTGCCCAAACCAACTACACACACTAACAGGCTACACGCCCAGCCATTTCCACAACACTAATGCACCCATCCAAATACCATTCTTTCACCTCGCACCACAGATGCCAATATCCAACCACAATTTACCTATACCCTCTACCTAACACTTACACTACCCGCCCCGGGTATTCGTGATGGGGGTCCACTCTTACCCCATTCACACCTTCGCACCATTCACTCCACTCCACACTTTCCACCATACTCACTCCACGACCATCCATTCCAATACTCCAGATATTCCACACTACCATTTATTCCACACACCTGTTGGTGCACACCTGTGCACTCACACCTGGTGCCACCTGCACCCTCCTTCCTTCCTGGACCATTCGGTCAACACCACACGCAATCACCACTACTCCCTCATACACTGCTCCATACACCTGTTCAGTTGCACACCTGTGCAATCACACCTGGTCACCATACACTTTTCACAATACACTTCTAAATACACCTCCAACACTCACACGGCATCATCTCAACTACCTGTTGCCCTGCTAACTTAGTGCTCTCCGTCTTCCCTTTAAACTAAGCACATACCACGTCATTATAATCCACACTAATCTACCTGCATCCCCACTACAGGTATCCTTGTCACTAACTAATCTTAACGTTACCTAATGTCATCTTCGCTAGATCCCTACACACGATATATCCTAACCCTCCCGGGCTAGTTTTCACTGCCATCAACCCCATAAACTAGTGCTCCTTTGCCCCCCTTCTGTGAGGGATGACAGAGTTGCCATCCCACCACAGCGGGGAGGTCCCACTATAAATTTTGCTCGTCCAAATCCAACAAATCAAAAATTTGCCAATCATCTGCCAATCACTGTACCATTACCAATCATCACTCTGCCAATCCTTTGCTAATCATCAAATTTTGCCTTTTTCTAATTTTGGGTCCAAAATGCTAACCTCATCACCCGTCTACTTACTAGATCCTCTCGGTGCGCCAATTCACTTTTAAAGCTCGGCTTCGTACAGCCGAGCAATGAATGCAGGTTGTTTTGTGCCAGCGGCTGGATACGTCCCGCATTCGGTGCAGGGACGGGGGCTTACCCGGGCCGAGATCCCACGCACCACCTCGGCACGGAGCCATCCCATGGCCCGATCTCGACCTGCCGGCCCGTCTCAACAAAAAGGGGTCGCCATGACGACCCTTCCTATTGGGCTGCCCGCTCCGCCTAGTGGAGCACGGACGCGGCCGTTCAAAGCGAGGCCCAGCGTGGATCGCGTACGGCGGTCCTTTCGAACCCGCCGTGGTTCGGATCCCCGCTGGTCCTCGCGGCACGCGAAGCTGCCCGACGCGCACCGAGGGCCCGATTCGGCTAAATGTCGTTCTAACCGCTAACTCGGTTACCGTCGATGCCTCACCTGCATGCTTACACGCATACGCTACCCCTTTCTTGCTCATACATCCAGCTGTTCCCATGCTCCTCGTCATTGCACCTTCTCTAACACACCCAGGTACACTCATTCCGCTCACAGACTTGGTCACACACCTGACCACCGAACACCTTTGCACACACTCATCGCTCGCACACCTCACCAACACACCTCTTCGCGCCCCCTTCTCGGTCACCTCCTCTGTGACAACTACAGGTGTGCTCTCACTCGCACACCCAACCACGTGTCTCACTACTAATTCCAGCGTGCATTCCCATACACGCTCTACCATTCCAGGTGTGCTTCCTTCCATTCCAGGTGTACATCCTCTCTCACCTGTCACAACCAACTCACGCTCCGTGTCACTCTTACCACTTTTACCACCACTCTTGACAGCGCACTCACCCTTACTCTCGACAGCGCACTCTTTCCTCATGCACCTGTCCGTTACACACCTTTCTCGTGCACACTCTTGCGCACACTCTCCCGTTACACCCTCTGTAACACTCACCACAGGCGTGCATTCTCCCTCACTCTTGACAGCGCACTCTTTCCCCATGCACCCGTCCGTTACACACCTTCTTCGCGCACTCTCTTGCGCACACTCTCCCGTTACACCCTCTGTAACACTCACCACAGGTGTACACTCTCTCGTTACATCCTCTGTAACCCTCACCACAGGTGTACACTCTCTCGTTACATCCTCTGTAACACTCACCACAGGTGTGCATTCTTCCGTTACATCCTCCGTAACACTCACCACAGGCGTGCATGCTTCCGTTACATCCTCTGTAACACTTCTCACTACGCGCTTCCATGTGCTCCCTCGCACACGCGCTACGACCGACTCACTCTCGACAGCACACTCACTCCTCGGCGCGCACTTTTTCCTCACACACCCCATGGTCGGACATTCTCGCACACCTCTTTTTTCGCACACCGTACCTGTCGCACACTTCACCAACGGCCTCTCCCGAACACCCGGGTCCACATCAACCCCCAAGCCGACTGAAGCTTTCCTCACATCATGTACATTTCCACGTATATCGCCACTCACCTTGGCACCTCGTCTCCGCACCTCCTTCACCACCAGCAAACTCTTTATTTGGTTAGTGAGCACAACATTATGAGTTGAGCACCGACCTTGTACATATTCCATCACCTCCTCCTGTATTTCTCTCTTAGTTTCTGTCCGTCTCTTCTTAATTTCACTCACCTCTTCTTCCACTTCCTCTAATTTTTGCTTCACCTCTTTTATTTCCCAGTGCATCTCCTCAAGTTCGTCCTCTAAGGCTATTTTGACCGTCTCTATGTGCGTCCTCACCTCTCGGTCCTTCGTCTCCATTACTTCTGTCACCTCTTCCAACCTCGTTGTCAGTCCCTCACGTACCATCTGACATTGCCTCTGTGTCGCTATCAATTCGTTCTTAATGTCTTTTTGTGTCGCTTTTAACCCTCCTAGTACCGCAGTGTTCCTTTGAACCTGCTCCGTTAGTTCTTTTTGTCCCTCCGTCAGCTGTTCCACCTCCTCCGTCAGATCTTCTATTCCCCCTTGTAACCTAGCCGTTCCATTTCTCACCTCTTTCTCTCTACGCTTTTCGCCTCGCTTTACCTCCTCGCGTACCCCCGAGACCTCCTCACTTACACCTCGTCGTATCTCCTTTTTCATCTCCTCCCTCTCTTTTGTAGATGCCACCCTCATCTGTCCCAATTCATCCCTCTGAGCATCCAATTTACTTTTAACCCGATTTTCACCTCCTCTATCTGGTTCCCCATCTGTTCGATTTCCCGGGCGGATTGCTCCCCTATTTCCCGCAATTTGTCTTCCATCCTATTTTCTAACCCCATTAACCCATTTTTCACCCCCTCTATCTGATTCTCCTGGGCAGCCATTCTATTTTCCACCCCCGTTAACCCATGTTTCACCCCTTCTATCCCATTGTCTAACCCCTCAAATTTCTTGTCTAATCCCTCAAATTTAGCTTCTAGCCGTTCCCCCATTTCTCCCATTTTGCCCCCCATTTCTCCCATTTTGCCCCCCATTTCTCCCATTTTGTTTTTTAAACCTCCAATTTGGTCTCCCATTTGTCCCATAAGGGCCCCCATCATTCTGTTTTCCATTTTTTCACTATTAGCCCTCGCTTCGTCCCTCATTTTGTCCATATAGGCCCCCATTTGCAGGAAAAAAAGGTTTGAATCCACCAGCGGCGCTGCTACGGTCGCGGGCGCCGTGGCCATGTGTGAGGCGCCATTTTGCGCGCCCGTAACCTCGTGCGCGAGAGCGCCATTTTATGCACCTGATACCCCCTCAACCACATTGCCTATGTTCTCCTCCTCCCTTTCCTCCACATACATTTCCCCGAGGTCCTGGGTCGATTCCACCCCGCTTATCTCTCCCACCGGCATCCCGTCGCCTTGACCAGCCATGGCGCGATTTCAAAATTCGGGTTTTGCTTTAAAACACAAATTTTCAGCAGCTCATAATTTTGAGCGCGTTAAGCACGCTTCGGGCCTCGTATCTCACTCCCCGACACCAATTTGTTACGGTCCGCGGATTAGGATGTTATTTTTACCGTGCGGAGGTATAACCGCGGCCGAACAGTTGTTCCCCGATTCACCCGATTTACCCAAACGTTGGCCATATCGCGCCACAGCTACTCAATCTGGAAAACTCTAAAGCGACCGAATGCAAAGAGGAAGAAGACGTACAGAAGAGTAACTGGGTTTATTTATTATTTACACATAAGCAAAAAGGAGCAGTCATGATTATGTACAGGGACATGAGACGCAGGTGACACAGTGCAAATTATTAACTTATCTAACAGGCTTAATTACTACCCAGGACAGAACAAACAAAGACGACTCACACGGGGAATGATGATAGGAATTGGCTGGAAGGAGGTGTGTGGCTGGAGGGGGAGGACGGCATGGAGCTGGCTGGAGCTTGATCCCGCACGGGACGTCGGGCTGGACCTCGACGGCCGCTGATGCCACCGAGCCTGTCGTGTGCGCGGGATCACGGGTCGGAGCTGCTTGGTGGAGCCGACGCGCTGGTGGGGAGTCTGGCGGGACGGGTTCTCCTCTCTCTCTTTCTTGGTCCAACCACTCTTTCTCCACCGACAACTCAACGCAACCACTCAACGCAACCACTGACCACCCCTGGCGACCAACTCAGCTCTTGTCATGGACCTCTCTACGCGCTCAGCTCAGCCTTTCTCTCACTTCTCTCCAGCTCATCTGCTTGTCTCCTCTCTTGGACTCATCTCTTTTCAGACTCATCTCCTTGTCTCTGTAAAAGCGCATCTCCTTGGGGGCGTCTCTCATCGGTTATATATAGCCCCACCCTTGAACCTTTGCGAACCTCCCCGATCGCTCTTCCTCCGCCCTCTCAAACCAAACCCCTCGTGCTCGGTTGGTTGTTCGGGGCTGGCTCACTCCTCCCCTCTATGACGAGGTGGAGACACGCCTTTCTTCCCCAACCCTGCCTCGTGGCCAATGGTGGTTGAAGAAAACCGCCCAAAATGCAGTTGGCTATTGAAATGAAATGAAAGGGGATCTACTCTTATTTCACTTGGTGCAATGGAGTATTTAAATTAATGGGAGACACAGCCTTACCCTAAGACACATAATAAAATATAAGCTACTGAACAAGGGTTTTATCGGGTCCTGCAATGTGGTGTTTATGGAATAACTACCGAGACGCCCTTTTTATCTTTACACTACGGAGGTATTTACAAGGAATCATTACATTTTACAGAGGGTGATATTAACAACAACTTACTATACAATACAACACAATAAAAAAAACACAATCCTCATAGCCGCAACACTGCACCCTCCTCCTCTAAGGCACGGTCCGGGCCTACAACTTTAATTTAGTGTGACACGTAGGTGTAGTTCCCTCTACTTTTAACCTGACCCTGAGTGCGACAGTTTTAAAACAAAAATAAATGTGTCCCGCTGCTCCATTGCACCCTGCCTAACAGACTTATGCCCACAGTTAACCGAATTGCGGAATGGTCTTCAAACTACACACTGACGGTGGGGAGAATTATTTAAAATTGACACTACTTTTATTTACAAGACTAACCCAGGACCTGTGATTGTTCTTTCTGGGGGGGGATACAGTCTGCTCTGCATTGACGCACCATGAAAGCACCTATAACGCACCAACACACCCTCAAGCACCAATCGGTGCAGTCACCACAGTTCAACAATGTTCAATAAAAAATAAAATCAACAACCCCTAACCCTACAGGTGGTCTCTTGCTCTTCGGCTCCCTCTGCTGGCTATTATTATTTCTTCCAGATGTTGGCTTTTTCCTTTGCTGGCGGCCTATTTGCAATAAAGTAAAATGCACCCAACGTGTCCCTTTTATTTTCTTTTTTATGGCCCACAGGGCCGACTAGTGTGGTTCACCTGTGGGGCATCGGTGCCCTGTGGCCAAGGTCCGCCAGCAAGATTTCGGGCCTTCATGGCCGGTTCCAGCAGAGGGGCCATGCCCCAACCCATGGGGTCCATCAGTGGTGCTCGGCCACAGACATGTGGTCCATAATGTGCTGCATCGATGCAGACAGCTTGTTCTGGGAATTTCGGGCGCACAATGGCCGACTCACGCACGCTCCCCTCGGTGCCCAATGGCGCACAGGTCATGTGGGAGACAAAAGGGGGAAAACAAATGAGCGAGGGGTAAGGTCACAAGGGTACACATCAAACAAGGCAATGCAAGGCGAAATGCGTACGGAGGGCGAAGTGAGAAAGCTCGTCCCTACCGTACGTCACCCCCCCTGTCACCTACACTACCCTTGCCCTTACCCCATATGTACAAAAATCTACACATTTACAAATTCGTCGCTACTGTCACGTCTTCCCCATATTTCCCCTACACCAAATTCGTCTCCACAATCCCTCTATCCAAAATTTGCCATCACCAAATTCAGCATCAATCCTCATAAGGAGGAAGAGATGGAACATCAAGCACAATGTCACACCCACGTCATGATGCGTCTCACAATCCAAAACATTTGCACATAAAAAATAATAAAAACAACCTGGCATGGTGTGTAGGTACCTGTCACCTCAGGTGAGTGGATGTAGATGGTGCGAGGAGACTTCAATCCTAACTATCCTCTAAATGATTTTAACACACTTTACACTACCCGGGGTCTCTCCCTGCAAATCCATTGGCCAACTTACACTATGGGTTCTAAAAACCAATTCCCATTGACCAAACTGTGGTGCTTCTCAATTCGGGGTCTCACTCCCCCGATTCATCTCCCGGTGCCCTTGCACAATTTCTGGGCTGCGATGTGTAGCTCTCCCAGCAGGCCTACCCACCTGCACACCTCCACCACTGCAGTTGCCACCCGAGCTTACCTAGCTCCTCACCCTAACCTAACTAACTGGGGAAGGCCCCTCCTGGCTCTGTCACCCCTTGGTGCCCTCTGGCACTGGGCTACCCGGGTCCGTCCTCCGGATCCTCGGGCCCCATCCACAACAACTCTACCGGCTCCCAGAGCCCACCTGCGGCCTCACCTGGCCGACATCCTTACAGTGGTGGAGTGCCCAAACCAACTACACACACTAACAGGCTACACGCCCAGCCATTTCCACAACACTAATGCACCCATCCAAATACCATTCTTTCACCTCGCACCACAGATGCCAATATCCAACCACAATTTACCTATACCCTCTACCTAACACTTACACTACCCGCCCCGGGTATTCGTGATGGGGGTCCACTCTTCCCCCATTCACACCTTCGCACCATTCACTCCACTCCACACTTTCCACCATACTCACTCCACGACCATCCATTCCAATACTCCAGATATTCCACACTACCATTTATTCCACACACCTGTTGGTGCACACCTGTGCACTCACACCTGGTGCCACCTGCACCCTCCTTCCTTCCTGGACCATTCGGTCAACACCACACGCAATCACCACTACTCCCTCATACACTGCTCCATACACCTGTTCAGTTGCACACCTGTGCAATCACACCTGGTCACCATACACTTTTCACAATACACTTCTAAATACACCTCCAACACTCACACGGCATCATCTCAACTACCTGTTGCCCTGCTAACTTAGTGCTCTCCGTCTTCCCTTTAAACTAAGCACATACCACGTCATTATAATCCACACTAATCTACCTGCATCCCCACTACAGGTATCCTTGTCACTAACTAATCTTAACGTTACCTAATGTCATCTTCGCTAGATCCCTACACACGATATATCCTAACCCTCCCGGGCTAGTTTTCACTGCCATCAACCCCATAAACTAGTGCTCCTTTGCCCCCCTTCTGTGAGGGATGACAGAGTTGCCATCCCACCACAGCGGGGAGGTCCCACTATAAATTTTGCTCGTCCAAATCCAACAAATCAAAAATTTGCCAATCATCTGCCAATCACTGTACCATTACCAATCATCACTCTGCCAATCCTTTGCTAATCATCAAATTTTGCCTTTTTCTAATTTTGGGTCCAAAATGCTAACCTCATCACCCGTCTACTTACTAGATCCTCTCGGTGCGCCAATTCACTTTTAAAGCTCGGCTTCGTACAGCCGAGCAATGAATGCAGGTTGTTTTGTGCCAGCGGCTGGATACGTCCCGCATTCGGTGCAGGGACGGGGGCTTACCCGGGCCGAGATCCCACGCACCACCTCGGCATGGAGCCATCCCATGGCCCGATCTCGACCTGCCGGCCCGTCTCAACAAAAAGGGGTCGCCATGACGACCCTTCCTATTGGGCTGCCCGCTCCGCCTAGTGGAGCACGGACGCGGCCGTTCAAAGCGAGGCCCAGCGTGGATCGCGTACGGCGGTCCTTGCGAACCCGCCGTGGTTCGGATCCCCGCTGGTCCTCGCGGCACGCGAAGCTGCCCGACGTGCACCGAGGGCCCGATTCGGCTAAATGTCGTTCTAACCGCTAACTCGGTTACCGTCGATGCCTCACCTGCATGCTTACACGCATACGCTACCCCTTTCTTGCTCATACATCCAGCTGTTCCCATGCTCCTCGTCATTGCACCTTCTCTAACACACCCAGGTACACTCATTCCGCTCACAGACTTGGTCACACACCTGACCACCGAACACCTTTGCACACACTCATCGCTCGCACACCTCACCAACACACCTCTTCGCGCCCCCTTCTCGGTCACCTCCTCTGTGACAACTACAGGTGTGCTCTCACTCGCACACCCAACCACGTGTCTCACTACTAATTCCAGCGTGCATTCCCATACACGCTCTACCATTCCAGGTGTGCTTCCTTCCATTCCAGGTGTACATCCTCTCTCACCTGTCACAACCAACTCACGCTCCGTGTCACTCTTACCACTTTTACCACCACTCTTGACAGCGCACTCACCCTTACTCTCGACAGCGCACTCTTTCCTCATGCACCTGTCCGTTACACACCTTTCTCGTGCACACTCTTGCGCACACTCTCCCGTTACACCCTCTGTAACACTCACCACAGGCGTGCATTCTCCCTCACTCTTGACAGCGCACTCTTTCCCCATGCACCCGTCCGTTACACACCTTCTTCGCGCACTCTCTTGCGCACACTCTCCCGTTACACCCTCTGTAACACTCACCACAGGTGTACACTCTCTCGTTACATCCTCTGTAACCCTCACCACAGGTGTACACTCTCTCGTTACATCCTCTGTAACACTCACCACAAGTGTGCATTCTTCCGTTACATCCTCCGTAACACTCACCACAGGCGTGCATGCTTCCGTTACATCCTCTGTAACACTTCTCACTACGCGCTTCCATGTGCTCCCTCGCACACGCGCTACGACCGACTCACTCTCGACAGCACACTCACTCCTCGGCGCGCACTTTTTCCTCACACACCCCATGGTCGGACATTCTCGCACACCTCTTTTTTCGCACACCGTACCTGTCGCACACTTCACCAACGGCCTCTCCCGAACACCCGGGTCCACATCAACCCCCAAGCCGACTGAAGCTTTCCTCACATCATGTACATTTCCACGTATATCGCCACTCACCTTGGCACCTCGTCTCCACACCTCCTTCACCACCTGCAAACTCTTTATTTGGGTAGTGAGCACAACATTATGAGTTGAGCACCGACCTTGTACATATTCCATCACCTCCTCCTGTATTTCTCTCTTAGTTTCTGTCCGTCTCTTCTTAATTTCACTCACCTCTTCTTCCACTTCCTCTAATTTTTGCTTCACCTCTTTTATTTCCCAGTGCATCTCCTCAAGTTCGTCCTCTAAGGCTATTTTGACCGTCTCTATGTGCGTCCTCACCTCTCGGTCCTTCGTCTCCATTACTTCTGTCACCTCTTCCAACCTCGTTGTCAGTCCCTCACGTACCATCTGACATTGCCTCTGTGTCGCTATCAATTCGTTCTTAATGTCTTTTTGTGTCGCTTTTAACCCTCCTAGTACCGCAGTGTTCCTTTGAACCTGCTCCGTTAGTTCTTTTTGTCCCTCCGTCAGCTGTTCCACCTCCTCCGTCAGATCTTCTATTCCCCCTTGTAACCTAGCCGTTCCATTTCTCACCTCTTTCTCTCTACGCTTTTCGCCTCGCTTTACCTCCTCGCGTACCCCCGAGACCTCCTCACTTACACCTCGTCGTATCTCCTTTTTCATCTCCTCCCTCTCTTTTGTAGATGCCACCCTCATCTGTCCCAATTCATCCCTCTGAGCATCCAATTTACTTTCTAACCCGATTTTCACCTCCTCTATCTGGTTCCCCATCTGTTCGATTTCCCGGGCGGATTGCTCCCCTATTTCCCGCAATTTGTCTTCCATCCTATTTTCTAACCCCATTAACCCATTTTTCACCCCCTCTATCTGATTCTCCTGGGCAGCCATTCTATTTTCCACCCCCGTTAACCCATGTTTCACCCCTTCTATCCCATTGTCTAACCCCTCAAATTTCTTGTCTAATCCCTCAAATTTAGCTTCTAGCTGTTCCCCCATTTCTCCCATTTTGCCCCCCATTTCTCCCATTTTGCCCCCCATTTCTCCCATTTTGTTTTTTAAACCTCCAATTTGGTCTCCCATTTGTCCCATAAGGGCCCCTATCATTCTGTTTTCCATTTTTTCACTATTAGCCCTCGCTTCGTCCCTCATTTTGTCCATATAGGCCCCCATTTGCAGGAAAAAAAGGTTTGAATCCACCAGCGGCGCTGCTACAGTCGCGGGCGCCGTGGCCATGTGCGAGGCGCCATTTTGCGCGCCCGTAACCTCGTGCGCGAGAGCGCCATTTTATGCACCTGATACCCCCTCAACCACATTGCCTATGTTCTCCTCCTCCCTTTCCTCCACATACATTTCCCCGAGGTCCTGGGTCGATTCCACCCCGCTTATCTCTCCCACCGGCATCCCGTCGCCTTGACCAGCCATGGCGCGATTTCAAAATTCGGGTTTTGCTTTAAAACACAAATTTTCAGCAGCTCATAATTTTGAGCGCGTTAAGCGCGCTTCGGGCCTCGTATCTCACTCCCCGACACCAATTTGTTACGGTCCGCGGATTAGGATGTTATTTTTACCGAGCGGAAGTATAACCGCGGCCGAACAGTTGTTCCCCGATTCACCTGATTTACCCAAACGTTGGCCGTATCGCGCCACAGCTACTCAATCTGGAAAACTCTAAAGCGACCGAATGCAAAGAGGAAGAAGACGTACAGAAGGGTAACTGGGTTTATTATTATTTACACATAAGCAAAAAGGAGCAGTCACGATTATGTACAGGGACATGAGACGCAGGTGACACAGTGCAAATTATTAACTTATCTAACAGGCTTAATTACTACCCAGGACAGAACAAACAAAGACGACTCACACGGGGAATGATGATAGGAATTGGCTGGAAGGAGGTGTGTGGCTGGAGGGGGAGGACGGCACGGAGCTGGCTGGAGCTTGATCCCGCACGGGACGTCGGGCTGGACCTCGACGGCCGCTGATGCCACCGAGCCTGTCGTGTGCGCGGGATCACGGGTCGGAGCTGCTTGGTGGAGCCGACGCGCTGGTGGGGAGTCTGGCGGGACGGGTTCTCCTCTCTCTCTTTCTTGGTCCAACCACTCTTTCTCCACCGACAACTCAACGCAACCACTCAACGCAACCACTGACCACCCCTGGCGACCAACTCAGCTCTTGTCATGGACCTCTCTATGCGCTCAGCTCAGCCTTTCTCTCACTTCTCTCCAGCTCATCTGCTTGTCTCCTCTCTTGGACTCATCTCTTTTCAGACTCATCTCCTTGTCTCTGTAAAAGCGCATCTCCTTGGGGGCGTCTCTCATGGGTTATATATAGCCCCACCCTTGAACCTTTGCGAACCTCCCCGATCGCTCTTCCTCCACCCTCTCAAACCAAACCCCTCGTGCTCGGTTGGTTGTTCGGGGCTGGCTCACTCCTCCCCTCTGTGACGAGGTGGAGACACGCCTTTCTTCCCCAACCCTGCCTCGTGGCCAATGGTGGTTGAAGAAAACCGCCCAAAATGCAGTTGGCCATTGAAATGAAATGAAAGGGGATCTACTCTGATTTCACTTGGTGCAATGGAGTATTTAAATTAATGGGAGACACAGCCTTACCCTAAGACACATAATAAGATATAAGCTACTGAACAAGGGTTTTATCGGGTCCTGCAATGTGGTGTTTATGGAATAACTACCGAGACGCCCTTTTTATCTTTACACTACGGAGGTATTTACAAGGAATCATTACATTTTACAGAGGGTGATATTTACAACAACTTACTATACAATACAACACAATAAAAAAAACACAATCCTCATATCCGCAACAATATGAAGGCATGGGTAACCGTCATAATTTTTGAAGAATGGTTCATCAATCATTTCATCCCGGCTGTCAAGAGCTATTGTCGAGAGAAGAAAATTCAATTTAAATTGCTGCTGATTTTGGACAATGCACCTGGCCATCCCACTAACCTCGGTGATTTCGACCCCAATGCAAAGGTGGTGTACTTGCCACCCAACACCACATCGCTCATCCAGCCCATGGACCAGGGTGTGATAGCGCTTTTTAAGCGCTACTATCTCCGCCGCACTCTTCGTCAGGCTGTCGATGCAACGTCGGAGGAGGAAGGCATCAACATCCGGCAGTTTTGGAAAACTATAACATCTACCAGGCAGTGCTTAACATCAATGCTGCATGGTTACGGTGTTTGTCTTCATTTTAAGGCATTTTTAAGGCATTACGCCCGGTTTACATCAAAAACCGAGTTACGTCATGGCTTATGGAACCAATTAATGACGTAGGCCGGGGTATTGCTGTATGTGTATGTATATATATATATATATATATATATATATATATATATACATACATACATACATACATACATATACGTATATATTTGATGGTGAACCACTACATTATGCATATTGATGGGGTTTTGATCCTGGGATCCACTCATCATGTGCCAATGGTTCAGATTAGTGCTAAATATGCAAACCCGTTTGTCATTACAGTTTCTGTATATTGTCAAAACCATGAGCCATATCACAACTTTTATACATTTAGTATTGTTATTTTTTCTAATTTCTTCCACTACTATGGTCAGCAAAACAACCATTTCTTTCCCAAACCCTAAACCCTACTTCTGCTTCAAAATGACACTTCTGAGTAATTCCCATGTTCTATATTCAGATGCCTAACTCTGTCTTTATTGCCTTGGGTATCAGACCGTTATATTTAATATTTTGTAAACCAAATGTTAAATGCCCTCAATTCTTCCTTTGAAAGTCAAATGCTTTTTATGGTGCCACATAATGTTTCCCACTCGCATTCCCATCAATCATTCTGTGTACGGATCACTAAGTTTAAACATCGAGCATATGCAAAAGATTTAGATGTAAAGAGAAAATACCTTTTACTGCTCCGTTATATGGTAACATTTGTTTTTTAAACATATGTCAAAGCTCATGGAGGTTTATTGGAGAATTCTAGAAGTTGTGGCTACCAATTATACTGCTACACCATCATAATATAAATATGATAGTAGTTTCATTGCCCATCTGTGATGTAATTATTTATATCACTTCGTATTGCGATTTTGTTGAAACCCACTTTTACATTCACTGTCTAAAAGTGCGTTGTTAAAACCTAAATTGTTAACACATCTCTTGCTTTAAAAACTACCATCTTTGGTAGCTGTATATGCATCTACAACAGATTATGATATTGTGACAGGGACGTCGCCTCCGGATACCTTCGAGAGGATGGCATGTCTTTAAGAAACCATGAACGCCCTTTTGCAACTCACAACTCTGGCCGGATCTTTGCACCCAAGGTCGGCTTACTGTGCCGGGTTAAGCAAGGCAAAAGGGGTACCGTGCCGGCAGTTACGCAACAGACCATAGCTAGTCGGCCGAGCAGAACCAACATCACGTAATGTCATTTGAGATTGAACTTAGATACCGAATCCGAGGTGGACAAAGGTCTCAGCAGTCTTATGTCACAATCAGAATGGGCAGAATAAGTCAGGACAGTTTCTTGAAGAAATGGCCTTTAGTGACAGCAATAAAAATGCAAGTATTTATAATGGCAAGCAAACAGGTATTTACAAGGAGAGAAAACAATTGAATGATATATATGTACAACAATTAATCACAGGACATATACATTCCCCCTTATCCTCTATGCGACAGACCCACCTTCGGAACTTTATCAATGACTTAGCATGCTACAGTGTGGTATGCCGGCATCATGCATCCAATGTGGGAGAGAGATATATGTGTTTGGCAAAGAATGATGGGATGAATGATTGGCAAATAAGATGAGATAGAAAGAAATAGATTGGGACAGGACGGACTCCCCTGCACACCTTACACTTGTTGACTCTGGCTCGCACATCCTTGTCAATTTTAATCGGATTGACCGGAATTTTTAAAATTTGCAGATTGGGTCAGTAAATAGGTTCACAAATCAAAAGCTAGAAGCCGATTGCTTTTTTGATGAAAAGGTCAAGGTTACATAAAACGTCAATTTTCATCCGATTGACCTAAATTTTATGAATTTGCATAGTGGGTCACTTAATTGGTTCACCCATAAAAAGCTAGAAGCTGATTGTTTTGTTTTTTTAGATCAAAAGGTCAAAGATCAAGGCTGCATAAAATCATCAATTTTCATTTTGTATTTAAAAAAAAACTGTTTTCATCATGTTTAGCATATGGAAGAATAAGAATAAGAAGATGTCTGAGTACAAAGCAGACACGGACGGGCTTTTTATTTTTAGATGCTTTCAAATTCTACCTTTAAATAAAAAAATCAAACATTAATTGTATTTTATTAAGGAAGTTAATTGGCATTTATTCGTCAAATTTTGTATGTACAGTAGACCTATTAACAACCCCAATTATTTTTACAGTGTAGCCCATGGGGCAAAGCCGTCTAGAACAGTGTTTGTATGTATGTATGTATGTATGTATGCATGTATGTATGCATGTATGTATGTATGTATGTATGTATATATGCATGTATGCATATATATATCCTCTCAAACATACACCAATCAGAGCTGAGGATCTGGTCACATGACAGGGGTGATGTGATGTCATTACAGCGATACAACGGCTGACACCACACACCGTCATTTTGATTCCTATGCCGTCATTTTGATTCCTATGCCGTTCAGGCCAGACATATCGTTGAACCGGTCATGCATTACAATCTGCATGCTCTACCTTTACATTTTTCATTCAGTGTGAAACACAAACAAACACGTGAAACACATGAAGTAAAACACATGAAAATAAGGATCTTTTATAA
This sequence comes from Myxine glutinosa, assembly GCF_964187855.1. Lineage (NCBI taxonomy): Eukaryota > Metazoa > Chordata > Myxini > Myxiniformes > Myxinidae > Myxine > Myxine glutinosa. The sequence continues at coordinate 65,013,985 of NC_136266.1, forward strand.
CACTCAATTGTTATCGTGGCTATAGTTGTTGTTGTTTGTGGGGTTTTTATGTGTAGTTTTATATATTTTTCTATTGCTTCACAAAACATCACTACTGTATATATAATTTTGTATGCTCGTTGTGTGTCCTTCTAAAGAGTTTCTACTGTCGTAGAATAATAAATGTTTCCGTTCAAACTGCTGTGTGAATAAACCATACATTAGTGCTTCTTCCTCTTCTTAAAACTCGCAAAGAGGCTTTTAGAACTGGCAAATTCGTGATTAAACAAACGATTTTTTTTATGGCGTCGATGTTTGGTTCCTGTATTTACAGCGTTTGTCTCTCCGTATGTATGTATTTATGTCCCTCACATATTTATCCTACATATTGGGTGAGTTCTATAGCCGAAAATTACGCTTCTGAAAGGTAGAATGTAATGCCATTTGGCTTTGGCAGTTATGTTTCTTTCAACACCCTTTAGGGAACGTTCATATATTACGTCATATACCTGGTTGGGGAAAATCATCACACTTGATGATTGGGGGGAACTGAAATTATGACAACTGGATGACGGTGTATGACGGGGGGTGGGGGTGCATTCCCCCCAGATCATATATAATTAAAACTTTGATTAAGGGATCTTCAAACATTGAAGCATTTCTTTTGACTGCCTCCAACCACCCTAAGTCTGGTGTTGGCTTAACGGTTAGCGTGGAGGGCTTGGGATCCTGGCGGTCCTGAGTTTGAATCCCGGTCAGCTGTTGAACTAACACCAGGTGGGGTTGACTCAGCCTGTCATCCTTCCGAGGTCGGCAAAATGAGTACCAACTCACTGGGTCCTCTCTCAAGGAGGTTAGTGGCAGGATTTGCACTCCGGTCGCCACCGTAAAACACCTCATTCCGGAACACACAGTTGTGTGTGTCGGGATGGTGCTGAGGTCACTTTGATAGTGTTGAATAACTGACCAACATATAGAATAAACCAGTGTCTCAATGCAATCTCTTCACTTCCATAATGACAGACAGCTTAGATACTTCGACGATGTATTTCAAAATAATTTAATACTTCATTTATTTGCTAACTGGTATCTCCACCCAAGTCATACTATCCTCTTCAACAAAAGTATCAAACAAGCCAGGCTACACCGCTGTTGGACCTTCGGTCTTATTTGTATACAGAGTCGAGGCTCATGGAGGAGCGATAAATATTTACCTTTGTAAGACTGCGAGTTGTTTTGTTTTCATCAATCACATGGTAGCATAGCCTCGAGGTATGCACACTCTCTTTTCTGTTGTCTCGCCTGTGTTAGAATCCTGGGTCAGCTTATAGAGCGCCATCCTGGTGTTTCACAAACGTAGTGAGACATCATTGTTTGCTCCGTCCCTCAGATGGAAGTGAAACTGGAGGATTTCCCCGTTTTCTGGCATTAGTTGGTGGACGTTCAGGATCCCAGTATGGTGTCTTTTGCCAAAGAGTAAGCGAGTTATCGCCGGCACCCAAAACAAATTACAAATTCCTGCTTTAACATACAGGGGGCACTGCATCAGCGTTGCAGCTATGCGCCCAGCAATAATTCAAACATGCAGCCATGTGCTGCATGAAATAGCATAGAGGATAAATTGATGCACGTAGCAGATCAGACAGTTGGATTAAGCTCGATGAGCTAAAATGATTCTCATGTTCCAAATCATTGTGTTCCACTCTGGAGGTATGACTTTTCTTTTTCTTAACTTGAACTTCAGAGAGTATACCTCCAAAAATAAGAATTTGGGGTGAGACGGAGCAAGACCTGAAATAGCTGATAAGCTACAAAAGTGAGCACGCGACATGTGCCAAGGTGGCTAAAGATACCAAGCATGCTATATAATCATTAAGAACCATATTGGATGCCATGGCTCCAGATATTTTAGACTAGAAGAGCCTACCACCGCTTCGCTAACGGACTAATTAGTCTTCACATCCCTTGCTGCTCGAAAGGGGAGGAGAGGGAGGTGAAAGGGGTGGGGAGAGAGGGGGAGGGAGGGGAAGGTGGCAGGAAGAGGAAGGGGATGGGAGGAGGATACCGATATACTGCATACATCTTTTGGGGAGGGGGGGGGGCTTTGACAGGCCCCTTCATGATAGGAAGGAGGACAAACATATATATATATACACACACAAACTAAAATGACCTTTTAGACTGAGAACATCTGAGAAGTGTCACATGATGGAGAATGCCATCTCAGCATCTGGCTGCATGTGAGCAGGTCTTCTTTTTGCCGCAACATAGACAGGATGGATAGATGCTCTCAGGAACTGAACATGCAAGCTTCTACAAGTGTGTGATGTGACCATTGGACAGAAACACAGGCAGCAGGGTAGGATTAACTGGGTCAAGGGTCATATTTCGATCTCAACCTAAAATGGCTAATGCTCTGGTACCTACCTCCCAGTTATCTGAAAAAATCTTTCCTTCTGTTTCTCAGATTATTTGCTGTCGTGCTTTTCATAATGGATTGAATTACAACTGGAATCCATTTTATCTTTTCCATTTTCAACAGCTGCTAGCCATTGTGTGAGCTTTGTACATGGAAAACCCTTTTGTGGGATTGCTGCTTCTCTTCGGAAAAAACTATGTTTATCTTGCAGCAAAAGAATTCCTTTAAAGCAATACTTGTACTTATAACCCAAGGAATGCGACTCATATAATATTTTTTATAGAAATATAATCTATGTAAGTATTTTGTCATTATAATGGAGGGGTAGTACAAATAAGGTCATTTTGGCTCTTAAGAAACAGTCACCATTCACTAGAGGGCAGGTGTCTTTTTTGTGGTGGTAAATTGCCTTGTGTGTTTGTAAATCGCTTCTATCTTTAGGAAAATAAGCCGAACCTCTAGGTATTGCCACACCAAATGGCAAATGGCATTTGGAGGAACAGTCATGGTTGCTTCTGATGCTTCTGTTCATGGGCCATGCAATAAAGTGTTGTCATCAAAGCGATTTACCGTAAACCAGCCCTTATTTCAATGAACTGCAGCATGAAGATCTCATTCAACTCGTGTTGATTCTCGCCATGCTCGCCAAATGTGGGTTAGCGAGACTGGGCAGCTACGCGAGTCTCAACCGCAGCAGTTAGTGAAGCAAGAAACAAGTCTTCAACCACTCGATACAACAGCCATCCCCAGTACACAACATTGTTTACAACAAAGGAAAACTGAGCTATTGTACTTTTTTTGTAATGAAGAGGTACAACTCATTTATGCACACAATAGTCTCTGTCTTTTTTTGTTGTTGTTTTTTTATTCTCCAAGGGGTTTGTTTTTTCAGTCTCCAACGGGTTTGTTTTTCAATCTGCAATGGGATTGTTTTTTAATCTCCAACGGGTTTGTTTTTTAGTCTTCAAAGGGTTTGTTTTTCAGTCTCCAAAGGGATTGATTTTCTGTCTCCAACGTGTTTGTTTTTAATCTCCAAGGTGTTTGTTTTTCAGTCTCCAACATGGTTGTTTTTCAGTGTCCAACGGGATTGTTTTTCAATCTCCAACGGGTTTGTTTTCCAGTCTCCACCGGGTTTGTTTTCCAGTCTCCAACAGGTTTGTTTTTTAGTCTTCAAAGGGTTTGTTTTTCAGTCTCCAAAGGGCTTCTTTTTCTGTCTCCAAGCGGTTTGTTTTTCAGTCTCCAAAGGGTTTGTTTTTCAGTCTCCAAAGGGTTTGTATTTCGGTCTCCAAAGGGTTTGTCTTTCGGTCTCCAAAGGGTTTGTTTTCCATCTCCAATGGGTTTGTTTTTCAGTCTCCAAAGGGCTTCTTTTTCTGTCTCCAAGCGGTTTGTTTTTCAGTCTCCAAAGGGTTTGTATTTCGGTCTCCAAAGGGTTTGTCTTTCGGTCTCCAAAGGGTGTGTTTTCAATCTCCAACGGGTTTGTTTTTCAGTCTCCAAAGGGTTTGTTTTTCAATCTCCGATGGGTTTGTTTTTCAATCTCCAAAGGGTTTGTTTTCAATCTCCAAGGGGTTTGTTTTTCAGTCTCCAACCGATTTGTTTTTCAGTCTCCAACCGGTTTGTTTTTCAGTCTCCAACCGGTTTGTTTTTCAGTCTCCAACCGGTTTGTTTTTCAGTCTCCAACTGGTTTGTTTTTCAGTCTCCAACCGGTTTGTTTTTCAGTCTCCAACCGGTTTGTTTTTCAGTCTCCAACCGGTTTGTTTTTCAGTCTCCAACCGGTTTGTTTTTCAGTCTCCAACCGGTTTGTTTTTCAGTCTCCAACCGGTTTGTTTTTCAGTCTCCAACCGGTTTGTTTTTCAGTCTCCAACCGGTTTGTTTTTCAGTCTCCAACCGATTTGTTTTTCAGTGTCCAACGGGATTGTTTTTCAATCTCCAACGGGTTTGTTTTCCAGTCTCCACCGGGTTTGTTTTCCAGTCTCCAACAGGTTTGTTTTTTAGTCTTCAAAGGGTTTGTTTTTCAGTCTCCAAAGGGCTTCTTTTTCTGTCTCCAAGCGGTTTGTTTTTCAGTCTCCAAAGGGTTTGTTTTTCAGTCTCCAAAGGGTTTGTATTTCGGTCTCCAAAGGGTTTGTCTTTCGGTCTCCAAAGGGTTTGTTTTCCATCTCCAATGGGTTTGTTTTTCAGTCTCCAAAGGGCTTCTTTTTCTGTCTCCAAGCGGTTTGTTTTTCAGTCTCCAAAGGGTTTGTATTTCGGTCTCCAAAGGGTTTGTCTTTCGGTCTCCAAAGGGTGTGTTTTCAATCTCCAACGGGTTTGTTTTTCAGTCTCCAAAGGGTTTGTTTTTCAATCTCCGATGGGTTTGTTTTTCAATCTCCAAAGGGTTTGTTTTCAATCTCCAAGGGGTTTGTTTTTCAGTCTCCAACCGATTTGTTTTTCAGTCTCCAACCGGTTTGTTTTTCAGTCTCCAACCGGTTTGTTTTTCAGTCTCCAACCGGTTTGTTTTTCAGTCTCCAACCGGTTTGTTTTTCAGTCTCCAACCGGTTTGTTTTTCAGTCTCCAACCGGTTTGTTTTTCAGTCTCCAACCGGTTTGTTTTTCAGTCTCCAACCGGTTTGTTTTTCAGTCTCCAACCGGTTTGTTTTTCAGTCTCCAACCGGTTTGTTTTTCAGTCTCCAACCGATTTGTTTTTCAGTCTCCAACCGGTTTGTTTTCAGTCTCCAACTGGTTTGTTTTTCAGTCTCCAACCGATTTGTTTTTCAGTCTCCAGCCGGTTTGTTTTTCAGTCTCCAACCGGTTTGTTTTTCAGTCTCCAACCAGTTTGTTTTTCAGTCTCCAACCGGTTTGTTTTTCAGTCTCCAACCGGTTTGTTTTTCAGTCTCCATCCGGTTTGTTTTTCAGTCTCCAACCGGTTTGTTTTTCAGTCTCCAACCGGTTTATTTTTCAGTCTCCAACCAAATTGTTTTTCAGTCTCCAACCGGTTTGTTTTTCAGTCTCCAACTGGTTTGTTTTTCAGTCTCCAACCGGTTTGTTTTTCAGTCTCCAACCGGTTTGTTTTTCAGTCTCCAACCGGTTTGTTTTTCAGTCTCCAACCGGTTTGTTTTTCAGTCTCCAACCGGTTTGTTTTTCAGTCTCCAACCGGTTTGTTTTTCAGTCTCCAACCGATTTGTTTTTCAGTGTCCAACGGGATTGTTTTTCAATCTCCGATGGGTTTGTTTTTCAATCTCCAAAGGGTTTGTTTTCAATCTCCAAGGGGTTTGTTTTTCAGTCTCCAACCGATTTGTTTTTCAGTCTCCAACCGGTTTGTTTTTCAGTCTCCAACCGGTTTGTTTTTCAGTCTCCAACCGGTTTGTTTTTCAGTCTCCAACTGGATTGTTTTTCAGTCTCCAACCGGTTTGTTTTCCAGTCTCCAACCGGTTTGTTTTTCAGTCTCCAACCGGTTTGTTTTTCAGTCTCCAACCGGTTTGTTTTTCAGTCTCCAACCGGTTTGTTTTTCAGTCTCCAACCGGTTTGTTTTTCAGTCTCCAACCGATTTGTTTTTCAGTGTCCAACGGGATTGTTTTTCAATCTCCAACGGGTTTGTTTTCCAGTCTCCACCGGGTTTGTTTTCCAGTCTCCAACAGGTTTGTTTTTCAGTCTCCAAAGGGCTTCTTTTTCTGTCTCCAAGCGGTTTGTTTTTCAGTCTCCAAAGGGTTTGTTTTTCAGTCTCCAAAGGGTTTGTATTTCTGTCTCCAAAGGGTTTGTCTTTCGGTCTCCAAAGGGTTTGTTTTCCATCTCCAATGGGTTTGTTTTTCAGTCTCCAAAGGGCTTCTTTTTCTGTCTCCAAGCGGTTTGTTTTTCAGTCTCCAAAGGGTTTGTATTTCGGTCTCCAAAGGGTTTGTCTTTCGGTCTCCAAAGGGTGTGTTTTCAATCTCCAACGGGTTTGTTTTTCAGTCTCCAAAGGGTTTGTTTTTCAATCTCCGATTGGTTTGTTTTTCAATCTCCAAAGAGTTTGTTTTCAATCTCCAAGGGGTTTGTTTTTCAGTCTCCAACCGATTTGTTTTTCAGTCTCCAACCGGTTTGTTTTTCAGTCTCCAACCGGTTTGTTTTTCAGTCTCCAACCGGTTTGTTTTTCAGTCTCCAACCGGTTTGTTTTTCAGTCTCCAACCGGTTTGATTTTCAGTCTCCAACCGGTTTGTTTTTCAGTCTCCAACCGGTTTGTTTTTCAGTCTCCAACCGGTTTGTTTTTCAGTCTCCAACCGGTTTGTTTTTCAGTCTCCAACCGATTTGTTTTTCAGTCTCCAACCGGTTTGTTTTCAGTCTCCAACCGGTTTGTTTTTCAGTCTCCAACCGATTTGTTTTTCAGTCTCCAACCGGTTTGTTTTTCAGTCTCCAACCGGTTTGTTTTTCAGTCTCCAACCAGTTTGTTTTTCAGTCTCCAACCGGTTTGTTTTTCAGTCTCCAACCGGTTTGTTTTTCAGTCTCCATCCGGTTTGTTTTTCAGTCTCCAACCGGTTTGTTTTTCAGTCTCCAACCGGTTTATTTTTCAGTCTCCAACCGAATTGTTTTTCAGTCTCCAACCGGTTTGTTTTTCAGTCTCCAACTGGTTTGTTTTTCAGTCTCCAACCGATTTGTTTTTCAGTCTCCAACCGGTTTGTTTTTCAGTCTCCAACCGGTTTGTTTTTCAGTCTCCAACCGGTTTGTTTTTCAGTCTCCAACTGGTTTGTTTTTCAGTCTCCAACCGGTTTGTTTTTCAGTCTCCAACCGGTTTGTTTTTCAGTCTCCAACCGGTTTGTTTTTCAGTCTCCAACCGGTTTGTTTTTCAGTCTCCAACCGGTTTGTTTTTCAGTCTCCAACCAGTTTGTTTTTCAGTCTCCAACCGATTGTTTTTCAGTCTCCAACCGGTTTATTTGTCAGTCTCCAACGGGTTTGTTTTTAAGGCTCCAAAAGGTTTGTTTATCAGTCTCCAATGGGTTTGTTTTTCAGTCTCCAACGGGTTTGTTTTTCTTTCTCTAAATTGTTTGTCTTTCGGTCTCCAAAGGGTTTGTTTTCAATCTCCAAGGGGTTTGTTTATCAGTCTCCAATGGGTTTGTTTTTCAATCTCCGACGGGTTTGTTTTTCAGTCTCCAATGAGTTTGTTTTTCTATCTCTGACGGGTTTGTTTTTCAGTCCCCAAAGCGTTTGTCTTTCGGTCCCCAAAGGGTTTGTTTTCAATCTCCAAGGGTTTTTTTTCAGTCTCCAACATGGTTGTTTTTCAGTCTCCAACCGGTTTGTTTTTCAGTCTCCAATGGGTTTGTTTTTCAGTGTCCAAAGGGTTTGTCTTTCGGTCTCCAAAGGGTTTGTTTTCAATCTCCAAGGGGTTTCTATTTCAGACTCCAACCAGTTTGTTTTTCAGTCTCCAATATGGTTGTTTTTCAGTCTCCAAAAGGTTTGTTTATCAGTCTCCAACGGGTTTGTTTTTCAGTCTCCAACAGGTTTGTTTTTCTGTCTCTAAAGGGTTTGTTTTTCAGTCTCCAATGGGTTTGTTTTTCAATCTCCAACGAGTTTGTTTTTCAGTCTCCAACAGGTTTGTTTTTCAATCTCTGACAGGTTTGTTTTTCAGTCCCCAAAGGGTTTGTCTTTCGGTCTCCAAAGGGTTTGTTTTCAATCTCCAACATGGTTGTTTTTCAGTCTCCAAAGGGTTTGTTTTTCAATCTCCGATTGGTTTGTTTTTCAATCTCCAAAGAGTTTGTTTTCAATCTCCAAGGGGTTTGTTTTTCAGTCTCCAACCGATTTGTTTTTCAGTCTCCAACCGGTTTGTTTTTCAGTCTCCAACCGGTTTGTTTTTCAGTCTCCAACCGGTTTGTTTTTCAGTCTCCAACCGGTTTGTTTTTCAGTCTCCAACCGGTTTGTTTTTCAGTCTCCAACCGGTTTGTTTTTCAGTCTCCAACCGGTTTGTTTTTCAGTCTCCAACCGGTTTGTTTTTCAGTCTCCAACCGGTTTGTTTTTCAGTCTCCAACCGGTTTGTTTTTCAGTCTCCAACCGATTTGTTTTTCAGTCTCCAACCGGTTTGTTTTCAGTCTCCAACCGGTTTGTTTTTCAGTCTCCAACCGATTTGTTTTTCAGTCTCCAACCGGTTTGTTTTTCAGTCTCCAACCGGTTTGTTTTTCAGTCTCCAACCAGTTTGTTTTTCAGTCTCCAACCGGTTTGTTTTTCAGTCTCCAACCGGTTTGTTTTTCAGTCTCCATCCGGTTTGTTTTTCAGTCTCCAACCGGTTTGTTTTTCAGTCTCCAACCGGTTTATTTTTCAGTCTCCAACCGAATTGTTTTTCAGTCTCCAACCGGTTTGTTTTTCAGTCTCCAACTGGTTTGTTTTTCAGTCTCCAACCGATTTGTTTTTCAGTCTCCAACCGGTTTGTTTTTCAGTCTCCAACCGGTTTGTTTTTCAGTCTCCAACCGGTTTGTTTTTCAGTCTCCAACTGGTTTGTTTTTCAGTCTCCAACCGGTTTGTTTTTCAGTCTCCAACCGGTTTGTTTTTCAGTCTCCAACCGGTTTGTTTTTCAGTCTCCAACCGGTTTGTTTTTCAGTCTCCAACCGGTTTGTTTTTCAGTCTCCAACCGGTTTGTTTTTCAGTCTCCAACCAGTTTGTTTTTCAGTCTCCAACCGATTGTTTTTCAGTCTCCAACCGGTTTATTTGTCAGTCTCCAACGGGTTTGTTTTTAAGGCTCCAAAAGGTTTGTTTATCAGTCTCCAATGGGTTTGTTTTTCAGTCTCCAACGGGTTTGTTTTTCTTTCTCTAAATTGTTTGTCTTTCGGTCTCCAAAGGGTTTGTTTTCAATCTCCAAGGGGTTTGTTTATCAGTCTCCAATGGGTTTGTTTTTCAATCTCCGACGGGTTTGTTTTTCAGTCTCCAATGAGTTTGTTTTTCTATCTCTGACGGGTTTGTTTTTCAGTCCCCAAAGCGTTTGTCTTTCGGTCCCCAAAGGGTTTGTTTTCAATCTCCAAGGGTTTTTTTTCAGTCTCCAACATGGTTGTTTTTCAGTCTCCAACCGGTTTGTTTTTCAGTCTCCAATGGGTTTGTTTTTCAGTGTCCAAAGGGTTTGTCTTTCGGTCTCCAAAGGGTTTGTTTTCAATCTCCAAGGGGTTTCTATTTCAGACTCCAACCAGTTTGTTTTTCAGTCTCCAATATGGTTGTTTTTCAGTCTCCAAAAGGTTTGTTTATCAGTCTCCAACGGGTTTGTTTTTCAGTCTCCAACAGGTTTGTTTTTCTGTCTCTAAAGGGTTTGTTTTTCAGTCTCCAATGGGTTTGTTTTTCAATCTCCAACGAGTTTGTTTTTCAGTCTCCAACAGGTTTGTTTTTCAATCTCTGACAGGTTTGTTTTTCAGTCCCCAAAGGGTTTGTCTTTCGGTCTCCAAAGGGTTTGTTTTCAATCTCCAACATGGTTGTTTTTCAGTCTCCAACGGGGTTTTCAGTCTCCAATGGGTTTGTTTTTCAGTCACTAATGGGTTTGCTTTTCAGTCTCCAAAGGGGTTTGCTTTTCATTCTCCAAAGGGGTTTGCTTTTTAGTCTCCAAAGGGTTTGTTTTTTAGTCTCCAAAGGGGTTTGCTTTTCATTCTCCAAAGGGGTTTGCTTTTTAGTCTCCAAACGGTTTGTTTTTTAGTCTCCAAAGGGGTTTGCTTTTCATTCTCCAAAGGGGTTTGCTTTTTAGTCTCCAAAGGGTTTGTTTTTTAGTCTCCAAAGGGTTTGCTTTTCAGTCTCCAAAGGGGTTTGTTTTTCAGTGTCCAAAGGGTTTGTCTTTCGGTCTCCAAAGGGTTTGTTTTCAATCTCCAAGGGGTTTCTATTTCAGACTCCAACCAGTTTGTTTTTCAGTCTCCAATATGGTTGTTTTTCAGTCTCCAAAAGGTTTGTTTATCAGTCTCCAACGGGTTTGTTTTTCAGTCTCCAACAGGTTTGTTTTTCTGTCTCTAAAGGGTTTGTTTTTCAGTCTCCAATGGGTTTGTTTTTCAATCTCCAACGAGTTTGTTTTTCAGTCTCCAACAGGTTTGTTTTTCAATCTCTGACAGGTTTGTTTTTCAGTCCCCAAAGGGTTTGTCTTTCGGTCTCCAAAGGGTTTGTTTTCAATCTCCAACATGGTTGTTTTTCAGTCTCCAAAGGGTTTGTTTTTCAATCTCCGATTGGTTTGTTTTTCAATCTCCAAAGAGTTTGTTTTCAATCTCCAAGGGGTTTGTTTTTCAGTCTCCAACCGATTTGTTTTTCAGTCTCCAACCGGTTTGTTTTTCAGTCTCCAACCGGTTTGTTTTTCAGTCTCCAACCGGTTTGTTTTTCAGTCTCCAACCGGTTTGTTTTTCAGTCTCCAACCGGTTTGTTTTTCAGTCTCCAACCGGTTTGTTTTTCAGTCTCCAACCGGTTTGTTTTTCAGTCTCCAACCGGTTTGTTTTTCAGTCTCCAACCGGTTTGTTTTTCAGTCTCCAACCGGTTTGTTTTTCAGTCTCCAACCGATTTGTTTTTCAGTCTCCAACCGGTTTGTTTTCAGTCTCCAACCGGTTTGTTTTTCAGTCTCCAACCGATTTGTTTTTCAGTCTCCAACCGGTTTGTTTTTCAGTCTCCAACCGGTTTGTTTTTCAGTCTCCAACCAGTTTGTTTTTCAGTCTCCAACCGGTTTGTTTTTCAGTCTCCAACCGGTTTGTTTTTCAGTCTCCATCCGGTTTGTTTTTCAGTCTCCAACCGGTTTGTTTTTCAGTCTCCAACCGGTTTATTTTTCAGTCTCCAACCGAATTGTTTTTCAGTCTCCAACCGGTTTGTTTTTCAGTCTCCAACTGGTTTGTTTTTCAGTCTCCAACCGATTTGTTTTTCAGTCTCCAACCGGTTTGTTTTTCAGTCTCCAACCGGTTTGTTTTTCAGTCTCCAACCGGTTTGTTTTTCAGTCTCCAACTGGTTTGTTTTTCAGTCTCCAACCGGTTTGTTTTTCAGTCTCCAACCGGTTTGTTTTTCAGTCTCCAACCGGTTTGTTTTTCAGTCTCCAACCGGTTTGTTTTTCAGTCTCCAACCGGTTTGTTTTTCAGTCTCCAACCGGTTTGTTTTTCAGTCTCCAACCAGTTTGTTTTTCAGTCTCCAACCGATTGTTTTTCAGTCTCCAACCGGTTTATTTGTCAGTCTCCAACGGGTTTGTTTTTAAGGCTCCAAAAGGTTTGTTTATCAGTCTCCAATGGGTTTGTTTTTCAGTCTCCAACGGGTTTGTTTTTCTTTCTCTAAATTGTTTGTCTTTCGGTCTCCAAAGGGTTTGTTTTCAATCTCCAAGGGGTTTGTTTATCAGTCTCCAATGGGTTTGTTTTTCAATCTCCGACGGGTTTGTTTTTCAGTCTCCAATGAGTTTGTTTTTCTATCTCTGACGGGTTTGTTTTTCAGTCCCCAAAGCGTTTGTCTTTCGGTCCCCAAAGGGTTTGTTTTCAATCTCCAAGGGTTTTTTTTCAGTCTCCAACATGGTTGTTTTTCAGTCTCCAACCGGTTTGTTTTTCAGTCTCCAATGGGTTTGTTTTTCAGTGTCCAAAGGGTTTGTCTTTCGGTCTCCAAAGGGTTTGTTTTCAATCTCCAAGGGGTTTCTATTTCAGACTCCAACCAGTTTGTTTTTCAGTCTCCAATATGGTTGTTTTTCAGTCTCCAAAAGGTTTGTTTATCAGTCTCCAACGGGTTTGTTTTTCAGTCTCCAACAGGTTTGTTTTTCTGTCTCTAAAGGGTTTGTTTTTCAGTCTCCAATGGGTTTGTTTTTCAATCTCCAACGAGTTTGTTTTTCAGTCTCCAACAGGTTTGTTTTTCAATCTCTGACAGGTTTGTTTTTCAGTCCCCAAAGGGTTTGTCTTTCGGTCTCCAAAGGGTTTGTTTTCAATCTCCAACATGGTTGTTTTTCAGTCTCCAACGGGGTTTTCAGTCTCCAATGGGTTTGTTTTTCAGTCACTAATGGGTTTGCTTTTCAGTCTCCAAAGGGGTTTGCTTTTCATTCTCCAAAGGGGTTTGCTTTTTAGTCTCCAAAGGGTTTGTTTTTTAGTCTCCAAAGGGGTTTGCTTTTCATTCTCCAAAGGGGTTTGCTTTTTAGTCTCCAAACGGTTTGTTTTTTAGTCTCCAAAGGGGTTTGCTTTTCATTCTCCAAAGGGGTTTGCTTTTTAGTCTCCAAAGGGTTTGTTTTTTAGTCTCCAAAGGGTTTGCTTTTCAGTCTCCAAAGGGGTTTGCTTTTCATTCTCCAAAGGGGTTTGCTTTTTAGTCTCCAAAGGGGTTGTTTTTCAGTCACTAATGGGTTGTTCTTAGTCTCCAATGGGAGTGTTTTTCAATCTTCAATGGGTTGTTTATTTTTGTGGCTCCGATTGTGGTTTTCTTAATCTGCAATTGGTTGTTTTATTTTTCTGTTGGGCATTGTTTGTAAATCTACTGTACTTGTTTTCTTAACCAATCTTACACTTAATGCCCAACTACGATCTGATAGTGATTCCTCCCTACTCCTCTTTCACCCTCTTTTGAGATGTTTTATTTGTCCGAAGTTTTAGCACTCCGTTTGTATTGGATGCAGCACAGATTTGAAGGCCCCATAGGCCTTTTCATGTATCAGAAGGTATTTGTGTATGCCTAACATCAGAATGTCTTTGTGTATGTTTAACAAGAGCTATTTTACCATGTGATTGCCCCTCCCCGTCCTTTTCAAACCCCATTTCACTGGCTCCATCCTCGACTTTCCGCTCAACAATATGCCATTCCTGAAGCATAAACTGATCGTGTCCAGCAACCAATAAGTCTGACTTTTTGATCCATTCATACTTTGTTTATTACCAAACTCCATATTTTTGGAAAGATTTCAGAGGGAAAAATCACGCTGGAAATCTGTTTTCCTTCTGCCGTTTTATGAAATTGTCGAGGACTGTGCTGTGGAATCTGTGTTGTAATGGGATACAGCGTGCCTTGAACTCACAGTCCTTTTGCTGCAAAAAGCTTCCCGGATTCATTATTTCTTGCGCAGCACCTGGCTGCTGGTTGCATCATTTTGTGAGTGCAGCTATGCAACGAATGCAGTGCTCCCTGTAGGCAAGGGCAGGAGTATTGGTATTTGATCAGGATACCGGTGATAACTCGCCTCCTCTTCATGAAAGACACCATGGGATGTTTAACGTCCACCAACTAATGCTAGCAGACGGGACGACCGGCTTAACGTCCCATTCAACAGACAACACGCTCACTAATGCGGAGCGTCAATTTCACAGTTTATCGTTGGGTCGAGAATCAAACCCGATGAGAACATTTCAACGGTAAGTGCATTACCTAGCTACTATACCTGGATAACTGTACAAACACACACTCTCCGTTTCTAAGATCCATAGATGAACCACTCGAGGGTAAATGAGTGAAGCTGCTTTTGCAACGTTGTCCCTTATCCATGAAGCACCCCACAAGTTAAACTTCGCTGATTGTGAATTCAAACTGTAATTGTATTGGGCATATTATATAGTATTGTGCTTATTAAATTGTACAAGGTTTGTAAACGGAGCACTTTGGGCCATGCAGGGTGTTTGATTGAGGAGTCTGGGAGTTGGCGCGAAGTTTCCATTGTGCAAGGCAATTGCGTTTTGAGAAATAAACGCTCTCTGTAATTACCAAGACGAGGACGAGGTTTTGCAAAAGTTTTTTAATGGCATTTTTAAAATTGCCATTTCCATTTTGGAAAAGAGAGAAGAAGGATTGCAAATGCTGTTTCAGGCTGTTAATAAAATATCTAAAGAACATGGATTGGAGAATGAGTGTGAAGAAGATGAAATTGATGAGAATAAGTAAAAATGTCGGTTAGGCTTGAGGATTGGAATGTTTGCATGACGTCATATCATATCGTTAAAACATCATCAGACACGAGACTAACACGTTGGAGAGTTTTATTATCTGGGAATGCAGCTTGCTGAGGATGTCCAAGATCATTTTTTTTTAAATGAGAGAGTGTAGCTAGCCAAATATGGAAGATTTTTTTTGCAAAAAACAAGACCGAAAGTCTAACAACGGCGTAGCCGGGCTTGTTTGCTACTTTAGTTGAAGAGGGTAGTATGACCTGGGTGGGTATACCAGTTCGCAGTTAGCAATTAATTTAAGTATTAACTATTTTGACTTAAGGCCTGGACAGCCGGTTCGTGAATGACTTGGGTAAAAAAAACGTCGAATGGCAAACGATGAACCAATAAATTCCACGTTCCTGTGCCACCTTCAGTCGAACGTCAGGCATTGACAGCACATTCTCTATATTTTCATTCCAAACAGCATCATTCCGATCACAAATTAATAATATGGTATTAATATATCAAAATATAATGTTAAGTCACGATTGATTGTATTGAGGTATCAAACCAGTGAACCATCATCATCTGTTCACTTCCGGATACAGGAGCAAGGTCCATTTCGATCACATTTCAAAACCATAATTGTATTAAGGAATTTCTGAAACCTACCTAACTTATGACACCTTCCTGGACCCCAAAACGTTCCACAGAAGGTTATTATAGATCCTTTTAGTAAAATATGCAACTGTAATGGTTACAAAACGCTGTGCCCTGTCATGTGACCAGATCCTCAGATCTCTGATTGGTGTACGTTTGTGGGGGGCATACGGACAGATAAACGGTGTTTTGATGGCATTGCCCGACGGTTTACGCCTTAAAAGAAGCTAATGAAAAAGGTGCAACAAACACCTGAAGAAGCTACTACTATTACTTCTACGATTACTCGTTTAACGACCATTTTTTTTGTAATTAGGGGGTTGATCGGCTGAAGAAGAGGTGAGTGAAATCCTTGATTTCAGATTGTGGTGCTCTATTGGTTTGAGACGTGGACCTTGGAAAAGGATATCAAGAGAATGGAAGCTTTGGAAATGTGGGAGTGTGTTAAAGGATTGGATGAGATGAACACAATATAAAGAAAGAAGATTGCAGACCCTCACCATGATGTGTTTATGTGGTGTATTTTATGTGGTGTTTATTAGCTGCTGTAGATTTAGGTTCAATCCAGATTTATGCCGAACCACGTGACCGATGATGTCAGCAATTTAATTCTCCCATACAATTTTTGTGTAGATCACGCTCAATAAATTTCAAACTTATTCGATAAAGCATTCTACTTGTGTAATTATGACGTCATAATGAAGGCAATGATGAGATCATCATGAATATACATGTTTTTTTCATGATGATGATCACCATGGGGAGGACTTGACAATGGGAAATGTTTCAATTTTTTCCATGGAGCGGTTTTGAAGATAGATGTGCAAAGTTTTTCGGGTTTTCAAAGATGTCGACCATACCACGTGATCTATGACATCATAATTAGCATTAAAATAATACAGGAGGTGCTCCTATGGTGAAAGTTCGTGGCAATACCCTCTCCTCTGGCCATGGTAACTAGAGCGGCATTCGGTAGAGCACATACCTCTGCCAGGCTAAACAGTTTAGGTTTTGTATCCCACTGATAGGCCGGATCTGGATTTGGACCTGAACCAAAATGGAATTGACTTGTTATTGTCACCTAACCAACTCATCCACCAAGTTTTGTCATCAACCCTCCACAACTCTGATATATCATGCAATACGGTATATCGTTTTTGCCCCATCTCTCAATGGTGAAGAATCACTGACAAACATAAAAATAATTCTCTCATCTGGATCGGGATTCGGATCTTCACCAAAATCGAAACAATTTTTTTTTTTTTGGATGCAAGATCGAGGCTCGTGTAAGAGCCAACATCAATTCCAAAAAAAAAAAAACGGACACACAAAACATACAATAAAGGGAGCGAGAGACAAGATGGGGAGAAGGAGAGGGAAGCACACATGTACAACAGCAGAGAACAGGGACATCGGGAGATCTGTGGAAGGGAGAGGGCTTGGGAGGAGGAGGCATGGGAAGGCCGGGGAGGGGCGGAGCGGCGGGGGGTGGGGGGGGGGGTGGAAAGTATAAAACACATGGACACTGCTAGAACTTCCAGGAAAGAAAGAAGTCGGTATTTCAAAAACAAGAGTGGATTTGGGGTGAATTAACGGGGGTAGAAGAGATCAAGGTTTTGGATGGGGGAAGATAAGAGATGGTGGTGAACAGCTGTTTTAAAGACCTGGAGGGTGGAGTGGGATTGAAGAGAGTGAGGGAGTTTGTTCCAGAGGCGGGAGAAAAGAGAAATGAAGGAGTGAAGGTGAGCAGAGAGTCTTGATTTTGGCAGTCTCACCATAAGAGGGTTGCTGGCAGATCTTGTGCGACCTGTAGGAATATTTGTGGGACAGAGCCCAGAGAGAGCTGGGGGAGCAAGGTCGGAGAGGAGTCGGTAGAAGACAGGAATACCACCAACCTGCCTGCGGTGAGTGAGTGAAAGGCCCTCGGAGTTGGCTTCATCGCAGGAGATTCCAATGATTCTGAAAGCTTTGGTTTCAACAGCGTGAAGCCGAGCTAGCTGTGAGGCAGGAGCACCGGCCCATAGGTGAGAGCAGTATTCCATTGAGCTACGGATGAAAGCCTTGTGTGTTGTGAGGAGCGCAAGTGTGCCAAGGAAGGTCTTCGCAATTTGTCCTTGTCACACACCCAAAATGTCCACCAAGTTTCGTCCGAATCCGTCCTTAACGTTTTGAGATATTGTGCTCCATATCGTTTTTCGCTCCATCACTCACTGGTGAAGAATCACTTTAAAAATTCTCGTATCCTGATCCGGATTCGGATCTTCGAAAGATTTGAAAGATTTAAGTTGGCCCTGACATATTAGATTTTTTTTTTTAATTGGAGCTAAAACATACAGCATTTTAAACCTGTGTCCATTCACTTCTGCCACTCTATTACCTCTGCCACCCAAAGTGGCTGAGGTTATGTTTTCACCCCTGTCTGTGAGCAGGAAATCTCAAAAACCTATGGACAGATTCGAACGAAACTTGGTGGACAGGTTGCGTGTGTGACAAGGACCAATCGATTCGATTTGGGTAAAAATGCAGATCCGATCCTGACACGAGAGTTATTTCATTTTCGTAAGCGATTCTTCGTTGTGAGATAGGGCCTTGAGAAATATATAGTATGATATTTCAAAAAGTTGCGGATGGATTATGACAAAACTTTGGGGATGAGTTGTTTCGGTGACAAGAACAAGCCGATTAGATTTTGGTTCAGGTCCGAATCCAGATCCGGTCTATCAGTGGGATACAAAACATAAAATGTTCAGCCTGGCGGAGGTGTGCGCTCTACCGAGCTCAGTTCTAGTAAAAGGTTTCTGTTTACAAAGAATAGAATGGCAATTAAGAAGCAGTTCATGCTTGTTTATGATGTCATGCAAACATTCCAAGCTCCAGACCTTACTTATCGACACTGGGATCGTTGGCACGTGGTCAGGCACATTCTCAGCCCACTGTTAACAGGAATTATGTAAGGAGGTTAAACATGATCCTTTGTGCCATATCAACAACCCACAGTGCAAGATATGTTGAGGTAATGCCAGAGGGTAATCGAACGCTGAAGGAACGTTTCTCCTTTATGAAACCCTGAATCACAGACGAGTCCCACATAATGATCCATGTATATATAGTATTAATTAAAGAATATGATGGAGTTAGGAAAAGTAAATTTTACATTAGAGGGACCACACCTGATGATAGTTTAAGATTAAATACAGAATTATCTGGATGGTTAAATGGAAGCACACGACCCCTGAGTTAATGATATCAGAGGACCTTGGAAGTCATATCTGCCAAGTTTTACCCTCCCAGAGCACATTGTCAAAACCCATCCACACCCTCTCCTCTCACCCCTTCCCCCACCACCTCTCAAGGCAGCTGGAGCTCTTCATGATAGCTTCCCAGGTTTAATCCTCTTTGTGGTCCATAATCAATGAACTATCAGCTTCCCAAGATAATCCTCCATGTCACTTCACAGATGACTTAACTCTACGTCAAACAGCACCTCACCCCAGGGACAAACAACCTCCAAGACCACACACTGACTGTGTACACTCGAGCTTGACAAGTCCTGAGTTGACAGTCTTCATATCCTCTCTTATAAAGGACAGCTTAGTATCCTTAAATACTAAGCTGTCCCTCACAAAGACATGAAGACTGCCAACTGTCAAGGATCATGAAGTATGTCTCGCCGCCAAATCCACGGTTTGAGGGAAGAGTTCAATTACTGGAACCTTACCGGGTGGTTGAGGTAAAAAATGTCATTGAGTCTTTGATTCTATAAGTGTTGGTTTCCTCCAAAGAAAGTCCATCTCCACACATTTCCTTGAGCATTGAATTTCATTTTACTGTGATGTACAGTATCTATTCTATTCCATTTTCCTTTATTGTTGTTTATACTCCACTTGCTGCATTACTGCATCTCACCAGGTCCAATCGTTGAGTGATGTATGTGTATATATTGTTGCGGATATGGGATTTGCATCCATCCATATCCGCTTGTAAATATTCCCCTATTTCCTCAATACTTCCCAACTATCCCCAATCCCCCATTCCCTAGTCCCATTTTCTGTAAACAACACTCTGTAGACCCGACCTCCCCCTATTTCCCCCATTAAATGTCGTGCCCAGGTTCACCGCATCTCATGTAAGACAACTATAGGACATCTTGCTAGTTATTCTTAGTCTATGTCAGTTAAGGACTCGTTTCCATTAATTCTGACCCTTCGTTGCACCAGAATGTGATTGTATGGCACCGTTAGGAAGTTCAGGACCTCCCAATACCTCCCCGCAGCTCTTCCTCACAGTTCAACAACAACAACAACAACAACAACAACAACGAGCGCAGGAAGTGCGCGTCCTCACTCCGGCTTGGTTGGTAGGGGGTGTTGGGAGGGCACCAGGCCTTCCCAACGAGCCGCCATCAAACATGTGCTCGACGGGGTTACCAAATAGGGGCTCCCTGTCAGCTCCTCGTCAAGGGCGGAGCCCGGTAACCCCCGCACCCAATGGAAGCGGCGGACCGGCCCCAGTGGGGCGGAACCAACCAGCCGAGGGCGTGTCACTCCCCGCTGAGCATGCGCAGTGAGGGGGAGGTGACGTCAGATGCGCGCTGAGCTTGGAGAAAGAAAGACGTCCCCTCCGAGCGCTGTGACACCTCCCCCCATCTTCTGGACCGTGCTTTATCCTGTCCCCGAGCCAAGGTGCACCTTGTGCTATCGACCTACCTGTCCCTTCCTGCCATCAATCCCTGTGTAAGTCTGCCTTGTTCCGTTTGTCTGTGGTCTGTCTGGGATAAGATAGGACGGTAATTAAGTGCCCATCTCTTCTGTGTCTTTACCTCACTGCCTTGTAATCTACCCCTTTTCTCCACCACTGTAATTATACCCTCCTCCGGAGGTCTTGAGAACTGTACCCCTTGGGTTGTTTCCTCTTTCCCAGTCGTCGTGTCCTTTCTATCATTGATTTGGCATAGCGCGATTTGGCCAACGTCTGGGTGAATCGGGTGAGTTGGGGAAGAATCGGGGAACTGTTCGGTCGCGGTAATACCAACCGCTCGGTAAATAACATCTTTAACCGCGTCCGCAACAATTGGTAGTCAGGAGTTGGGATTCGAACCTGGGACTAAATTTATTTAGGCCAAATTTTGGACACCAATTGTGTTATTACCGCAACAATTGGTGTCTGGGAGTGAGATACGGACCCGAAGCGCGCTTAACGTGCTCAAAATTACAAGTCACCGAAATTTGATTTTGTTTTACAAAAAAAAACCCGAATTTTGAAAGTCGCGCTATGGGAGATCAAGACGGCTGGGTTCCGGTAGAGGAGAGTGAGGCAGGGTCGATCCAGGACCAAATTGAGGGACATGAGGCGAGCGAAGCAGTGAGGGCGGCAGGTTCGCAAAATGGCGTCCTCGCGCACGAGGTTACGGGCGCGCAAAATGGCGCCTCGCAGATGGCTACGGCGACCGCGCCCGCGACCGTAGCAGCGTCGCTGGTGGATTTGAACCTTTTTTTTATACAAATGAAGGCCCTTATGGACAAGAATGGCGAAGAAATGGAAAGCAGAATGATGGGAGTAATGAGGGACGGAGCGAGGGCTGATAGTGAGCGATTGGGGAGCGAAATGGGGGGCAAAATGGGAGAAATGGGGGAACGGCTAGAAGCTAAATTAGAGGGGTTAGACAATGGGATAGAAGGGGTGAAACATGGGTTAAAGGGGGTAGAAAACAGAATGGCCGCTCAAGAGAATCAAATGGAAGGGATGAAAAAGGGGTTAGAGGGGTTAGAAAACAGTATGGAAGGCAAATTGAGGGACATGAGGGACCAAGCGGAAAGGGAAGTTAAACAAATGGGGCAGCAGATAGAGGGGGTCAGAATGGGGGTAGAAACTAAATTGGATGCTCACAGGGAGGAAATGGAGCAGATGAGGGTGGCATCTGGGCAGGAGATGCAAGTGATGGGAGAGGAGATCAGAAGAGGTGTGAGTGAGGAGGTCGGAGGAGTGTGCGAGGAGGTGAGGCACTGTAAGGAGGGCATGGAGAAGGAGGTGAGAAAGGGGACTGTAAAATTGCAAGGTGGTATAGAGGAGTTGACGCTGGGAGTAGAACAGCTGACAGTGGGACAAAAGGAGTTGGGGGACCAGGTAAAGAAGAACACAGCGGTAATAGAGGGTTTAAAATCAACACAGAAGGAGATGAAAAAGGACGTAGGGGTAATTAAAAAAGAGTGTCAGACGGTACATGAGGACCTGACGAGGAAAATGAACAAGGTGGTAGAGGTGATGGAGGTTAAAGAGCGGGAGGTGCGGGAGCACATAGAAAAAAATAAGGTGGAGTTAGAGGAAGAACTTAAGGGGGCGCACGAGGAGATGAAGGAGGTGAAGCAGAAATTAGAAGAAGTGGAAGAAGGGGTGAGCGAAATTAAGAAGTGATGGAGAGAGGATAAGAAAGAGATAAAAGAGGAAGTAAAAGAATTGGTCCAAAGTCTGTGTTCGGATCGTGATAATGTGCTCATTAACCAGATGAGGGATTCGCAGGTGATGGAGGAGAAGCGAAGAGAAAGAGGACCCGGTGTAAGTGGTGACCAATATGATCGTGCGTGTGATGCGCCAGGTGATTTAATAAGCTTGGGGGTCGAGATGGACCCGGATGTTCGTGAGAGGCCAAGAGTGAGGTGTATGGCTGGTCCGGAGTGTATGGAACGAGGGTGCGAGCGAGAGGGTCCGGTGATGGGAGAGGTGTGAGGTGTGAGTGAGCAAGGTTGTGGTGGTATGGAATGGGTAGCGGGTTGCGGAAGCGTGACCCATGCATCGACACCAACAGGGGTAGTTTTTAGAGGGACAGGGGAGGCACGGGAGCCCCTTGGGGGTAATGCACTGTGGGGGCCCGGCCGGTTCGGCCCCGCGCTGACCCCGCAAGGGGCGACGCACGGGGTCCGGCAGGCGGGCAACGACTCACATACGAGGTGGTCCCACAAGGTCCCACTCGCGCCGTATGATGGTGGGTAAGGGTGGCATCCCTGCCACCCTTCCCATGATGGGGGCAAATGCGCTATAGTATATGGGGTGGCTATGACAACCGAGCCGGGGAGGGCTTGGATAATGATAGGTACTAGAGGTGACTATAGGTGACCAGATTTAAGTAAGAGACTTGGTACCTGTAGTGGGGATGTAGTAGCTTAGTGTTTGATAATGACGTGGGAGCGCTGAGTGTAAGGGAAGACGGAGGAGCGCGAGTTTTAGAAGGGAGTAGACAGAGCAGATGATGCAGTGTGAATGGAAGTGCTGGTGAGCAGCTTCAAATGAGGCATCGGTGAGGCAATGCTCCGAGGTGTGTGTGAGTGTACAAGTGATGAATGAGAGAGCATTGCGGATGAGTGTCATGGTGAGTAGTGAGTGTTGTGGATCAGCGCGAATGCGCTTGGGGGAGAGAAGGGTGCAGGCGGCACCAAGTATGAGAGCACAGGTGTGCAAGTACAGGTGTGTGGAATATATGGAGCAGAGAATGAGTGGTGTGGAGAGAGTTGGAGTAAGTTGTACGGAGTGGTGTGCATGGTGCGAAGGTGTGGATGGGGGAAGAGTGGACCCCTTTCACGAGTACCCGGGGCGGGTAGTGTAAGTGTTAGGTAGAGGGTATAGGTAAATTGTGGTTGGATATTGGCATCTGTGGTGCGGGTGGAAGAATGGTATTTGGATGGGTGCATTAGTGTTGTGGAAATGGCTGGGCGTGTAGCCTGTTAGTGTGTGTAGTTGGTTTGGGCACTCCACCACTGTGAGGATGTTGGCCAGGTGAGGCCGCAGGTGGGCTCTGCGAGCCGGTGTTAGTTGTTGTGGATGGGCCCCGAGGATCCGGAGGACGGACCCGGGTAGCCCAGTGCCAGAGGGCACCGAGTGGGGTGACAGAGCCAGGAGGGGCCTTCCCCAATTAGATAGGTTAGGTAAGGAGCAGGTAAGCTCGGGTGGCAACTACAGTGGTGGAGGTGTGCAGGTGGGTAGACCTGCTGGGAGAGCTACACGTCACAGCCCAGAAATTGTGCAAGGGCACCGGGAGATGAATCGGGGGAGTGAGACCCCAAATTGAGAAGCACCACAGTTTGGTCAATGGGAATTGGTTTTAGAACCCATAGTGTAAGTGGCCAATGGATTGGCAGGGAAAGACCCCAGGTAATGTAAAGTTGTTAAAGTCATTTAGGAAATAGTTAGGATTGATGAACCTGTCGCACCATACGCAGCCGCTTACCTGAGGTGATGCTGATGACTCCACACCTGTGTTTTCTTTGTTTTGTGTTGCAGGAAAGGAGAATTGCTGTTTGGATTTGTGAGACGCATCACGACGTGGATGAGACATTGGGGTGATTCCATCTCTCCCTCCTTAGGAGGGACTGATGATGAATTGGTGATGGCGATTTTGATGTTGAGTTGGAGATGGCAGATTTTGATGAGAGTTGGAAATGGCAAATTTGATTGGTTAGGAGGGAGAGAAGACGAATTTGGTTTATGGGAGGAACGGGGAAGACAGTAGGGACGTTGTTGATTTGTAAAGTAGATGTTTATGGGTAGTGTTGTGTTTTGTGGATACAGTAAGGGGTAAGGGAGGGGCAATGTAGGTTACCTGGTGGGGGGGGGGGCGTACGGTAGGAACGTACCTGTCTCACCTGTTCCCATGTGCCCCCAGTGTGCATTACCTTGTATTGCGTGCACTTTTGCGCCCTTACCACCTTACTCACTTGTCTTCTTTTGTCTCCCACCTCCGAGGATCTGGCTTTGGGGCAGAGAGAGAGAGAGGTGCTGTGCTGGCTCCGCAGTTGTGGGCCTGTACTTCCGCTGCTTGCTGCCTGGATCGATACACCATATGGACCGCAATTTTTGTGGCCACCCACAATGGACCGCAGTTCTTTTGCGGTCAAGCACCACCCGTGGATGGACCTCTGGGTCAACGTGGCACCTATGCCATACAGGTGAACCACTTTTAGTTGGCCCCCCTGACGGCCACAATTCAGAAATGGACGTGGTTGGCGCCTTTCTTTATTTCTAAAGAAGCCAGAAGGCCAAGTGCACTCCATGAAGGCAAGACCAGCGGCAGAACATCGGCCGGCTGCGACACCACCGGTGACCATGGACACTTAATTGTGCATTTTTATGAACACTTTAGTGGTGCACCGGATGGTGCTGACTGTGCGTAATGGGGTGGTGCTTTTGGTGCTTGGACGGGGTGCTCTGCACATTATTAAACGCCGTAGGGCCACAGGGCACTCGTGGGTTGGTGTATCGATGCTGGCATGCGTGCTCTCCCTCTGCATAACATCTGCATGTGTTCCTCAAAGAACAGGTCCTGGATCGTAGTGTAAATATCAGTGTTGTATAAATAATGCTCCCTACCGGCTGTATGTTTAGTTTGAGGATGCTTTCCGCGATTCGGTTATCCTGTGGGTGTGTTTCTGTTAGGAGAAGGGTGCAACGTCGCAGGGGGACATATTTACTCATTTGTGAACATCTGTAAAACTGTCGCACTCAGGGTTGAGTTAATAGTAGAGGGAACTACATCTGAGTGCCACACTAAAGTAGGTAAAAATTTATCGGGTCGGGACGCCCCAAGGTAGAGAAGGGTGCAGTGTTGCGGATATGGGATTTGCATCCATCCATATCCGCTTGTAAATATTCCCCTATTTCCTCAATACTTCCCAACTATCCCCAATCCCATTCCCTAGTCCCATTTTCTGTAAACAACACTCTGTCGACCCGACCTCCCCCTATTTCCCCCATGAAATGTCGTGCCCAGGTTCACCGCATCTCATGTAAGACAACTATAGGACATCTTGCTAGTTATTCTTAGTCTATGTCAGTTAAGGACTCGTTTCCATTAATTCTGACCCTTCATTGCACCAGAATGTGATTGTATGGCACCGTTAGGAAGTTTAGGACCTCCCAATACCTCCCCGCAGCTCTTCCTCACAGTTCAACAACAACAACAACAACAACAACAACGAGCGCAGGAAGTGCGCGTCCTCACTCCGGCTTGGTTGGTAGGGGGTGTTGGGAGGGCACCAGGCCTTCCCAACGAGCCGCCATCAAACATGTGCTCGACGGGGTTACCAAATAGGGGTCCACATTCAGCAGCTACACCGGGATGCGTACAAACCCCCACCCCCAGCCAGTGAGAACACAGACGACAACAACAAAACTACCTCCACTCCCAGAATCCACAGCCCCTCATCCACTCACTCACACACCAAAAAAACCCCCAAAAAACAACCGACCACCACCCTTAAAACATGCACCACTCAAACAAAAACACATTCATGCAAAACCACACCCACTCCTGCAAAACACACACACACACACACACACACACACACACACACAATTCACAATTCACACATCTCCATTTCTTTTCCGCGCTCAGTCACAACCCCTTTAGGCTGAAATGAACCACCACCCACAACCTCAACCTACACCATTCGACGTGCCTCCATAAACTTCCTCCATATCCAAAGTGAGCCTTCATACATAGATATATCGATACAGTACATTCAGAAAGTATTCAGACCCCTTCACTTTTGTCATATTTTGTTATGTTGCAGCCTTATGCTGAAATCGTTTCAATTCATTTTTCCCCTCATCAATCTACACTCAATACCCCATAATGACAAAGAGAACACAGGATTTTAGAAAGTTTTGCAAATTTATTAAAAAGAAAAAACTGAAATATCACATTGACATAAGTATTCATACCCTTTGCTATGACACTTGAAATTTAGCTCAGGTGCCTCCCATTTCTCTTGATCATCTTTGAGATGTTTCGACACCTTGATTGGAGTCCACCTGTGGTAAATTCAATTGATTGGACATGATTTGGAAAGGCACACACCTGTCTATATGAGGTCTCATAGCTGACAATGCATATCAGAGCAAAAACCAAGGCATGAGGTCGAAGGAACTGCCTGCAGAGCTCAGAGACAGGATTGTGTCGAGACACAGATCTGGGGAAGCCTACAAAAAAAATCTGCTGCATTGAAGGTTCTCAAGAGCACAGTGGCCTCCATAATTCTTAAATGGAAGAAGTTTGGAACAACCAGAACTCTTCCTAGAGCTGGCCGCCCGGCCAAACTGAGCAATTGGGGGAGAAGGGCCCTGGTAAGAGAGGTGATCAAGAACCCGATGGTCACTCTGGCTGAGCTCCAGCGATCCTGTGTGGAGATGGGAGAAACTTCCAGAAGGACAACCATCACTGCAACGCTCCACCGATCTGGGCTTTATGGCAGTGTGGCCAGACGGAAGCCTCTCCTCAGTGAAAGACACATGAAAGCCCGCTTGGAGTTTGCAAAAAACTACCTAAAGGACTCTCAGACTGTGAGAAACAAGATTCTGTGGTCTGATGAAACCAAGATTGAACTGTTTGGCTTCCCTCTGACCTGATTTCGTTTGATTGAACTATAGGTTGGAGAACGATAAAATGGACATGTTGGATACTGGCCGAAAGCAACCGGCGTTGCCGGGTATCTGAATATCTGAATCTGAATCCGGTTGTAGTATTACAAATACGACAAATCAATGTAGTATACTACAAATCAATTGTAGTATCTGAATCCGGATGTCACACATGCAACCCATCCACCAAATTTCGTCCGAGACCTCCCACAAGTTTTTGTGATATTCTGCTCACAGACAAACAAGCATTGATAAAATAATTATCTGTTCAAACAACCAAATCCGTCAACTCTGCTAATTTCAAATCAAACAGACAGAGAGGAGTGAAAACATAGCCTCCATCCACCTTCAGTGGCAGAGGTAACAAGGAAGAGCATATCTGGTATCGGGCTACGTTTCACCCTCTTCTAAGTGGGATATATATATATATATATATACAGTCACGTGAAAAAGTAAGTACACCCCATGTAAAGTTTTGACTTTTTCAACATATTTCAACATACAGCTATTTGATCTTCATTTCAACAATATTGATAGATAGAGGTGATATAATATAACAAATATCATGAAACATTTACATTTTGTAGTCCATTGTATAATTTAAATAAACATAAATGCAAATTTCGCATGTGGAAAAAGTAAGTACACCCCTACATTTATCACTACTTCAAATACCTAAAATTTGAATCAGGTGCACCAGCTCAGATGCAAATGATTAGAGCATCTTTGGAGAGGATCTTGGAGGAACCTGTCTTATTTAAACCTCAGACATTTCGTTTGGTTTGCTCTTTGTTGTTGAAGTGTGCAGGGTCACCATGCCTAGATCAAAAGAGCTCTCTGAGGCCTTCAGAAAGAAGGTTATACCGTAGATGCCTACGAGACTGGGAAGGGGTTCAAAAAGATCTCCAAACAATTTGACTGTCCAAAAGATCATCATCTACAAGTGGAGAAGATTGCATACAACTGCCAACTTGTTCGGGCCAGGCCGCCCCAGCAAGTTCAGCCCGAGAGCAGACCGCAAGATGCTGAAAGAAGTCTCTAAGAACCCCAGAATGTCATGATGGGACCGACAGGTAGCTCTTGCCACTGTTTGTCAAAGTGCACGAGTCTACCATGAGAAAGAGGCTGCACAAATTTGATCTACATGGGAGGGGTGCCAGTAGGAAACCTTTGCTGTCCAGAAAGAACATCAGGGCAAGACTAAAGTTTGCCAATGATCACCTAGGCAAAGACCAGCACGACTGGAACAATGTGCTCTGGACAGATGAGTCAAAGGTAGAGATATTTGGCCACAGTACCAGAAGACATGTTTGGCGAAAACCAAAGACAGCATTTGACCACAAGAACCTGATACCAACTGTAAAGCATGGTGGTGGAAATATTATGGTTTGGGGCAGCTTTGCTGCATCAGGGCCTGGGCAGCTCACCATCATAGAAGCCTCTATGAATTCTTCATTGTACCAGAGGGCGCTTGAGGATAAAGTGAGGCCATCTGTTGGAGAGTTGAAGCTCAACCGAAGGTGGACCTTGCAACATGAAAATGACCCTAAACATACCAGTAAATCCACCAAGGAATGGCTGAAAAGAAAGAAATGGAGGGTTCTGGAATGGCCAAGTCAAAGTCGGATCTAAATCCCATCGAGATGTTGTGGGGGGATTTGAAACGAGCTGTGCATGCAAGAAACCCCTCAAACATCACACAGCTGAAAGAATTCTGCATGATGGAGTGGGCAAAAATTTCTCCCAGTCGATGTCAGGAACTGGTAGACAGTTATAAGAAACATCTACTTGAGGTTGTTTGTGCCAAAGGGGGCAATACCACCTATTAGAGCCAAGGGTGCACTTACATTTTCCACATGCGAAATTTGCATTTATGTTTATTTAAATTATACAATGGACTACAAAATGTAAATGTTTCATGATATTTGTTATATTATATCACCTTTATCTCTCAATATTGTTGAAAAGAAGATCAAATAGCTGTATGTTGAAATATGTTGAAAAAGTCAAAACTTTACATGGGGTGAACCTACTTTTTCACGTGACTGTGTATATATATATATATATATATATATATATATATATATATATATATATATATATATACATATATATATATATATATATATATATATATATATACATACATATATATACATACATATATATATATATATATATATATATATATATATATATATATATATATATATATATATATATATATATATATATATATATATTGTTGTGAATATGAGAATGTTCTTTTTTATTTTGTTGTGGTGGTAAAATGTTGTAAAATATCACCCCTCCTCCCTCCGTTGTGGTTGTATAAAGGTCAAAGGGCGTTCCCGTAGTTAGTCCATAAAAACATACATGCAGGACACGATATATCTTTTCTTTTGACAGTTATATCTTATTCTGTGTTTTAGGATAAGGCTGTGTCTCCCATTAATTGAAGTACTCCATTGCACCAGTGAAAGAGAATAGATCCCCTTTCATTCCCATCCCCAAAAATCCCCATTTCCTTCACATCCCCCTTTCGTGATTGCCGACCCTCGATTGCCATATTACATCCCCTCTCGTCATTGCTGAGCCCTCGATTCCCAATCACCTCCCCTCCAATAACCGCCATTGACCACGAGGCTCGAGTCAGGGAAGAAAGGCGTGTCTCCACCTCGTCAGAGGAGGGGAGGGGCGCGCCCGCCCGTCGTCGTCCGGGGCGGAGCCCGAGGGTCGTGCGACCAGCCAGGGCCGAGGTGAGCGCCCCGATGGGCGTGTCCAAAGCGCCGGGGGCGTGATCGCTGGGGGCGCTATAAAAGGGCGCGACCGGAAGTGGAGAGGAAGAAGAAGAAAGAGAGATGCACTCTGGGTTGGTCTGGGTCGGTTGAGAGAAAGAGAGGAGGAGTTGGTTGCAAGGAGTTGGTCACAGTCGGTTGCCAGAGAAAGGAGTCGGTGGTCAGTTGGTTGCGGTGGTGAGGAGTCGGTGGTGACGAGTGAGACAAGGCCTGGCAGGGCAAGTGCAGGCGGCCGCAGCAGCGCCACCCAACCGCCAAAGGGGGCCTGAACGGCGGTTCGGAGCAGGGCCGAAACGGACCGGCGGCTGCTGAACGCGCCGGTTGTGCTGCGGGACCCCCCCTTGGACCTTTCCTCTCCCTCCAGCCATCCACCTTCTGCCATCCCTGGCATTCCCCACGTGAGTCAGCGTTCTGTTTGTTCTGTCCTGGGATATAAGTTAAGTCTGTAGGTAAGCTAAATTTGCACTGTGTCACCTGCGTCTTGTGCTTGTAAATAAACGTGACATCTGGCTTTTTGCTTGTGTGTAAATAGCAGGAATAAATGTAGTAGTATTTCAAACCTTTTTTTTGTCTCCGTTTTCCTCTTGCATTGCGTCGCTTTTGTCTTTTCCCTCATTGAGCAGCTAGGGTGCGATACAACCAACGTTCGGGTGGAATCGGGTGAGTTTTGTTAGGTCGCGGTTTTACACCACCGCTCGGTCTATAACATCCTAACCGCGATCTGTAACAATTGGTAGTCAGGAGGTGGGATTCGAACCTGGGACTAAATTTATTTAGCCCAAATTTTGGACACCAATTGTGTTAGTACGGTAACAATTGGTGTCGGGGAGTGAGATCGACCCGGAGCGCGCTTCACGCGCTCAAAATTATAAAATACCGAAATTTGTTTTGTTTTAAAGGAAAAGCCCGAATTTTGAAATCGCGCCATGGCTGTCCAAGGCGACGGGATGCCGGTGGGAGAGATAGAGGGGTTAGAAATAACCCAGGACTTCGGGGAAGAAAGGGAGGAGGAAAATGGCAATGTGGTTGCGGGAATTTCAGGCGCGCAAAATGGCGCGCTCGCGCACATGATTATTGTGGCGCCAAATTTGGCCGCGCCCGTGACCGTAGCAGCGCCGCCGATGGATTGGGGCCTATTTATGGAACAAATAAAGGCGCTCATGGTCCAGACAAGTGAAGACCTGAGGAATGACTTGGGAAACCAAATGGGGGTAATGGGAAACCAAATGGGGGTAATGGGGAACCGGATGGATGCTCAGGGTGAGCGATTGGAGGGCCAAATGGGGGTAATGAGGGACGAAGCGAGGGGTACCGGTGAGGGGTTAGACAACGGGATAAAAGAGGTAAAGAATGGGTTAACGGGGGTGGAAAACAGAATGGCTGCCCAGGAGAATCAGTTAGAGGGGGTGAAAAATGGGTTAATGGGGTTAGAAAATAGGATGGAGGACAAATTGCGGGAAATAGGGGAACAATCTGCCAGGGAAATCAAACAAATGGGAGAGCAGATAGAGGAGGTGAAAATCGGGGTAGAAACCAAACTGGATGCTCAGAGGGATGAATTGGGACAGATGAGGATGGCATCTACAAAAGAGATGGAGGAAATACGACGAGGGGTAAGTGAGGAGGTTTCGGGGCTACGCGAGGAGGTAAAGCGAGGCGAAAAGCGTATAGAGAAAGAGGTGAGAAATAATACGGCTAAGTTACAAGGGGGAATAGAAGATCTGACGGAGGAGGTGGAGCAGCTGACAGAGGGACAAACTAAGTTAGTGGAGCAGGTTCAAAAGAACACTGCGGTACTAGGAGGGTTAAAGGCGACACAAAAAGAAATTAAAAACGAATTAATAGCGATGCAGAGGCAATGTCAGATGGTACGGGAGGAACTGACAATGAGGGTGGAGGAGGTGACAGAGATAATGGAGACAAAGGACCGGCAGGTGAGGATGCACATAGAGACGGTCACGGTAGCCTTAGAGGACGAACTTGAGGGGACGCACCGAGAAATAAAAGAGGTTAAGGAAAAATTAGAGGAGGTGGAAGAAGGGGTGAGTGAAATTAAAAAGAGACGGAGGGAAACTAAGAGGGAGATAAAGGAGGAAGTGATGGAATATGTGCAAGGTCGGTGCTCAACTCATGACGTGATGCTCACTAACCAAATAAAGAGTTTGCAGGTGGCAAAAGAGGTGCGGGGACGAGGTGCCAAGGTGAGTGGCAATGTATATGATGTGAGGAAAGCTTCAGTCGGCTTGGGGATTGGATTGGATCCGGGTGTTCGTGAGAGGCCGTTGGTGAGGTGTGCGACAGGTCTGGTGTGCGAAAAAAGAGGTGTGCGAGAATGTCCGACCATGGGGTGTGTGAGGAAAAAGTGCACGCCGAGGAGTGAGTGTGCCGTCAGGAGTGAGCCGGTCGTAGCGCGTGTGCGAGGGAGCACAGGGAAGCGCGGTGTGGTGAGTGTTACGGAGGAAGTAACGAAAAAGTGTGCGCGAGAGGATGCGCGAGAAAGGTGTGTAACGGACGGGTGCATGAGGAAAGAGTGTGCCGTCGAGAGTAAGGGTGAGTGCGCTGTCAAGAGTGGAGGTGAGAGTAGTGAGAGTGAAACGGAGCGTGAGTTGGTTATGACAGGTGAGCGAGGATGTACACCTGGAATGGAAGGATGCACACCTGGTATGGTAGAGCGTGTGTGGGAAGGCACATTTGAGTTGGTGGTGAGGCACGTGGTTGGGTGTGCGAATGAGAGCACACCTGTGATTGTCACGGAGGAAGTGACCGAGGAGGGGGCGCGAAGAGGTGTGTTAGTGAGGTGTGCGAGCGACGAATGTGTGCCAAAGTGTTCGGTGGTCAGGTGTGTGACCAAGTCGGTGAGCGGAATGAGTGTACCGAGGTGTGTTAGAGAAGGTACGACCAAGAGCATGGAAACGGCTGCATGTATGAGCACGAAAGGGGTAGCGTATGCTTGTAGGCATCCAGGTGAGGCGTCGACGATAACCGGGTTAAAGGTTAGAACGACTTATAGCCGACTCGGGCCTTCGGTGCGTGCCGGGCTTCGCGTGCCGCGAGAACCAGCGGGGATCCGAACCACGGCGGTTTCGAAAGAACCGCCGTGCGCGACCCACGCTGGGCCTCGCGTGGAACGGCCGCGTCCGGGCTCCACTAGGCGGAGCGGGCAGCCCGATAGGAAGGGTCGTCATGGCGACCACTTTCTATTGAGACGTGCCGGCAGGTCGAGATCGGGACATTGGATGGCTCCACGCCGAGGTGGTGCGTGGGATCTCGGCCCAGGTAAGCCCCCGTCCCTGCCCCGAGTGCGGCGGGACGTATCCAGCCGCTGGCACAAAATGACCCGCGTTCATTGCTCGGCTGTACGAAGCCGGGCTGTAGATGTGAATTGGCGCACCGAGAGGACCTAATAAGTAGACGGGTGATGGTGATGATGATAGTAGTGATTTGGTACGAAATTTATAAAAGTGGGTAGAATTGGCCGTAAATGGAAAGCTTTTGATTTGCTGGATTTGGACGAACAAAATTTATAGTGAGAGACCCCCAATGTGGTGGGATGGCAAATCCATCATCCCTCACATTGGGGGCAAAGGAGCAATAGATTATGGGGTGTATGGCAGTGAAAACTAGCCCGGGTGGGTTAGGTTATATTGATAGGGCCCTAGAAGATGACATTAGGTAACGTTAAGTTTAGTTCGTGACTGATACCTGTAGTGGGGACGCAGGTAGATTAGTGTGGTTGATAATGACGTGGGAGCGCAATAGTTTAAAGGGACGACTGGGAAGCGCAAGTTTCAGAGGGGAGAAGTTAGCTGAGATGATGCCGTGTGTGTGAGGATTGAACAGGTGTGATTGAACAGGTGTGATTGCACAGGTGTGCAACTGAACAGGTGAATGGAGCAGTGTATGAGTGAGTGATGGTGATGTGTGTTGTGTTGACCAACTGGTCCAGGAAGAGGAGGAGGGTGCAGGTGGCACCAGGTGTGAGGGCACAGGTGTGCAACAACAGGTGTATGTGGCTGTGTGGAATAAATGGTAGTGTGGAATATCTGGAGTATTGGAATGGATGGTCGTGGAGTGAGAATGGTGGAAATTGTGGAGTGGAGTGGATGGTGCGAAGGTGTGAATGGGGGAAGAGTGGACCCCCATCACGGATACCCGGGGCGGGTAGCGTAAGAGTTAGGTAGAGGGTACAGGTAAATTGTGGTTGGATATTGGCATCTGTGGTGCGAGGTGAAAGAATGGTATTTGGATGGGTGCATTAGTGTTGTGGAAATGGCTGGGCGTGTAGCCTGTTAGTGTGTGTAGTTGGTTTGGGCACTCCACCACTGTAAGGATGTCGGCCAGGTGAGGCCGCAGGTGGGCTCTGGGAGCCGGTAGTAGTTGTTGTGGATGGGGCCCGAGGATCCGGAGGACGGACCCGGGTAGCCCAGTGCCAGAGGGCACCATGGGGTGACAGAGCCAGGAGAGGGGCTGCCCCCAGTTAGATAGGTTAGGGTGAGGAGCTAGGTAAGCTCGGGTGGCAACTACAGTGGTGGAGGTGTGCAGGTGGGTAGACCTGTTGGGAGAGCTACACGTCGCGGCCCAGAAATTGTGCGAGGGCACCGGGAGATGAATCGGGGGAGTGAGACCCCAAATTGAGAAGCACCACAGTTTGGTCAATGGGGATTGGTTGTTAGAACCCATAGTGTAAGTGGCCAATGGATTGGCAGGGGAAAGACCCCGGGTAGTGTAAAGTGTGTTAAAGTCATTTAGAGGATAGTTAGGATGAAGGATCTCCTCGCACCATCTGCACCCACTCACCGGAGGTGACAGGTAACTCCACACCATGCCATGGTTTAATTATTTTTATGATGCAAATGTTTGGAATGTGAGACGCATCATGACGTGGGTGTGACATTGTGCTTTGATGTTCCATCTCTGCCTCCTTATGAGGATTGATGATGACTTGATGATGGCAAATTTTGAAGTAGAGGGATTGTGGAGACGAATTTGGTATAGGGGAAATATGGAGAAGACGTGACAGTAGTGACGAATTGGTAATGTGTAGGTTTTGTACATATGGGGTAAGGGCAAGGGTGGGCTAGGTAACAGGGGGGTGACGTACGGTAGGGACGAGCTTTCTCACTTCGCCCTCCGTACGCATTTCGCCTTGCATTGCCTTTTTGATGTGTACCCTTGAGACCTTACCCCTCGCTCATCTGTCTTGTCCCCCCTTTTGTCTCCCACATGAGGACCTGAGCGCCGTTGGGCGCCGAGGGGAGCGTGCGTGGGTCGGCCATTGTGCGCCCGAAATTCCCAGAACCAGCTGTCTGCATCGATGCACCACATTATGGACCACATGTCAGTGGCCGAGCACCACTTATGGACCCCATGGGTTGGGGCAAGGCCCCTCTGCTGGAACCGGCCATGAGGGCCCGAAATCTTGCTGGCGGACCTTGGCCACAGGGCACCGATGCCCCACAGGTGAACCACACGTAGTCGGCCCTGTGGGCCATAAATAAAGATAAATAAAATGGACACGTTTGGGCAAGCTTTATTGCAAATAGGCCGCCAGTAAGCAAAGCAAATGAAAATGACAACAACTGGAAGAAATAATAATAACCAGCAGAGGGAGCCGAAGAGCAAGAGACACCTGCAGGGTTGGGTTTGTTGGTTTTATTTTATTGATGAACAGTGGTGACTGCACTGATTGGTGCTTGAGGGTGCGTGTATTGGTGCGTTCTTGGGTGCTTTAATGGTGCGTCGATGCAGAGCAGACTGTCCTCCCCCCAGAAAGAACAATTACAGGTCCTGGGTTAGTTTTGTAAATAAAATTAGCGTCAGTGTAAATAATGCTCCCCACCGTCAGTGTATAGTTTGAAGACCATTCCACAATTCGGTTAACTGTGGGCGTAAGTCTGTTAGGCAGGGTGCAATGGAGCAGCGGGACACATTTATTTATGTTTTAAAACCAGTCGCACTCAGGGTCAGGTTAAAAGTAGAGGGAACTACACCTACATGCCACACTAAGGTAAAAGTAATAGGCCCGGGACGTGCCTAAGGGGAGGAGGGTGCAGTGTTGTGAATATGAGAATGTTCTTTTTTATTTTGTTGTGGTGGTAAAATGTTGTAAAATATCACCCCTCCTCCCTCCGTTGTGGTTGTATAAAGGTCAAAGGGCGTTCCCGTAGTTAGTCCATAAAAACATACATGCAGGACACGATATATCTTTTCTTTTGACAGTTATATCTTATTCTGTGTTTTAGGATAAGGCTGTGTCTCCCATTAATTGAAGTACTCCATTGCACCAGTGAAAGAGAATAGATCCCCTTTCATTCCCATCCCCAAAAATCCCCATTTCCTTCACATCCCCCTTTCGTGATTGCCGACCCTCGATTGCCATATTACATCCCCTCTCGTCATTGCTGAGCCCTCGATTCCCAATCACCTCCCCTCCAATAACCGCCATTGACCACGAGGCTCGAGTCAGGGAAGAAAGGCGTGTCTCCACCTCGTCAGAGGAGGGGAGGGGCGCGCCCGCCCGTCGTCGTCCGGGGCGGAGCCCGAGGGTCGTGCGACCAGCCAGGGCCGAGGTGAGCGCCCCGATGGGCGTGTCCAAAGCGCCGGGGGCGTGATCGCTGGGGGCGCTATAAAAGGGCGCGACCGGAAGTGGAGAGGAAGAAGAAGAAAGAGAGATGCACTCTGGGTTGGTCTGGGTCGGTTGAGAGAAAGAGAGGAGGAGTTGGTTGCAAGGAGTTGGTCACAGTCGGTTGCCAGAGAAAGGAGTCGGTGGTCAGTTGGTTGCGGTGGTGAGGAGTCGGTGGTGACGAGTGAGACAAGGCCTGGCAGGGCAAGTGCAGGCGGCCGCAGCAGCGCCACCCAACCGCCAAAGGGGGCCTGAACGGCGGTTCGGAGCAGGGCCGAAACGGACCGGCGGCTGCTGAACGCGCCGGTTGTGCTGCGGGACCCCCCCTTGGACCTTTCCTCTCCCTCCAGCCATCCACCTTCTGCCATCCCTGGCATTCCCCGCGTGAGTCAGCGTTCTGTTTGTTCTGTCCTGGGATATAAGTTAAGTCTGTAGGTAAGCTAAATTTGCACTGTGTCACCTGCGTCTTGTGCTTGTAAATAAACATGACATCTGTCTTTTTGCTTGTGTGTAAATAGCAGGAATAAATGTAGTAGTATTTCAAACCTTTTTTTTGTCTCCGTTTTCCTCTTGCATTGCGTCGCTTTTGTCTTTTACCTCATTGAGCAGCTAGGGTGCGATACAACCAACGTTCGGGTGGAATCGGGTGAGTTTTGTTAGGTCGCGGTTTTACACCACCGCTCGGTCTATAACATCCTAACCGCGATCTGTAACAATATATATGTATATATATGTATATATATATATTTGTGCAGCGTCTGTCCTGTCCTGTGTTGTCATTGAACTACTTTCTCAAACTTTTGTGAAATCGTACCAAACTTCTGGAATGCACATATCTCTCCCGTCGGTATGTCCTAAGGGTATTTTTTTTGAAAATTTCCCAATTTTTGTTTTTTTGATTTTTTGGGGGAAATTTTTTCTTTCAACTTCAAATAAGCCCGTTCCTCAATATCGACGCTTGGTGCAGCGAGTGCAGCGAGCCGAGCCAAGCTAGTATATATATATATATATATATATATATATATATATATACATACACACACTATGTATTCTGGTTAATTATTAATTAGCAGAGTCGGTTTCGTTGGATATCTCACAAATTGATCAGGCATTAGTGATTGATATTGAGGAACATCCCAAATGGTTAGAATTTTAAATCACAAAAGTCGATATTGCTTTCTGTCTCCAGGCCAAGGGCTGCCTTTATCCAGCAGCTGAAAGGCCATCAATACTGTAATCCCACAATGCTTCTCACAGCTGAGTCTAGCCCGCTGAGGTTCAGCTCATGAGGGCTTGAGGATGAAAGGAAGCTAAAGGGGATGGAGTGCAGAGTTTAAAGCAGACATTCATAACAGGGGGAACTGTAGGAGGAGGTGCACCAAGATGGAAGGATGCCAAGTATCCACCTGAATTTAAGTAATCTGCGATTGTGTATAGTATGTAATAATAAAAATAGTAAATTCGCTAAATAATGATGAGGGATGAATTTGTTATCTGTTTTGATGGGTTTCACTATATGTAACATAAATGTCACGTTTCCATGCTTTTATCAGTCGTACGATACTTAAATTCAGGTCCATCTGATGACTCCCATACCATTACTCCCGCGTTCCCCATAAGGGGTACTATAAAGGAACAAGGGAAACTGGCTTACGTGTGTTGGCCACTCATTTTAATGGCTGCTGAAGTGGTTAGGTCAGGGAAAGTGGAGAAAAATGGTCTGACCAAAGGAGGGAGTCTAAACAGGTTTCTTTTCTGACTGTAGAGTCATCACTCACTTACCCTGAAATTGCTTTGACACCTGATCTCGAACGAGGAGTCCATTATATTGAAATATTGCATGAGCTTAAAGCAATTATACACACAAATAAATGAGTCATGTACTTTATGAAATGAGGAAGACTTTCACATACTATTTCAAAACAGAAAATTGGGTTCATCACAATTGAGTTTTCTTGAACACTTATGCTCGGGTCTAAATTGCGAGTGTGTCAACCAGCACAAGGTGTTGTTGATTTGACTTTCTGGAACATGAAGTATGAATGTTTAGAAATCTCCTGTTTCACTTTTGACATTCTTCACTTTTGATTACTGTACAAGTGACAATTATTCATTAAGGTAACTATAGAATGACACGTTTCTGCTTAGCCTGGGCCCAAATGAATCCTTACGGGTTGGAAGCTCAGCTTCGGAATTACCAAATGAATGAAGCCCTCACTTGTATAAGTCAGACCATTTCATACCGGAAATGGCCGAGGATAGAAAGCTGCGCAAGTTGTTGTTGGAAGGATGTGGGTTTGTTTTTGTCTTTTTTCAGGTGAGGAGGGAGCTGCGTCACTAACCAGACTCTGGAATGTACAAGATCAATCCACAAAGAAATTGGATCTTGAAGGTTTTTGATGACTTTCCTTGTTTGTGGTACCTGAAATGGGATCACTGTTTATGGGCCTTGAATAGTAAGTAGATCAGTGTGCATGAGGACAAGTAACCACAACTTTCTTTCCCTGGTCAAAAAATACTTGATTACTTTCTATATAAGCCCAGCGTTTCCTGTAAGAAAAAAGTCACAATCCATAAGGCTTTACACCCCAAAATTGTAATATAATTTGAGAGAACCTCATGGTTTTTAAATATATCCTTTTGCTGAGTTTCCATCTCTGTTACAAACTCTAAACCTGGTCAACCTCATCTGGAAGAGACTTCAAAGTTTTTTGCATCTGATATCTTTCAATGAATTTGGATTCAACCTTATTTAAAGTAACTATGAAGGTGTTTGTTAATAAAAACACACTTTTATAGATTTTTTTTTTAATCCTCATCGCGAAGGATACAGTGGGGCCTTTAACGTCCAGCGACTAATGCTGGCAGACGGGACTAAGTTTACATGAGTTGTAAAAGGATGTTTAGAAGTGCTCTCGGCACCAGTAAAAACAAATTCACACCAGAGCCTGCAAAGGAGATATACGATCACTTTGTAAGAGTAAAGCAGTCTGGGGTAGGAAGCTGTGGTTTGTTGTCGATGAATTCCCAGAATGTAGTTTTACAAATATATAAATGGTAATTTCAGAGAAATTGGAAGCAGTGCAGATGAAGGAGTCCGGGCTCCAGCAGAATACGGACAAAAGGATGGCAAGGCACAAACTCGTCCGAGAAGATATTTATTCGTAAAACCAACTCGGGAACACTGAAAAGCCCGTTTATCGGGCTGCATTATAAAGCACAACCAGAAACCGAAACCGAAAGCCACGCCTCAAGCGAGGCGTGCTTCGGTGGTCACGTGATCAACAGGTGTAGCTGATTATACCCGCACGCGCGGCACGCTTTGGTGGTCACGTGACCAGCCACTCTGGCGCCGTGGATCCCCGCCGGTGACGTCACCGGCTGGAGCAAGGAGATTCTGATGCTGGTCTTGCTTGGGGGACCCATGGGTCGCTACACACGCCCCCCCCAAAATGGACTTGGTCCATGGAGGTCAACCTGAGGGGGGTCCGGATGACCCGACCGAAACGACCCCTGGCCAGTCGTGGCGGGGGGGGGGGGGGGGGTCCGGTGTGGTGGTGGGTGGTCGGACGGGGGATGCAGGCAGGGGGGGTCCGGTGTGGTGGCGGGTGGTCGGACGGGGGGGCAGCCGAGGGGCCGGGCAAGTCCTCGGGGGAGGCTGCCGAGGTTCCTCGCGGGCCTCCCGAGGTTGCAGTTCGCGGGTGCAGTGCCGAGAAGGCTCGATCTGTGCACGCGAAAAGCGGGTGAGCCAACCGAGGGGCTGGTCAAGGCCTCGGGGGAGGCTGCCGAGGTCCCTCGCAGGCCTCCCGAGGATGCGGGGCTGGTCAAGGCCTCGGGGGATGCAGTGGACGGGGGCGGCCGAGGGCCGGGCAAGTCCTCGGGGGAGGCTGCCGAGGTTCCTCGCGGGCCTCCCGAGGTTGCAGTTCGCGGGTGCAGTGCCGAGAAGGCTCGAGCGGTGCACGCGAAAAGCGGGCGAGCCAACCGAGGGGCTGCTCAAGGCCTCGGGGGGAGGCTGCCGAGGTTCCTCACGGGCCTCCCGAGGATGCAGGGTCAGAGAAGTAGTTGCGGTTGTAGTTGTAATAGTAGTTGCGCGAGGGTGACGAAGCTGCCGTGCCTTCGGAGGGTCTTGGAGTAGGCTCGCCCCTCTGGTCGTAGAGGAGGAGCCGAGCGCGGTGCGCGAACCTCATCGTCATGGCCGTCGTCGTTACCGAAACTCCGGCATTTCGAAACCGCGTTCGAAACTGCGCCCGAAGCCGTGCGGGAGAAGCCGGCGTCACCAGCTTAGGTGGCTTCCCTGGCTAGGGCGTGCTTGCCGTGTCCGTTCGCAGCCCCCGCATCCGTGCGGGGGCAGTCGGGGTTGCGTGTTCAAATTCGGGGTCACCAGTGAAGAGCCGGGGCCTTTGCTTGATACGGACGAAATGACGGGCAAGGCACAAACTCGTCCGAGAAGATATTTATTCGTAAAACCAACTCGGGAACACTGAAAAGCCCGTTTATCGGGCTGCATTATAAAGCACAACCAGAAACCGAAACCGAAAGCCACGCCTCTCAAGCGAGGCGTGCTTCGGTGGTCACGTGATCAACAGGTGTAGCTGATTATACCCGCACGCGCGGCACGCTTTGGTGGTCACGTGACCAGCCACTCTGGCGCAGTGGATCCCCGCCGGTGACGTCACCGGCTGGAGCAAGGAGATTCTGATGCTGGTCTTGCTTGGGGGACCCATGGGTCGCTACACAGACATCATTGTACTTTGTGAATCAGTTACTTTTAACTTTTTGAACTTTAATTGTGCTTTGTAACAAATCCTTCTTCTTCCA
This sequence comes from Myxine glutinosa, assembly GCF_964187855.1. Lineage (NCBI taxonomy): Eukaryota > Metazoa > Chordata > Myxini > Myxiniformes > Myxinidae > Myxine > Myxine glutinosa. Next base: position 65,054,427 of record NC_136266.1, read on the forward strand.
TGTACAGCACTGTACATGAATCCTTCTTCTTCCAGGTACATGAATCCTTCCTCTTCCATGTACAGGCTGTGTGTAGCATCATTGGCTGAGGAGGGCATGGCTGTGCTGCTGATGTAATGCCTCCTGTAGGTTAGCGCTGGAGTTTGGAATTTGTTCAGGGTGACACTGATAGCTCGCCCACTCTTGGGATATTTAACGTCCAACAACTAAAGCTGGCTGACGAAACGTCCCAGTTTAACATTCAAGGGACTGCACACACCTTGATGCCTCTCTCTGTCTGCAACACACCAGGATGACAGTTTATGGCTTGGCCAACATTGAAATCCAGGCGAGACGGCTCAGAGGCAAGTGAGAGGTGCCAAGCACCAAAGGTGGTGTCACATGTGATTGCTCCAGGACAGGACAGGTATTTATTCTGCAGTCGTACTTCCTTTGTATTTATTGTCTGTCTTCCCGAATAGAATCCTAAAAATTAATCGTCTCAAAAATGCAATAACATGTCTTTTACAATCCAATAGCACTTACATAAAATTTGTGCATTAAAAGTCCTGGAAATCAACTGTTTCGTCGTGGGAATTTGATCTTTCATGGCAGTGCGATCCATGTTGGTAACAAGTTGGCAGAGTGCCAAGTTTCTCTGGTGCAGGTTGGCAAGTGAGTGAAATTATTCAATGGTGTTACACTCGTGGGGTGGATTGTTTAATGATGGTACACTCATGGGGCTGGGCTTGCAATGACGAGAAGCTGTGATCGTTGGGGTGTACCTTATTGGAAATTCCGGGCCGGCTGTGAAACCAGATTTGCTCTTTTATTTCTTCCTTCCCTTTCGACTTTATTTTTATTCTTTTGTTAAAAGAAAAACAAAGCTCTTCCTTATCGACCTTCTCCCTCCCACCTGGAGCTCTACATAATTGAATAGAGAAAGAACCTTTGGAAAGAAAGAAAGAAGAGGAGAGGGAGGAGGAAGAAGAGGGAGTCGAGTCGGTGAAAAAAGGTGAAAACCAACGATGCATGTACGGTCCAAGTTTTGACGAGAAACTCGGCCTGTGTGAGCTTTTTGAGGCTTTGATTAATATCTGAGGGCTGCCTGGTGGAGACACAGTCGGTGCCGGAGAGATTGGGGTGGAGGAGGATTTTCTCGGTGCACGTGGGATCGTGAGGAAAAGTGGAGAGGAAGCAGAAGCTTTTGCTCCTCGTCAAGTTTCGTCTGAGCCGGCTGGAGGCAAAGTGCGGCTTCAGGGTCTTGCAGAAACTGCCCTGGGCAAGTCGTTCGTGGAGTTTGGGGACACCCGCTGAGAAAGAGAAGAGAAGAGAAGAGTGGAGTGGAGTCGCCACCCTCGGGACATGTGGTTGGGGCTAGGCAGCCAGGACGCCATCTGAAACAGGCCTGAATACCCCTCCCCTCCCCTCCCAGTTTTATTTTACCTTTTATTTCCTTTATATCCTGGCGAATATTTCTTTGTTATTTTGCTACCCTCTCCCTCCCCTTTGGGATTAGCTAGGGATACCGGGTGAGTCGATTAGGTTTAATTGTCTTGTCTGTTTTGTCTTGGCGCCTGTCTGTCCTTTAATTACTTGAACTTTGCCGCTGCATATCAGCGGGATTTCTTTTCCTTACGATTTACCTTTTCCTGGGTGTTGTACCCTGTGTTTTTTTTCTTGATTCTGAGTAAAGGATTTGCATTTGTTCCCCTGTTTTGAATTTGCATTGCATATCTTGATTGGCATACTGTGTTGAATTTTGCAGGGGGTGTAAAATTGCATCAGCATTTGGATTTTTATTTTTTTTATTTTTTTTGTATACAGAGTCGTGGCTCGTGAAAAGCTAACATTTATCAAACAAACAAATCAAACAAACAAGCAAACAAAGTATATAAAAATGGGAGCGGTCGACAAGATGGGGAGAGAAGGGGAGGAAGCACACAAACACAACATTTGAGGGCAGGAACATCGGGGGATGTGTGGGAGGCAGAGGGCCTGGGGGTAGGCAGGATAGGTATAAAACGCAAGGACACCAAGGACCTCCAGGAAAGAAGACAAAAGTCGCCTCAAAAAGTGGATTTGGGGTGAAATTAGCGGGGATGGTAACTTCCGAAGGATGGTAACTTCACTCAGTCACTTCTGACTGCTCATACGGCGCGACCCGCTCATGGGGAACGTATTGGTCTCCCGAGCACATCGATTAGGATCTCCGGAGCAATAGGCAGTACCCTGAGCCCTTCACGCAGGGGCCAGGTCTTAACAATGGTCTGGCACCCTGGACATTATTTAGCGTTGTTGTGACACATTTAGCATATTTGTACTTCTTAAAGACGGTTGTCATCTCCTCTTTAACCGTCCTCCCCACCCCCAAAATATGATTGTATCACTTTTCTTCATTCTGATGTCTGTTTAATCAACATCGATGATATGACGATGTTTCTGTCCAGATTATTTTCTCTTCTCTCACTGTTTCGCATATCGTCGCCAAACTTTGTGTAATCAACAATCTCTTAAAATTCCGTTTACGACATCTTAATTTACTTACAACTCCTTTTATTCCAATGTTTGGCGCAGTCGAAAGTGAACTTTTCTCAAAGCGCCTTCCATGCTGGATGACGTCACAGCATTCTGGTAGGCAGTAGTTTAAGCTAAAACATCGTGGGATTGTTGTTAGTGTTGTCTCTATTTAATCAGTTAATTATGGGGTGGTTGTTATTATTGGTGCATGGCCCTCTCATCTTGTCAAATCCCATTCAATCCAATCACTCATCCTCTGATGAGTATATCCACTATTTAGCTCATTTGGAACGAAGTTCAGGGGAGCTTATGCGATGACGCGTTGTCCATCCATCCGTCAGTCCGTCCGTCAATCCGTAAACACTTGAAACGTCTTCTCCGAAACCGCTCATGGGATTGCGACCAAATTTCGCACAAATGCTATTTGTTGTGTTGTGACTAAAGTTTGTTAACGGCGTTTAAAAAATCGGGGTATAAGGGGGTTTACCGGGGTAAAAGTGGATCCAGGTTTGACCCCACAAAATAGGAATTTCCTTTTTCCTCTGAAACTACACACACTATTTCGATGAAACTTGACCACAACCTTCATCACCCGCGATGTACCGAAGTTTGTTCATGGCACTAAGAAAATCATAGTCTAAGGGGGTCTATGGGGGGTCAAAGTGGGTTCAGGTTTGACCCTTCAAAATAGGTATTTTCTTTCTTCTGAGAAACTACACACACAATTTCGATGAAACTTGACCACAACCTTAATCACTCATGACGTACCAATGTTTGTTCAAGGCATTGGAAAAATTGGGGTCTGAGGAGGTACACGGGGTGGGGGGCGCTGGGGGTTGCCCCCCCCCCAAATAGGTATTTTTTGTTTGTTTATTTAAAGTCTTATGATTATGTTAGTATGATTCTGCATGCTGCCCTGTGTTCTAGCAAGCATTGAAATTGGTTTAAAATACCCTTAGTCGGTGCAGTATACTGTGTATTCTACCAGGTGAGCACCAGGGGTATTGCCCCTATGTTTTTCAACACAACAATGGATGTAAACTGATTTATTTTGTATCTGAAACACTGGGGAAAGGGGTGATATTTCAAATGCTATAAGATGCCGGATAGATATAGGGGAAAATCCATTTTTCAGAATAATACAATTCACCTGTTCTTAGTTCTGTTTGTTCTTTTTGTTCTGTTCTTGTTCAAAATTTGGAACGAGCTACTCATAATCGTCCAAAAAATACCAACATTATTTATTACTTCCAAAAATCGAAGATTTTTCAAGTATATTGGTTGGTCTTGTGCGTTGTTCTATCTGTCTGTCTGTCTGTTTGTATATCAATTGCCTACAGGTCACAATTTTAAAGCGATCTTTATGAAACTTCACCAAATGATAGAGTTGCTCATAAGGAAGGAGCCTATTGATTTTGAGGTCGAAAGGTCAACATCGGCCAAAGGTCAACAACTGTCAAATTTCTAAATTCTTCAATTTTCATCCGATTGTCTTGCAATTTGAAGAGGGATTTGCATATCAGGTCACTTAATTCAACCACCAATTATATTTTAGGTCAACATTGGCCAAAAGTCAACAACTTAAGGTAGAATTTCTGAAATCCTCAATTTTCATCCGATTGTCTGGAAATTTGAAGAGGATTTGCATATCAGGTCATGGAATTCAACCACCAATTATTTTTGAGGTCAACTTTATCCAAAAGGTCAACATAGGCCGAAGATCAACAACTTAAGTGAAGTTTCTAAAATCCTCAATTTTCATCCGATTGCCTTTACATTTGAACAGGATTTGTATTATCAGGTCACTGAATTCAACCACCAATTATTTTTGAGGTGTAAAGGTGAAAAGGTCAACATAGGCCAAATTTCTAAAATCATCAATTTTCATCTGATTGATTTGAAATTTGAAGAGGGTTTGCATATTAGATCACTGAATTCAACCACCAATGATTTTTGAGGTCAACATAGGCCGAGAGGTCAACTTGCACCAAATGTCAACAACTTATTTTAGGGATTTTGCAAATATCGTGCTATGCACGACATATTTCTTGTTTATTTCTCAATTGATAATTTTGTGATTTGTAAGAAAAGTATTGACTTCATATCTATAACTATTATGTTAATTGAGGTTTGTTAACATTGGTAAAAATTTATTTTAAGAGCCCAACATCCTTGATGGAGCAAGGACCTCAGTGTATAGTGGAAGCATCTTCCCAGGTTTTTCACCTTAACTATGAACTCCAAGGTGATCCTCGCATATACATCTAGGTGTGCATTTAAACCTGAGATTGATCTGTATTTAGTCGAATGCCTGGGGGGTTTGTAGGGGGTCACAGGTCCCACCCACGTCTCATATCTCACATCGTATTTCCCCAGCACGAATGATGAAAGCCTGTCTCCTGCAAGCCGCTTCGCCCACAGCCGCTAATGATCGGTTTAATCTCAGGGGGCTGCTGATTAAAACATTTGCGGTAGGCTTGGTGAATACGAAAGAAAGAGGTGCAGGGAAAGTGCGGTTGGGGATGTGGGGGGAGAGGAGAAAAGGGGAATGGATGGTTAGTAGCTGACATCTCGTAGCCACCTGTATCAACAAGCCCTCCTATTTTGGATGGGGGAGGTGAGGACAGAGATTGGAAGGTGATGGTGGGAGTGGGATGAGATGTCTGAACCGTATGGAGTTGGACAGCAAGAAGAGGAGGACTTTGGTAGTTATAGACTAGCAATATGAGTCTCGGTAATGAATCCTACCAGATACACTAATTGTAGTTTTGCCATGGTACAACCAACTCTGGAGTTCGATACCACTTGCAGATGGGACACCCGGCTTCATCTTTCCTCCTCTGAAATACGGCATGCTTACCGATGCAGCACCTCCTGCTGATTTTTCCAGGGAATCGAACCGTGGATTTTAGACTGTCCTTCAGAAGGGACAAAAGTCATTCCAGAATTGAAAAAAAAAAATAGAAGTAGAGCAGCAGCTACCAATAAAGGCAAACTATATTAAATTGGTAGTTCTAAATATTCCACTGGCAGGGGTACTTAGCATTGCCTGGTGATGTTCCTGTTGACATTTTCAAGAAATCAATTTGTTTTTACTGCGTGGCCAATAGGGCAATGCTGCCTGGAACAGCGTTTGTCTGTCCATCCGTCCATCTGGTGTATGTATGTATGTATGTATGTATGTATGTCCCATCCACGGCATTTTGCGTGTTTATTCCCTTTAAAATTCGTTTTCTCTACAACCGTTGGTCCGATTGACACGAAATTTTCACGATTGGAGCGCCTCCTGTATAATTTTTTAATTATAATTATGACGTCCTAGGCCACGTGGTACAGGCGCCATCTTGGAAAAACAGGAAAAAAAATTGTACTTCTATTATCTCCGAAACCACTCCATGGAAAAAAATTGAAAGGTGGCTGATTGTAAAGTATTGCTCATGGGGAATAACATATATTTATGATGTCATAGATGCCTTCATTATGACGTCATATATACACAAGTAATCCGATCAGTATGAAATTTCTTGAGTTTGATCGAGGGATAAATTGGTCAATAAAAAAAAGAAGATTATGTCATTGGTTACGTGGTTCGGCAGGCATATTTTTACGGCGTAGCCCATAGAGCAATTCCATCTGGAACAGCGTTTGTCTGTCCATCCAGTGTATGTATGAATGTCCCTCACAAACGTCCACCAATCAGAGCGGAGGATCTGGTCACATGACAGGGGGACAGCAGATCCTCCACTCAGCAGATCCAAGCCCGGCTACGCCGTTGTTAGACTATCGGTCCTGTTTTTCTATTTTTTGTTGGGTGCCTAAAACACTTCCCCTACACCCACAAAGGAAAATGTAACACACACACCAATCGGGAATCATTTAATATTACCTTTCACATAGCTACAACGGCCCAAGCACTATAATAGCGCGATTTTTAAAATAAAAAAATTAAAACTTTTTTTTTTTTTTTCAAAAAGAAACATTTTTTTTTCTTTTGCCAAAAACATTCCCAGACACTCATTGATGAACTTCTTAAAGTTTGACGAAGATCTGTTCAGCCATCTCTGAGAAAAATGGCGACACACGGACACAGACAAACGGCTCTCTTCTATATATTACATAACTGATAAGCCTACTGGGGGTGGTAGGAGAGGTGGGGGTTATTAAATAATTTATCACACATTGAGTGGCAGAGAGTGGGATGCTATGTAGAGTGGCTTCGTTTCAATCTACAACCTTTTATTACACAAATTATTTTCTTTGTAGGCCTCCACAAAAAGTGAGAATAAAAGGATTGTTAACAGAACCCCCACTCCCCGCAAACCCTCCCGGCCCCGATGCTTGGAGGAAATGGTGTTTTGAATCGACATGGGTGGAATTCCATACGTTTGCATAAAACCGCCATTCACACACAGGGCACCACACTCCACCACTGGAGGTATGCAAATGAGCCTCAAACAAAGGAGGGGGCAGCTGTGGTTTCACAGCCGGGACGTGAAGTGTTGTCAAAACATTTCCAACAGTTTCTGTTTCTGTAACTTCCAAGCAAACAGATTTTAAATGTAAGATGCTCCAAGCGAAACATCTATGGATCACATGGAAAATGGTAGTGTGTAGAGATAAATCCATTTTAATTGTGTCCAAATCTATCCTTAACTCGGTGAAGGTTTTTTTTTAAAAGAGCAAATAAATCCAAACATATTTCGCATCGAGTGACGTCCTTCAAAGTCTTTACCTACAGTAAGTTGGGCAGAGGTCGACTGAATGGGTCTGAAATGCATTCTCATTAATTTCCTTCCTGGGTTCTTTCAGAGCTCTGTTGACAGATCCTGTCCCTATCTAGTAGAACAGGTTTTCCAATTTTCAGCCGTGGCGACTAATCCAGCTTGGACTCAGCAGGATGTGGTAATCTCTCCTTTCAGAGGGCAGCCCAGTAGGGTGGCAAGCCAGGCGGTGACCCTGTGGAATGTGTTCCCCTCCCTCCGAAACTCTGCCTCATCTTGTTAGGCCCGGACGAGCTGCCTCATGATACACAGCAGGAAAGGCACTGCCACGTGGCACATATTATACACACACACACACACACACACACACACACACACACACACACACACACACACACACACACATATAAATATATATATATACAGTCACGTGAAAAAGTAGGTTCACCCCATGTAAAGTTTTGACTTTTTCAACATATTTCAACATGCAGCTATTTGATCTTCATTTCAACAATATTGATAGATAAAGGTGATATAATACAACAAATATCATGAAACATTTACATTTTGTAGTCCATTGTATAATTTAAATAAACATAAATGCAAATTTCGCATGTGGAAAAGGTAAGTACACCCTTGGCTCTAATAGGTGGTATTGCCCCCTTTGGCAGAAACAACCTCAGGTAGGCATTTCTTATAACTGTCTACCAGTCTCTAACATCGACTGGGGGAAATTTTTGCCCACTCCTCCATGCAGAATTCTTTCAGCTGTGCGATGTTTGAGGGGTTTCTTGCATGCACAGCTCGTTTCAAATCCCCCCACAACATCTCGATGGGATTTAGATCCGGGCTCTGACTTGGCCATTCCAGAACCCTCCATTTCTTTCTTTTCAGCCATTCCTTGGTGGATTTACTGGTATGTTTAGGGTCATTGTCATGTTGCAAGGTCCACCTTCAGTTGAGCTTCAACTTTCTGACAGACGGCCTCACATTATCCTCAAGCACCCTCTGGTACAATGAAGAATTCATAGTGGATTCTATGATGGTGAGCTGCCCAGGCCCTGATGCAGCAAAGCTGCCCCAAACCATAATATTTCCACCACCATGCTTTACAGTTGGTATCAGGTTCTTGTGGTCAAATGCTGTCTTTGGTTTTCGCCAAACATGTCTTCTGGTACTGTGGCCAAATAGCTCTACCGTTGACTCATCTGTCCAGACCACATTGTTCCAGAAGTGCTAGTCTTTGCCTTGGTGTTCATTGGCAAACTTTAGTCTTGCCCTGATGTTCTTTCTGGACAGAAAAGGTTTCCTCCTGTCACACCTCCAATGTAGATCAAATTTGTGCAGCCTCTTTCTAATGGTAGACTCGTGCACTTTGACATCAACAGTGGCAAGAGCTACCTGTAGGTCCCGTGATGACGTTCTGGGGTTCTTTGAGGCTTCTTTCAGCATCTTGAGGTCTTCTCTCGGGCTGAACTTGTTGGGGCGGCCTGGCCTGAACAAGTTGGCAGTTGTTTGGAATCTTCTCCACTTGTAGATGATCTTCCGGACAGTCGAATGATTGATTTCAAATTGTTTGGAGATCTTTTTTAATCCCTTCCCAGACTCGTAGGCATCGATAACCTTCTTTCTGAAGGCCTCAGAGAGCTCTTTCGATCTCGGCATGGTGACGCCGCACACTTCAACAACAAAGAGCAAACCAAACTAAATGTCTGAAGTTTAAATAAGACAGATTCCTCCAAGATCCACTCTAATGATGTTCTAATCATTTGCACCTGAGCTGGTGCACCTGATTCTAATTTTAGGTATTTGAAGTAGTGATAAATGAAGGGGTGTACTTACTTTTTCCACATGCGAAATTTACATTTATGTTTATTTAAATTATACAATGGAATACAAAATGTAAATGTTTCATGATATTTGTTATATTATATCACCTTTATCAATCAATATTGTTGAAATGAAATTCAAATAGCTGTTTGTTGAAATATCTTGAAAAAGTCAAAACTTTACATGGGGTGTACTTACTTTTTCACGTGACTGTATATATATATATATATATATATATTGTATACAAGATCGAGGCTCGTGAAAGAGCTAACATTAATCACACAAAAAGTCAAACCGACACAAAACACGAACAATAAGGGGAGCGGCAGACAAGATGGGGAGAGAGGGGGAGAGGAGAGGAGGAGTGGAGAGGGAGAGAGGAGGAAGGACACAAACACAACATTTGAGAGCAGGGATATCGGGAGAAATGTGTGAGGGGGAGGGCTTGGGGGGAGGTTGGAGAGGTATAAAACATATGAACACTGCAAGGACTCTGGGGTGAATTAGCGGGGGTAGAAAAGATCAAGGTTTTGGATGGGGGAAGAAAAGAGATTTTTTTTGGTTTGTTTTTTGTATACTGAATCGAGGCTCGTGAAAGAGCTAACATTTACTTCACAAACAAACCAACCAGACAAACAAAATACCCAAAAAGAGGGAGCGGAAGACAAGATGGGGAGAGAAGGGGAAGCACACAAACACAACATCCGAGAGCAGGGAGATGTGTGGAAGGGAGAGGGCCCGGGGGGAGGAGGCATGGGAAGGGGGGGGGGGGGAGGGAGAAGTATAAAACACAAGGACACCAAGGACGTCCTGGACAGAAGTTGGTATTTCAAAAAAGTGGAATTGGGGTGAAATTAGCGGGGGTAGAAAAGATCAAGGTTTTGGATGGGGGAAGATAAGAGATGGTGGTAAACAGCTGTTTTAAAGACTTGGAGGGTGGAGTGGGATTGAACAGAGTGAGGGAGTTTGTTCCAGAGGCGGGAGAAAAGAGGAATGAAGGAGTGAAGGTGAGCAGAGAGTCTTGATTTTGGCAGTTTAACCATAAGAGGGTTGCAGGCAGATCTTGTGGGACCTGAAGCAATATTGGGGGGACAGAGCACAGAGAGAGCTGGGGAAGCAAGGCCGGAGAGGAGTCAGTAGAAGACAGAAAGACCACCAACCTGCCTGCGGTGAGTGAAAGGCCCTCGGAGGTAACTTAATCGCAGGAGATTCCAATGATTCTGAAAGCTTTAGCCTCAACAGCGTGAAGCTGAGCTAGGTGTGAGGCAGGAGCACCAGCCCAGAGGGGGGAACAGTTTTCCATTGAGCTGCGGATGAAAGTCTTGTATGTGGTGAGGAGCTCAGGTGTGCCAAGGAAGGACTTCGCACGACGGAGGATGCCCAGTCGGCGACTGGCTTTGGAGGCCAGCTTGGAAATGTGGTTGTCCCAAGAAAGATCATGGCAGATAGTGAGACTCAAAAGCTTGAGCGACAGAACTTTTTGGAGAGGAATGTTGAGAAAGGAGATGGGAGGGTTTTTCAGTCGGTCCTGTCGGAGAGACATTGTAAGCGTGTGAGATTTGTCAGGATTGAAAGACATGTTCCACTTGTTTGACCAGTCTGTGATTTTGTCCAGGTCTGCAGAGATTGAGGAGGCTGCAGACTGCCGATCTGAGGGATGAGGAATGGAGCGGCAGATAGTGGAGTCATCAGCAAAGAGATAGAGAGGATTTTCCAGAGAGTCGGAGAGATCATTGATGAAGACCAGAAATAGCACAGGGCCCAGAACACTACCTTGGGGAACTCCAGCCAGAACAGGAAGGAGAGATGAGAGAAATCCATTCAGGGCCACACGTTGCGTACAACCAGAGAGGAAGTCCGCAAGCCATGAGTGGAGATTTCCATGGATACCATAGGAGGAGAGTTTGGTGAGCAGAGCTGGGTGCCAGACCGTATCGAAGGCACGTGACATGTCAAGTGAGACAGCTCTGATTTCCTGTTTGGCATTGAGGACCTCCATCCATTGTTGAGACAGCAGAAGCAACATGTCCAGAGTAGAATGACCTGGTCTGAATCCAAATTGATGATCAGAGATCAAGCCATTGAAGAAGAGGAAGGATTTGATATCCGAAGCAATGATGGATTCCATGACTTTGCTGATAATTGAAAGCAGGCTGATTGGTCTGTAGTTGCAAGGATCTGTTTTTGCACCTTTTTTGTGTAAAGCGGTAATGTTTGCTGATTTCCAAGATAACTGGCAGATGACCTTGAGCAAAAGAGAGGGTGAAAAGAACAGAGAGGGTGAGATAGAGCGGCAGAGCAGGATTTTAGGACCTGTGGGCTGATGCCGTCTGGTCCAGTTGCAGAATCAGAGTCGAGGTTTGATAAAAACTTCTCCACCTTGTCAGGAGAGAAGGACACAGAGTCCAGGAGCAGTTAGGTTCGACTGGGAAAGATGGGAACAGAGAGAGATGGGTTTGGGACACAAGATTTTGAGGCAAACACAGAGTTGAGGCATTCGGCTTTGTCTCGTGCAGTGTCATCTGTGTAGCCATTTGAGGTAAGGGAGGGGATGGAGGGGGAACAAACACCAGAAACGGATTTGACCAGACGCCACCAGGATTTGGAGGAAGGAGACAGCTTTGAGAGTTCAATCTTGAGTGTGGAGAGATAGTGCTTCCTGGCACTCCTGAGGGTAGACACACACTTGTTTTGAGCTTGGTGGAAGGAACTGAGATTGCCTTCAGTTGGATTTGCCTTCCAAGAGGCAAAGGCAAGTTGTTTCAGGGCAACTGCCTCACCACAAGATTCAGTGTACCATGGACGGGAGGAAGGGTAAGACAACTGAAGACGAGATGGGATAAATCTGTGCATGAGAGAGAGCAGATTGCTTTGGAAGAATTCCCAGGAAGAATTGATGTCAGAGGCAGTAGAGATGGGAGACCAGTCCAGGTGATTGATGGCTGCTTGCAGCCCGTGCCAGTCAGCCTGAGTGAAAAGCCAGACTCGTCGGCACTGAGGAGGCTCTCTGAGAATGGCCAGAGAGATGTCCACTTTAACAAGCACATGATCAGAAGAACCGATTGGAGCAGAAGAAGAGCAGCAGACATTTGCAGGGAAGTTAGTCATAACCAAGTCCAGAAGAGAAGATACTCCATTGACTGAGATCCGGGTCGGGAAATTGACAGATTGTGTCGGTCCCAATGAGTCGCAGAAGTCCTTTGCTGAGGTGCCATGGCTGGTGAGAGATGAACCCACACCCAGCCAGCTGGCATGATGACAGTTGAAGTCGCCACATATGAGGAAGAGAGAGTTTGGATGAGTTGATAGAAGTTGGTCCATGTTGTCCGACAGCGAAATGTAAATGGAGTCATCATTGTTTGGAGGATGGTACAGAACACAGATGAACAAAAGGTGGGAGCGGAGAGGAAGCCGTAGCCAGTGGTACTCCTCGGGGTGGGGTGGAGAGGGGGCAGTGCAGGAAGAGTGAGGAAGAGAGTTTTTGATAAAGATAGCCACCCCACCACCACGACGAGGCTCAGGTCTATCGTACCAGAGGAGGGAGTAACCAGGAAGAGATATTAAGGAATCAGAGACATCTTGAAGGAGGAAAGTTTCTGTTAAGCAGATCAAGTCTGGATTGTCAGAAGCAACCTGAATGGAGAGATCAATCAGGTTTGAGCGAAGGCCCCGGATGTTTGAGGTCCATACCGTTAATGAGGAGAGAGGGGGAGCATCGGGTGCAGGACAGGGGAGGGGAGGGGTAGGGTCAGATGAAGGGTGAGAGGGGGAGGTAGGAAGAGCAGTTGATAGTGTGTCAGAGATTACAGAAGAGTTACAAGAAAGGGAAGGATGAGGAGGACGAAAGGTTTGATGGTGATGGGATGAGGCATAGTGAGGGGTTGTTTGAGGGGGGGCAGAGGAAAGTATAAGGTTGGGGGAGGTGGAGGTATGAGATAGAAGGGAGACAAAGTGGGGAGGAGGCAGCTTTGAGAAGGAGGTGGGAGGAGGGAGAATTTGGGAGGGATGGTTGGGGTGGAGATTTGAAGGGGAGGTGTTGGGGGCGAGTTTTGAATGGGAGGGGCAAGGGGGGAGTTTAGGAGGGGAAGGGCAAGGGGAGAGTTTAGGAGGGGAGGGGCAAGGGGGGAGATTTGGAGGGGAGGGGCAAGGGGGGAGTTTAGAAAGTGGATGATTAATGAAAGATGAACATTTCTAACAAATTGGGTTTGTTGTGATTTTCAAGTTAGCGATCCGTTTAAGAACGATGGAGGAGGGGTGGAATGAATGAGAATTTAGAGCATGTAGTGAGAAAGAATTAGAAGAGATTGAATTTTTTTTTGAAATGGAATGAGTTGAAGAGGAAATTGAAAGGAGCCTTTTAAATAGGAAGAAAAACAGCGTGTTGTAATATACGACTGAATAAAACATTCCAGGGGAAAGTTTAAACATATTTAAACAGAACCGTGAAGAACAATCTTCCATTCACAAAAATATCAATGGGGAGAGGGAGCCCAGAGGGACGATCACGAGTCACTTGAACAGGGCAAAAGGTGCAAGGCAAGGGGATAATGGGGGCGGGGCGAGACAGCGCACGTGGGCAGAGGCAAAAGCACATGATGGGGAAAAAGCACAAGAGGAGAAAAGGAAGGTTTTTTTGTTTGTTTTGGTTTTTGGGGGGGGCGGGTGGGGGTTACAACGCTAGACAAAGAGTAGATGTTCGGTGAAGTTTGGGGGAGAAGGGAAAATCAAAAAACCGAGCAAAACCAGCGAAGGAAGAAACAAACTTCGACGGGGGAAGCCTGAGGCTGCAAGGCCTCACACGCACGGCAAACAGAAACGAATAATTTATGAAAGATAAACACCGAGAAACATCCAAGGGACACACTATAAGTTCACACGCCGAAAGATAAAATACAGTTTTGACAAAATATAATTGTGAACAGACTTAACTTTGAAAACGTGGAGACGGTGTGGAGCTTCGAAAAAAAAAAAAGACATAATATATATATATGAATGAATGAATGAATGAATGATCGTTTTAAGGCCATTTTCCCCTCTAGAGCGGGGGTTAGCCTATATATATATATATATATATATATACATATACATATACATATACATATATGTTTACATCAGTATACTGATATATATTTGATATATATATGTATATATGCAGTATATATGTATATATATACAGACTTGGAATTTAATATGGAATATTTTTTTTGTGGGGGTGAACTTACTTTTCAAGATGTCTTCGAACCAAAAGTTCATTGAAATTATGTTCAAATTATTCTAGATTTTGTTAATGTGAC
>NC_136266.1:65073770-65286270 GCF_964187855.1 Myxine glutinosa
TAGCTTCATCGCGGGAGATTCCAATAATTCTGAAAGCTTTGGTTTCAACAGCGTGAAGCCGAGCTAGGTGTGAGGCAGGAGCACCGGCCCATAGGGGAGAACAGTATTCCATTGAGCTGCGGATGAAAGCCTTGTATGTGGTGAGGAGCTCAGGTGTGCCGAGGAAGGACTTCGCACGACGGAGGATGCCCAGTCGGCGACTGGCTTTGGAGGCCAGCTTGGAAATGTGGTTTTCCCAAGAAAGATCATGGCAGATAGTGAGACCCAAAATCTTGAGCGACAGAACTTCTTGGAGAGGATTGTTGAGAAAGTAGATGGGAGGGTTGTCCAGTCGATCTTTTCGGCGAGACATAGTAAGAGTGTGAGATTTGTCAGGATTGAAAGACATGTTCCACTTGTTTGACCAGTCTGTGATTTTGTCCAGGTCTTCAGAGAGTGAGGAGGCAGCAGACTGCCGATCTGAGGGAAGAGGAATGGAGCGGCAGAGAGTGGAGTCATCAGCAAAGAGATAGAGAGGATTTTCGAGAGAGTCAGAGAGATCATTGATGAAGACCAGAAAAAGCACGGGGCCCAGAACACTGCCTTGGGGAACTCCAGCCTGAACAGGAAGAGGAGATGAGAGAAACCCATTCAGGGCCACACGTTGACGACGACTAGAGAGGAAGTCCGCCAGCCATGCGTGGAGATTTCCATGGATACCAAAGGAGGAGAGTTTGGTGAGCAGAGCGGGGTGCCAGACCGTGTCGAAGGCACGTGATATGTCGAGGGAGACAGCTCTAATTTCCTGTTTGGCATTGAGGACCTCCATCCATTGTTGAGACAGCAGAAGCAGCATGTCCAGAGTAGAGTGACCTGGTCTGAAACCAAATTGATGATCAGAGATCAAGCCATTGGAGAAGAGGAAAGATTTCATATCCGAAGCAATGATGGATTCCATGACTTTGCTGATAATTGGGAGAAGGCTGATTGGTCTGTAGTTGCTAGGATCTGTTTTTGCACCTTTTTTGTGCAAAGTGGTGATGTTGGCTGATTTCCAAGCAGATGGCAGTTGACCTTGAGCAAAAGAGAGGGTGAAGAGAACAGAGAGAGTGTGAGATAGAGCAGCAGAGCAGGATTTTCGGACCCGTGGGCTGATGCCGTCGGGTCCAGTTGCAGAATCAGAGTCGAGGGTTGACAGAAACTTTTCCACCTTGTCAGGAGGAAAGGACACGGAGTCCAGGAGCAGCAGGGTACGACTGGGTATGGTGGGTACAGAGAGGGATGGGTTTGGGACACAAGACTTAGAGGCAAACACAGAGTTGAGGCATTCAGCTTTTTCACGTGCGGAGTCAGCTGTGTAGCCGTTTGAGGTAAGGGAGGGTGTGAGGGGGAACAAACACCAGAAACGGATTTGACCAGACGCCACCAGGATTTGGAAGAGGGAGACAGATAAGAGAGTTCGGTCTTGAGAACGGAGAGATATTGTTTCCTGGCTCTCCTGAGGGTGGACACACACTTGTTTCGGGCTTTGTGAAAGGAAATGAGATTTCCTTCCGTTGGATTTGCTTTCCAGGAGACGAAGGCAAGTTGTTTCTGGGCAACAGCCTCACCACAAGATTCCGTGTACCATGGACGGGAGGAAGGATATGACAACTGAAGACGAGATGGGATAAATCTGTGCATGAGAGAGAGCAATTTACTTTGGAAGAATTCCCAGGATGAGTTGATGTCAGAGATGGTAGAGATGGGAGACCAGTCCAGATGATTGATGGCTGCTTGAAGACCGTGCCAGTTGGCCTGAGTGAAATGCCAGACTCGTCGACGCTGAGCAGGCTCCCTGAGGATGGTCAGAGAGATGTCCACTTTAACAAGGACATGATCAGATGATCCGATCGGAGCAGAAGAAGAGCAGCAGACATTTTCAGGGAAGTTAGTCATAACCAAGTCCAGAAGAGAAGATGTTCCGTTGACTGAGATCCGGGTCGGGAAATTGACAGATTGTGTCAGTCCCAGTGAGTCGCAGAAG
Organism: Myxine glutinosa; assembly: GCF_964187855.1. Classification (NCBI taxonomy): domain Eukaryota; kingdom Metazoa; phylum Chordata; class Myxini; order Myxiniformes; family Myxinidae; genus Myxine; species Myxine glutinosa. The sequence goes on from NC_136266.1 coordinate 65,075,776, forward strand.
TCCTTTGCTGAGGAGCCATGGCTGGTGAGAGAGGTACCCACACCCAGCCAACTGGCATGATGACAGTTGAAATCACCACATATGAGGAAGAGAGAGTTGGGATGAGTAGATAGAAGTTGGTCCATATCATCAGACAGCGAGATGTAGATGGAGTCATCACTGTTTGGTGGACGGTACAACACACATATGAACAAGAGGTGGGAGCGAAGGGGAAGCCGTAGCTAGAGGTATTCCTGGGGGTGAGGTGGAGAGAGTGCAGTGCAGGGCGAGTGAGGAAGAGAGCTTTTGATAAAGATAGCAACCCCGCCTACAGGACGAGGCTCAGGTCTATCATACCGGAGGAGGGAGTAGCCCGGGAGAGATACTATGGAATCAGAGACATCATAAAGGAGGAAAGTTTCTGTTAAGCAGATCACGTCTGGTTTGACAGAAGCAACCTGTATGGAGAGATCAGTTAAGTTTGAACGAAGGCCCCGGATGTTTGAGGTCCATACCGTTAATGAAGAGGAAGGGGGAGCATCAGATACAGAAGAGGGGGGAGGAGGGGTAGGGTAAGATGTGGAAGAGGTGGAAGAGGTAGTGTTACATATTTATGTGAATGTATGTGAATTACCATTCAGGTCTTTGCTTATCCATGTGTAATAGATTAAGGGTTGTTGTGGTTGGAGGGTCAGGAGCCCTTCTGAAAAGCGTCCGGAAACGGAAGTGACCGGAAACGGAAGAGAAAAAGACACGAGGAAGAAAGCGACGAGTAGTATTCTTCCTCGCCCCGCTCCGACGAAAGGTGGGATCGACCTTGCGCCGCGTGGAAAAGCGGCGTTCCGAAGCCCGTCTGGCGAGAGGAGTTACTGGGACGTGTACTTACCCGGTGGAGACGTCAAGTTGACGTGGGGCCGTGCATCGACCCCGCGTCTGGCACCGTTCGCGGCACCGTCTAAAAAGACGCGTAAGGGTCGCACGTTGGGGCCTAACACGCCTGGCAAGCGGCGTGGGGCTTTTGGCTTGCTTTACCGTACCCGCTTCGCGTGGCCACGAGGGGCGGCAGCCGGGGTGCCGGGTACGATACCTGCCCGGTGGAGACACGTCCACCCGGGGTTCGTTTAACCGCCCGAGTGCGGCGACGCCGACCAGCATCTTGGTCAGGAGGGGCCCAGAGACATTGTGAGGGGCAGAGACCAAAAGGGGGTCGTGAGTACAGAAGGGGATACACATATATAAGATGGCCATCTTACTCGTCTAGGGGATTGATTGGGGATGGTGAATTGTTGATGGTTGTTTGTTGTCGATTGCTCGGGGAAAATCTCCGTGGTTGTATCATTTAAATTGTTTGGTAGCATTACCATTGGAATATATTCTTGAACAGCAGTTTTCTCTTGGGTGGAATTCATATGGATTGCGTGGCGAAAGCGCATATATAATACAACTTTCTGGCGAAGGTCCTCTCACGGTCCGGGGGTCACCGAGACCAGGTATTCACCGAGGGGACCACGAAACAGAATTGGGGGCTCGTCCAAATTACGATTTGCGGTTTCGCAATTGGGTCTACGTCCGGGATTTAAAATTGTATAACATAATAAAATAATAGTTTTTTATTAATTAAAATTTATTAATTAATTATTAATTGGTAAATTGTTTTGAGAAATTGGGGTAAAGTCTTGGGTGAAGGTTAACAGGTGTTAACGATAGGCACCATGGCGTTTGTGGCACAGAACTTTGTGGTAACACCGAGTGAGGCACAGTTCCGAGCGTTACTAAAGTCGGACCTCTTGAAATTGGCCAAACATTTTAACTTGGAGGTCCGAACTAATTTGAGGAAGGCAGAGTTGCAGACCACGGTGATACAGTCTATGGTGGGATTAGGAACATGGGACGAGTTAGCCTGGCAGTGGCTACCCGAAGAACCAGAAGACGTTGAGCTCCGGAAACTGGAGTTGCAATTACGGAGCCAGGAACGGATCAAAGAAGAAGAAAGGAAAGCAGAAAAGGAAAGAGCAGAAGAAGAAAGGAAAGCAGAAAAGGAAAGAGCAGAAGAAGAAAGGAAAGCAGAAGAGAGGAGAGAAGAGAAACAAGCAGAGGAAAGGAGAGTGGAACGAGAACTCCAGGAAAGGTTAAAAGAAGAAGAAAGGAAAGCAGAAGAGAGGAGAGAAGAGAAACAAGCAGAGGAAAGGAGAGTGGAACGAGAACTCCAGGAAAGGTTAGCAGAAGAAGAAAGGAAAGCAGAAAAGGAAAGAGCAGAAGAAGAAAGGAAAGCAGAAAAGGAAAGATCAGAAGAGGAAAGGAAAGCAGAAGAGAGGAGAGAAGAGAAGCAAGCAGAGGAAAGGAGAGTGGAACGAGAACTCCAGGAAAGGTTAGAAGGGAGAAAAGCAGAGGAGAGGAGAGCTGCAAGGGACCTCGAAGCAGAGGAGAGAAAAGCGGAAAGGGAATTAAAGGAACGTGACATGGAGCTTCGGCAGGAAATTAAATTCAAGGAGCTGGAGTTAATGAGAGAACGGGGAGAGGCACCACCCTTGCTGACGGGGTCGACACCTAACCAGAAAACCTGGGATGTGGGCAGACATGTGAGGCTGGTTCCACCGTTCAGTGAAAAGGAAGTCGCGAAATTTTTTCCACACTTTGAGAAAGTGGCTCGACAATTAAACTGGCCGGAGGAGGCCTGGACCATACTAGTGCAAAGTGTGCTGGTGGGAAAAGCTCAAGAGATTTATTCGGCGCTACCAATGGACCAATGTGCAGATTATGAGGTACTGAAGAAGCACATCCTCAAAGCCTATGAGTTGGTTCCGGAAGCTTACAGGCAAAAATTCAGGAATGCCAGGAAGAGGGAGAGTGAGACCCATGTGGAGTTTGCCAGAGTGAAAGAAAACATGTTTGATCGGTGGTGTGAGTCAAAAGGAGTCGGGAAAGACTTCGAAACATTGCGTGACTTGATCCTGGTGGAGGAATTCCAGCAGTGTGTCCACGAGGACATCAAAGTGTACCTGCAGGAAAAGAAGGTACCAAAGTTGTGGGACGCAGCCACCATGGCAGATGATTATGCCTTAACCCACCGAATAGGGGTCCACGAACCTAACTCCTCGCCTAGATCTCCGCAGGGGAGGTGGGGAACAGCAGGTGCGGAGAACGACAATACATGGCGGCGGCCTCGAGAGGATTATGGGGACAACGCGGATACCCCACCTGTTCGAAATCAGAGGGATGCGGGCCCAAGACAAACTTATATTTCGGGGGGCCCGAGGCAGACCACGAGTTTTTCCTCCGGGCCTACTTGCGCTTTTTGCAAGAAACCTGGACACTTGATGTCCAGTTGTTACCGCATGAAAAGGGAAGACCCAGAGCGGAGTCCGACTATTACGACTCCAAATGCAATGGCCATTGTGAGAAATCGCCATCAAAAGGGTTACCAACCATTTATTTCAGAAGGGTTTGTGTCACTGGAGGGAGCCTCGACTAACCGGAGACCGGTTAGGATATTGAGGGACACAGGAGCACATCAATCTTTAATGCTTGAAGGCATTTTGCCATGGTCCGAGGAGACGGCAACGGGGGATAGTGTTCGTTTACAGGGGATCGGGGGCGGTGTTAGGGCTCCACTTCATGTCATCCATTTGGAGTCCGATTTGGTGTCAGGACCGGTCACCGTCGGTTTACAAGCCACACTTCCGGTAGAGGGTGTATCTGTGGTTATCGGGAATGATTTGGCCGGGGGTCAAGTTTATGGTAACCTGAGGGTTGGTAAAGAGCCCAGCAGGGAAAATAAAACCACACCAGCTCGGGATGGCGACAAAAGTACCAAGTTATTTGTAGGGGGTCTGAACTTCAAAACAGAGGAAGAAGTTCTGACCTCTGTCTTCAACAGATATGGGCCGCTGGTGGAAGTGCGGTTGGTAAGAAACAGGGAAACGCAACAGTCAAGAGGGTTCGGCTTTGTCACGTTTGCAAGCACAAAAGACGCCAGAGAGGCAGAGAAGAATTGGAATGGCAAGGATTTGGAGGGTCGGACCATAACAGTAGGGAAGGCATTTCGTAGGCGTCAAGAGGTCTACAGGAGAGGACAACTGGGCGGTAGTTTTGGTGGTGGCCGCAATCAATATTATTATGGAGGCTCCCTGAGTTACGGCCGCTCCCGAAGGAAGGATTGGCAAAGTAGTGGCCGAGAAGGAGACCGCTATTCATGGGACTACAGGGACAAGTGGTCCCACCCTAATTATTAGGGAAGTTCTGAGAAGTTGAAGCACTGAATGCGGCGGAGCCGCCGAGCCAAGATTCCTACACGAATTAACCGTGAACGCCGTTCCTAAAGGCGTCCATGTAGTGAACTTTCATGCACGGACTAACCGTGAACTCCACGTTCCTCAAGGCGCCCATGTAGAGAACTTTCCTGCACGGACTAACCGTGAACTCCGCGTTCCTAAAGGCATCCATGTAGTGAATACTCGGCTTGGCCTCCCGGAAAAAGTGCTATCGAGTTGCTTAACTTTGGATCTTTGATCAACCCCTTAACCTTCATTCACAAGAAACTGACGGTCAAAGTCAGAGGGTCATGAGATGGAGTTTGATTTGGCAGGGACAATGTCGTTGCTGGTGCTTAGGCTAGAGGGAGTAATCTGGAGGGGGTGTGGTGAAATGTTGGTTGCTTTATTTTTAAGTGATAACTGTGCCCGGGGGGAACTGATAATGTGGGGGGGTTGAGTTATCTGGTTTGTTTCTCCAAATTGGCCGGCAAAGAAAGTTTTCGCTGGGTTCAAACTTTCTTTCTTGAAGGGGGGGAGTGTTACATATTTATGTGAATGTATGTGAATTACCATTCAGGTCTTTGCTTATCCATGTGTAATAGATTAAGGGTTGTTGTGGTTGGAGGGTCAGGAGCCCTTCTGAAAAGCATCCGGAAACGGAAGTGACCGGAAACGGAAGAGAAAAAGACACGAGGAAGAAAGCGACGAGTAGTATTCTTCCTCGCCCCGCTCCGACGAAAGGTGGGATCGACCTTGCGCCGCGTGGAAAAGCGGCGTTCCGAAGCCCGTCTGGCGAGAGGAGTTACTGGGACGTGTACTTACCCGGTGGAGACGTCAAGTTGACGTGGGGCCGTGCATCGACCCCGCGTCTGGCACCGTTCGCGGCACCGTCTAAAAAGACGCGTAAGGGTCGCACGTTGGGGCCTAACACGCCTGGCAAGCGGCGTGGGGCTTTTGGCTTGCTTTACCGTACCCGCTTCGCGTGGCCACGAGGGGCGGCAGCCGGGGTGCCGGGTACGATACCTGCCCGGTGGAGACACGTCCACCCGGGGTTCGTTTAACCGCCCGAGTGCGGCGACGCCGACCAGCATCTTGGTCAGGAGGGGCCCAGAGACATTGTGAGGGGCAGAGACCAAAAGGGGGTCGTGAGTACAGAAGGGGATACACATATATAAGATGGCCATCTTACTCGTCTAGGGGATTGATTGGGGATGGTGAATTGTTGATGGTTGTTTGTTGTCGATTGCTCGGGGAAAATCTCCGTGGTTGTATCATTGAAATTGTTTGGTATCATTACCATTGGAATATATTCTTGAACAGCAGTTTTCTCTTGGGTGGAATTCATATGGATTGCGTGGCGAAAGCGCATATATAATACAACTTTCTGGCGAAGGTCCTCTCACGGTCCGGGGGTCACCGAGACCAGGTATTCACCGAGGGGACCACGTAACAGTAGGGAGAGCTGTTGAAGGTGTGTCAGAGATTTCAGAATAGCTCGGAGAAAGGGAAGGATGGGGCGGACAAAAGGTTTGATGGTGATTGAGTGAGCCACAATGAGGTGTTATTTGAGGAGGGGGAAGAGCGAGGCAGAAGGTTGGGGGAGATGGAGGTGAGAGTTTGAAGGGGGAAGAAGCGGGGAGGACGCTTTGAGGAGGGGGAGTGAGAGGGGGGAAATTGAGAAGCAATGAGGGTGGGGAGATTTGAAGGGGAGGGGTGAGGGGGGAGTTTGGGAGGGAAGGGACAAGGGGAGGGATTTGAAAGGGATGGGATATGGGGGAGATTTGGAGGGGAGGGGTGAGGCAGGAGTCTAGGAGGGGAGGGGCGAGGGGGCGTCTTGGCGGGGAGGGGTGAGGGGGTAGTTTAGGAGGGAGGGGGTAAGGGGGGAGATTTGAAAGGGATGGGTGATGGGGAAGATTTTGAGGGGAGGGGTGATGGGGAAGATTTGGAGGGGAGGGGTTATGGGGAAGATTTGGAGGGGAGGGGTGAGATTGGATTTTTGAAAGTGTACGATTTATGGGAAACGAACATTTATTGCAAAATGAGTTTCTTGTGACCTTCGAGTTAAAAATACGTTTAAGGACGCTGGATGGAGGATGGAGTGCAGGAGAGTTTAGGGAATGTAGAAAAAAGGCACTATAGGAGATGGATATTTTTTTGGGGATGAATTGATTTGGTGAGCAAGTCGAAAGCAGCCTTTTAAAGAAGAAGAAGAAAAAGGTGTTATAAAATATGACGGAATACATAACTTGAGGGGAAAGTGTAAACATTGAAGGTTAATGAGTGAAAACTATCTGGGGAAATGGGGGAGAAACACGTGGTCGAAGAACGAACGAACGAATAAGAATGAATAAACGAATGAGAACAGAGAAGGAAATGTTTTTTTGTTTTTTTTTTGTTTTGTTTTTTTTTGAGTTGAGATTTACACAAGGAAGTAGGCTATGGGTGAAAAGACTGGGAATACAGAGAACGAAAGTTATTGGATCACAAACGACGGACCGCTGAGAGAAAAACAAAGCCTCAAGGTTGTACAGTGCACACTGTACAAGGCCTCAAGACACGACACGAATTAACACGATTTTCAATACAGGTATGAAAGATTTGCACCGAAAAATCTTCGTCGGGACACAATATACGTACAACACCATAAATAAATACAGTTTTAACGAAAATACAAATGGGAACAATCACTTAACTTCGATTTCAAATCGTTCACGACGCGGTAAAGGCCTTGCTCGCGACACGGCAAACAGACGATCAATTTATGAAAGATAAACACCGAGAAACAACCAAAGTTGCACACAATAACTTCACACACCGAAAGATAAATACAGTTTCGACAAAATACAATTGTGAACAGACTTAACTTCGAAAAACGTGGAGACCGTGTGGAGCTTCGAAAATCCCTCCCACCGTCTCCGAGATCTCGCGAGACCTCGAGACATCTCACCGTGTCTTCCACAAAGAGAAGGCGAGCTATCGCCGGCACTCTAAACAAGTTGTGGCCTGGCATGCTCTTCTCCTCTGCCGTTATATACGTCCTCGGCATCTTTTTCCAGAAGAGCCCTGTCTCGTCACAGTTGAAGATTTGCTGGGGGATGTATCCTTCGGCTTCTATCAGTTCGGCAAAAGTTATAATAAAACCTTCAGCTGCCTTCACATCCGAGCTTGCTGCCTCACCATGCCTGACGATGGAGTGAATGCCGGTCCTCTTCTTAAAATTATCAAACCATCCCCGACTGGCTTTGAATGACTCTTCCGATGCCTCGTCCGTTGATGTTCCCGCCGTCTGCTGCACCAAATCCCCGTAAATGTCTCGTGCCTTCTCACAGATGATGCTCTCGGTCACGGTATCTCCTGCGAGCTGCTTCTCCGTCAACCACACAAACAACAACTTCTCCATCTCTTCATGGACAGAGGTCCGGAGCTTTGAAATAATCTTAACGCCCTTGGCTGGCGTTATAGCCGTTATCGACTCCTTCTGCTTCAAAATCGTACATATCGTAGAAGTACTACGATCGTACTGCCTCGCCACGTCGACAACACGCACACCTCGCTCATGTTTTTCGACGATTACGTGCTTTATATCCAAGCTCGCTCGCTCGTATCTCAGATCTCGGCTCGCATCACAAAGCAAAAAATCGACCGAGCGACGGCTCGTATCTCGGAAAACTCGTAAGTTGGTGCACTCGTAAGTCAAGGTTTCACTGTACAGTGGTACCTCGGCTTACGAGTTTAATCCGTTCCGTGACGGAGCTCGTAAGCCAAATCGCTCGTAAGTCAAAGCAAATTTTCCCATTCAAATGCATTGAAATGCTATTAATCCGTTCCAGCCTCAAAAAAAAAACACCAATTTTTTTTGTTAGGTGCTTTTAAATAACAAAAATGTACTTTATAAATAACAAATAATGTATAAACAAGCACGACCTCGTATATACTGTACATAATACAAGAGAATGTAAAGAAATAAACTGGTTTTATTAAGCAGAGGAGAAGAGCATGCCAGGTGAGGTGTGCGTGTTGTCGACTTGGCGTGGCGAGGCAGTACGATCGTACTCCTTCTACGATATGTACGATTTTGAAGCAGAAGGAGTCCATAAAGGCTATAACGCCAGCCAAGGGCGTTACGATTATTTCAAAGCTCCGGACCTCTATCCATGAAGATATGGAGAAGTTGTTGTTTGTGTGGTTGAAGGAGAAGCAGCTCGCAGGAGATACCGTGACCGAGAGCATCATGTGTTTGAAAAGATTGAAACTCGGATATCGAGCACGGACCACGAGGTGTTTTTTCTTTTTTCTTAATCTCGGTTTCAGTGAACTTTTGCTCTGTGCTCACGTGTACTGTACCTGTACCTGTAATGGTACGTCAGAGGATGGCACCTGTTGTCATCATATTAAGTGCAAGATGTTCTGCATCGTAAGTTGGTACACCGTGGTCTTTCGGCGGTGTTTAAGCCGGCCGTCTTGGCTTCTGTCACCATTGGCATTGAGTCTTTCGATGTAGGTAGGTCGTTGTGTGCCGGTGCCTTGGCCGAATTCCTTCATTGCTGCATTGTTAGCTCACCTGGTTTTTTATACCACATCTTTGGTTATCGGACCAGCGAATGACGTCATCTCCAAAGTATGGCTTATTCTCACTTGTCTTGGACGATCTTCTACTTCTAGCCTTCCACCGTGCATTTGGTGTCCACTGTACTTACTGTACAGTGCCTGGTAAAATTGATGTAATGGGTTTTTGACCGTCAACGCCATGAACCGTCATGAACCGCCATGAACCGTCAACGCCATGAACCGCTAACACTCAAAAGCCCATTTATCGCGCCTTATAAAGCAAAACGCAAACCGAAAGCCATGCCTCTCAAGCGAGGCGTGCTTCCGTGGTCACGTGATCCACAGGTGTAGCTCATTATACCCGCACGCGCGACACGCTTTGGCGGTCACGTGACCAGCCACTCCGGAGGCGGGGATCCCCGCCGATGACGTCACCGGCTGGAGCAAGGAGATTCCTCGCTCATGTATTTCGACGATTGCGTGTTTTATATCCAAGCAGAGATGCTTTCACGGCAAGATAACCACGTGACCGGAACCGGAAGCCACAACCGGAAAATTCAAAAAAATAAATTTTTTGAGCTCGTACATCGGATCTCGGCTCGTATCCCAAAGCAACAAACCGCCCGAGCGACGGCTCGTATCCCGAAAAACTCGTACGTTGGGGCACTCGTAAGCCGAGGTACCACTGTATATTGTTATGTCGGTAGGGTAAAGCAATATCTCGAGTCAGGTAGATCTGGATAGGTGACATGCTTCGTCTGCCGCGATAGGGAATCTACCTGTAATACGTTCTGTGTTTTAGTCCGGTTTGTCAGGTTAAGATGTCTGCTTGTGAGCATAGCAGGATGTTCGAGTGTTAGATAGTGTAGGGAATTAAAGATAACAGCCTCTGTGTGTCACACCTGGTAATCAAACCTTTGTCCCTTATGGCAATGCACACCAACATAGACACTTAGATAGGGCCTTAGTACAACATTAAATAATTCCCTTCCCTGACAAGGACTTTGGAAGAAAACGGACAGGAAACCAGGCCAGGACACCGCCGATGATGGCTGCCGCCGGTCGCATCACGAACTTGCATAGCAACATGCCCAAGAGGGTGTGATTGGAGGGAAGGAGCTGGGAGGTTCGGTGGAAGGCGCTGATTGGGTGGCGCACCAAGGCTGACGTCGTAACCCAGGTTATATAAGGGCGCGCCGAACGACATTTGCGCTCTTGCGCAGCTCTAGTTTTTGGGTTCTTCACTGCCTCTTGTGTTGCACATCCCTCCCTGGCTGCCTTGATGCTGCACGACGTCTTGTGCTCTCTGCGCTTCCCTTCTTGGTCTTGAGAGGTCCTGGTGGTCGTTGGTTCACCATCTGCGTGGTGCTTGGAGCGGTGCTTGGTGCTTTCGGTGCTGTGAACCGGCGGGGCCTCGTGTGCGAACGGAGATGGCGTTTGTTCGGGCCTAGCAGAGTGTGGGTGCATCGGAGCTTGGAGCCACGACGAATACAAGACGACGGACAGATAAGACCGCACACCACTTACACACCATAACGAACGTTTTCTTTTCCTTAATTCGTATTCCCTCGTCTCGTATCCGAAATCTGTGTGTAGGGACGTCCCGATTAGGATATTTATTACCGGCGCATGCTTCTCCCTGTCCCGACCTTTGCAAATAAACCCTTATATTATTTTCTGTCTATATATCTGAATGCAGTTTCCGTGTGGTTGATTTAATAGGTAAGACTGCAGGGCTCTTGCGCCGCCCCCCTCCATCCCACGTGCTTTGGTGTAGCTTTTTGTTTCCGGAGTCTGCCATTGAGTTTTCGCCTCAGGGGCTAAGGCCTTCGCGATCGGCTTCCGTGACCGTCTGATTTTAATCAAAGGCATGACAATATTCTCCGTAGGTGATTCTGCGATTGTCTGTCCGGGGGAGTGGCTACACCCGGTCTGGGAGGGGCTTCAAAACCAAATATCCACCATTTTGTTTACTCGCATAGCTTTGAGACCTCTTTTGTTAGGCCCGTGGTTTCTTGCTCTCTCTCACAGTTTTATTTCAACTCTAATTCGATATCTCATTTGATTTTCCACAGTCGCTAACATGGTTTTAGACTCGGTTGAAGGAAAAGGAATTAAATTCGAAGAAAGTTACCGTTTATAGAACAAAATGCATTTTCAAAGGCCTGTAACATAAACACCATTGAGGCTCTCTCACTGCTTTACCTCGACTCTAATTCACCATCTGATTTAATTTTTATTGATGGTTCTAGACTCGGTTTCAGCAATAATTGAGAAAATTCATGCACACGTGGGAAATTGCTGAGCCATTTTTGAAATTTGCGGCTCCATATATCTTGCACCACCCAAATAACACAGACAGGAATTGCCCAGATTTATGAAGAATTTGCAGCGGACTTTTCCATCGTCACGATGAAATGTTTAATTTATTCGTAGTCACAATCAAAAGTCAATGTGGAGAGAGGGGCTAAGCTTCGTTCACGTATCGCCACAGGCAGCAAATTGCTGAGATATATTAAATAACCGTGGCTTTTCGTGGCTCGATATATCTTACACCACCCAAATAACACAGACAGGAAATTGCCGAGATTTATGAAGAATTCGCGGTGGACTTTCCCATCGTCACGATGAAATGTTTAACTTATACGTAGTCACAATAAAAAGTCAACAATGTGGGGAGAGGGGCGAAGCTTCGTTCACATATCGCCACAGACAGCAAATTGCCGAGATATATTAAATAATTGCGGTTCTTCGCGGCTCGATATATCTTACACCACCCAAATAACACAGACAGGAAATTGCCGAGATATATTTCTTCATTCTTATTTTATAAGTTATGTGCACGTACGCTTTAACTAAGTTTATTTGAAATCTTTAATTTAAAAAAATGCCATCATTTACTTGCCATTTGATGCTTACGTGGTGACATTTCCTCTTCCTCTTGGGGATCGTGAAAATTCATGTTTTTTGTTTTTTTTTGTATACAAGATCGAGGCTCGTGAAAGAGCGTACATTAATCACACAAAAAGACAAACCGACACATAAAACATATAACATCGGGAGCGGTAGACAAAATGGGGAGAGAGGGGGAAGGACACAAACACAACATTTGAGAGCAGGGACCGAGAGACATGGAGACATCGAGAGATCTGAGAGAGGGCGAGGGCTTTGGGGGGGGGGGGCATGGGAAGGGGGCGGTGGGAGAGGTATAAAACATATGGACACTGCCAGGACTTCCAGGAAAGAAGTTGGAATTTCAAACAAGGTGGATCTGGGGTGAATTAGCGGGGGTAGAAAAGATCAAGGTTTTGGATGGGGGAAGATAAGAGATGGTGGTGAACAGCTGTTTTAAAAGACCTGGAGGGAGGAGTGGGATTGAAGGGAGTGAGGGAGTTTGTTCCAGAGGCGGGAGAAAAGAGGAATGAAAGAGTGAAGGTGAGCAGAGAGCCGAGATTTCGGCATTTTAACCATCAGAGGGTTGCTGGCAGATCTTGTGCGACCTGTAGGAATATTTGGGGGACAGAGCACAGAGAGCTGGGGGTGCAAGGCCGGAGAGGAGTCGGTAGAAGACAGAAAGACCACCTACCTGCCTGCGGTGCATGAGTGAAAGGCCCTCAGAGATAGCTTCATCGCGGGAGATTCCAATAATTCTGAAAGCTTTGGTTTCAACAGCGTGAAGCCGAGCTAGGTGTGAGGCAGGGGCACCGGCCCATAGGGGAGAACAGTATTCCATTGAGCTGCGGATGAAAGCCTTGTATGTGGTGAGGAGCTCAGGTGTGCCGAGGAAGGACTTCGCACGACGGAGGATGCCCAGTCGGCGACTGGCTTTGGAGGCCAGCTTGGAAATGTGGTTTTCCCAAGAAAGATCATGGCAGATAGTGAGACCCAAAAGCTTGAGCGACAGAACTTCTTGGTGTTGTGTGGAAACTCCCATTTCTGAAATGAATGAGACTGTCAATGAACGGCTTGATGAACGTCAACGCAGACTTGAACAGGATGCAGCAAGAAAATGAATGAGACGGGAGAACGAGACCATCGACAAACGTCAACGTAGACTTGAACAGGATGCAGCAAGAAAAAGAATAAGACGGGGGAATGAGACAGTCGACGAACGTCAACGCAGACTCGCACAGGATGCTGCTCCAACAACAATGAGCCGGGAGAACGAGACCGTCGATGAACGTCAACACAGACTCGCACAGCATGCGGCAGCAGTAACAATGAGCTGGGTTTTTTTTTTTAATATTGTGGATATTGTGGATATATATATATTGTTACACAACCCAACGTCGGCCTATGGTTCCCCCTTGAGGGGGGGATTAGTCCCCTCGATTATTGCTGACCGACGTGGTCCCTGAAGCTGCACCGCGGCCTCCGGAAAGGCCGGTGCACAGCCCCGTTCGTACCGCGGATAAGATGTTACTTGATTGCCGAGCGGTGTTTAGCAACCGCAGCACGAACTGTTACCAAGACTAACCCGATCCTGAACGTTGGCCGAATCGCACCACGTACACTCAATGTTGAAACCACTAAAGCGACCGAACGAGAATGAAGAAGAAGAAGTACGGAGGAATAACAGGATTTATTAATTATTTACACAAGCCAAAGCAAAGAGAGCAGTCAAGGTTATATACAGAAAATGGAAGGAGCAGGAGACACAGTGAAATCATTAGCTTACCTATACAAGCTTAATTAATAAACCCCAGGACAACGTGGAAGACGGACGAACATTCACACTTACACGGGAAATGCAGGCAGGAATGAATGGCTTGGAGATGGATGGCTTTGAGAGGCAAGGAAGATTCAGCAGGGCCTGGGCACGGTCGGGCCAGAAGGCACCGCCGTCAAGAAGCCGAGCCGCGGCCGTGCGAACTCCCACGGTCCCAAACTGCGCGGGCGAAGTTCCTTTCTCCGCACTGCTGCCTCGCGCGCTCCTTGCGTTGGCTCGGTCCATTTCTCCTGCAGCGCGGCACGTGTCACAGCGGCTTGGTCACACCTGCTCATCTCCTGGACTCAGAACTCATCTCTCCTCTCAGCTCATCTGCCGTGGGGAGCGTCCCGCTGCGGGTTATATAGGCCCCGCCCTTCAACCTTTTCGAACCTCCCCCAAGTGTTCTCTCTCCGCCCTCTCAAGCCAAACCCCTCGTTCTGGGTTGGTTGAGCGGGGCCGACTCACTCCTCCCCTCTATGACGAGGTGGAGACCCGCCTTTCTTCTTCGTTGTTACCTCGTGCGTAATGGAGTCAAATGCAGCAAACCTGGCAAACCTTGAGAGGGCGAAGTTTGGATTATATTAATCCCCCCCTCCGCCGTCCCCACGCCCACAACCCCCAACACACACACACTCCCACCACCCTCTATTCGCCTTTTTAAACTTTTCTTCCACCACGCACAAGACCGCAGATTCAGCGAGTGTGGGAAGAACCGGTTCATAAAAGGTGCATGAAACGCAGCCTAATCAATGGGAACCTCTGCTATGTGAGCTTCCAGCTTGAATGATACCATACACCGTAAACCCTTTCATTGTGCTTTCTGAAGAGCAAGCCGATTTCAAAACACCATACACTTAAATAGTTTCCAGAAGAGCGTGTGTCGTCGCCGACAGCGCTGTGGCTGTAACGCACGATTCGCTGCAATAAAGTGCAATTCAATGTATTCAAATCCATTTCACAAGCACATAATTACACTATTTGCAAATATAACCTGTGTATACATCGAGTATTTATTTATTTATACACACCTGCATATATGCACTCAAACACACAGGGATTAACACAATTTTTGACATACCAATATATATCGAAGATAAATATATATATAAATATATATATAAATATATATATAAATATAAATATATATATAAATACATATATAAATATATATATAAATATATATATAAATATATATATAAATATATATATAAATATATATATATAAATATATACATATAAATATATATATAAATATATATATAAATATATATATAAATATATATATAAATATATACATAAATATATATATTAATATATATATAAATATATATATAAATATATAAATATATATATATAAATATATATATATAAATATATGTATAAATATATATATAAATATAAATATAAATATATAAATATAAATATAAATATATATATAAATATATATGTAAATATATATGTAAATATATATGTAAATATATATATAAATATATATATAAATATATATATAAATATATATATAAATATATACATATAAATATGAATATAAATATGTATATAAATATGTATATAAATATATATATAAATATATATATAAATATATATATAAATATATATATAAATATATATATATAAATATATATATGAATATATATATAAATATATATATATATATATAAATATAAATATATATATAAATATATATATAAATATAAATATAAATATATATATAAATATATATATAAATATATATATAAAATATATATATATAAATATATATATTAAATATATATATATAAATATATATATAAATATATATATAATTTTTTTTATTTTTTTATTTTTTTTAACGTGGAAGGGAGGGGGGATCCATAGCTTGAGCGAGGTAAGTGTAGTATGCTCGGTGTATTTTGAGTCGCGGTTCGATTGACAATTGACATGTAACAGGGACATGTCAGGTTATGTCGTTTCTTACACGTGATGCTGATGAGGCAGTGTATGCAATTTATAGACAGGGCATACATTAATATGTGGACATGAACACCTCATGTGGTAGGCAGGACGAGGAAGCGAGACCTTATGAGAGAGGAACATAACTGTCTGGCCAGAGTGTGTCAGCCATGGTTGCATAATGTGCTGTGGAGTTGGAAGAGCCAGCATGCACTTATTTTTTATCGGTGCCGCCCTTGTGGGCGGGACAGTGAACGCAGAAAATTCTGCCCAGGAGGAGAACGAGAGAGACCATGCTTGTGGAAGGAGGGATCGGGAGAGACCTGAGACAAAGAAGAAGAGGCCTCGTAGTTTACAGAGGAGATTGCAAAAGCCTCGTGTGGAAGGAGGACAATCAAACTGATCACGGAGTTTTGGAGTGCACCAAGTGTGGCTTTGTCTCTTGGATTGACCCAAGCTGATGGAGCATGGAAGAAGAGAACAGAAGCCATGGTTAACCCTTTGAGTACGGGATTTTTTTTTGATAAAAATACCCCTGGTACAGGATTAATTTGGCATTTTGGTACGGGAATGAAACCACGTACTGACGATCTATGTATAGGTATAGTCGATGACGTGTAGTAACGTCATCCGTACACAAAACTTTTTCGCGGGTTGCGGCACTGGACGTCATCCGTACTCAAATGGTTAAAGGACAAAGGGGTCCATGAGGCCTGGTTGAGGATGTACATTATCGCTGGCATTCCACACCAAACACAACCTTCTTCGGGCTCGTTTTGGCTCTTGGTCTTTATACATGTCGCACCTGGATCCCGAAGTGATCTATTTTGAGTCTGACGACCACCCTGCGCATCAGGATAAGGGAAATCTTGCCTGCAATTGTTTTGTTGCATGAGTGTGATCTGTGTGTTACCCCCAGGGGAGTCCAGGGCTCCTGGTAGTTTGTTTGCAGACTACCCCACTCCCTCAATATGGGGTGGGAGACCCTAAATAAGTAATTTAAAGGCAATTCCCCCAAAGGTAAGTGTTCAATTAACTGAATAAACAGAGATTTCAAATTAATGGAATTTATTTGAAAGTTTGGTAGGAGAGCACAATACAATACTTTATTAAACTTGAGAATATCCCAAAAGACAAATAGCAGCCAAGTAATAAAACCTGTGTTGCCTTTAAGGCATTTATTTAACATTCTAAATATAACCACCTTTGGAGGCCATTTTTCCCCGCAAAGCGGGGGTTGGCCTTTTTCGGGAACCGTGGTTGTTGTTGTTTTTTGTCCCCTTTTTGAAGCAATGTTTTACAGCCGGATGCCCTTCCTGACGCCAACCCTTTTTGCCACCTTTAACGACAAACAGGGAATTACCAGTGAACTGGTACTCAATTAGCCAACCTCGGAAGGATGACAGGCTGAGTCAACCCCCCTGGCATTAATTCAGCGATCGACGGGGATTGCGAACCCAGGATCCGAGGATCCTAAGCTGGCACGCTAGCCGCTAGCCCAACACCAGGGCTTTGTCATATGTAAATAATTTAAAAATTTCTAGTGGAAAATGAGAAGTGAATAGCTTACTTAAATGCTTAACAGTCTTTTGTAGAATTTGTATTAGTTTTACTCATGTGATGCAACGATGTCACTTCCTGTTTGGCTCTTCCTGTTTGGCTCTTCCTGTTTGGCTCTTCCTGATTCTTCTGAGGCAAGATATAGACATGTGCTGCATGCTCCCAGTGCAATCCATTGTCAATCATCGTAAAGCAATGCTGTAAGTTGGTTTATTTGACATTGGACATGTTTTACGATTTATAAGATATTTTAGGAACAGTTTATTTACAATTGTGTCCGGGCTCACAGCACTGCCATTGGCATTGCCCTTGGACTTGGAGGCTGGTTCCTATAGTGCAATATTCTTATTTACATCTATGTACAATGGAAGAACGACACTGAATGTATTTTTTGTATTGTTTTATTTACAGTTTTTACCACATCTTGATGGAGAAGAGTGAAAGTAAATGGTGAAACTTACTACGACTCTGTCTTCATTAGATACGGTTTAGCTTGGTGTTTAGTCGGTTCCAACACTGCATGAGAACATTATAGTAAAAAAGCAGCAATCGATGTTTTGAAGTGGTCGAGATGGCGGCAAGTCATCTGTATCCATTGCTAGGAGCAGCAAAACATCGTCATCTTCGGGAAGTGTGGCCCGTGCCCAGGCCAAAGCAGAAGCTGCCACGGTGAGAGCGTCATACGCTAACCAAGAGGCTAAACTGAAAATAGAAAAGGCTGTGAGAGAAGCAGAAAGGATCACAAGAAATGCTCAAAATCAGTTGGAAACAGTAAGAATAGATACAGAGTTGGAAGTGCTAACGCTACATCGAGAAGCTGATGTGGCCGTGGTGGAGGCACAAGTGCTGGAAACTGCCGAAGCAATTTATACTGTAGCTGAAAATAAAAAAATCAGAATCAGAGAGGGTTAAAGTTGAACGCACCAATGATTACGTCCAATCACAAATTGACCTTCAGTATCGTTCATCCTCCCCACTCTTATCGGCCTTACCTGTCGCTTCCCCATCCCACGCAGTATCACATGACAGCTTCGTGACATGGTGTCCACCTGTGGAAGACATTTCACAATTACAACCTATCAACAACAAACAAAAGTCCGAAAAAGCTGACTGTGTACTTAACTGCACCAAACTTACCTGTTCCGATTAAAGTTGAGACAAAGTCTGAGATCAAAAGAACAAACCCCATCATAAATGTACATGCTCAGTCATATGTTCCCCGACATATTCCTCCAGCTAGCAGACCACCTCTGGCGGAGCCTTTGGCACAGTATTTGGCACGACGAGACCTTGTCAATTCAGGACTGTACCAATTTGATGATAAGCCGGAGAATTACCGTGCATGGCACTCATTCATCAATGCAGTTGGCGAAGTTCAGCTGACAGCAACTCAAGAATTGGACCTCATGACTAAATGGCTGGGAAAGGAATCTGGCGAACAGGTGAAACGCATACGCTCAGTGCATGTCAGCAACCCCGATCTGGCTTTACGCAAAGCATGGGAGAGATTACGTGAGTGCTATGCTGCCCCTAAAATCATCGAACAGTCACTGTTTCGCGAACAGGTGAAACGCATACGCTCAGTGCATGTCAGCAACCCCGATCTGGCTTTACGCAAAGCAAGGGAGAGATTACGTGAGTGCTATGCTGCCCCTGAAATCATCGAACAGTCACTGTTTCAGCATTTGGACAGTTTTCCTAAGATTCAAGACAAGGACCACTCCAAATTACGTGAACTTGGGGATTTGCTTATGGAGATCCAAGGCGCCAAAGAAGACGGATATCTCACTGGCTTAGCATATCTGGACACTTCCCGTGGAATTGGAACAATCGTGGACAAGCTTCCATATGGGCTTCAGGAGAGGTGGGTGTCTTCTGGGTCATCATACAAAGAAGGGAATGATGGTCGCTTCCCTCCCTTTAAGTATTTTTGCAACTTCGTGTGCCATGAGGCGAAAAGGTGAAACAACCCTAGCTTTATTTATCAAAGCAGCACCACAACACCCACAAAACCAGACAGATCCATTGTGAAGAGTTTTAACACCAACAAACCCATCTTAGTGCACAAAACGGATGTTTCTACAACCAATGATGACCCTAACAAGAACTGCCCATTGCACAATAAACCCCACCCTCTTAAAATATGCAGAACCTTCAGAAACAAACTCCTCGACGACAGAAAGGAATGTTTCAAATGCTGTTCTTCGATCTCCCATCTTGCCAAAGACTGCAAGTCCTCCGTGAAGTGCTATGAATGCGACAGCACCAAGCATGATGCGGCCATGCATCCTGGCCCATCACCTCAAACCTTCAAGGCTCCTCCACCGTCACAAGAGAACGGCGGGGAGGGAGAAGTTCATTCTAACACGGCTGTTGTCAGAACAAACTGCACAGAAGTTTGCGGTCCAGGTCAGTGGAGTCGCTCATGCTCAAAGATCTGCCTCACAAAGATATACCCAGAGGGTTTCAACGACATGGCCATCAAAGCCTATGTAATTCTGGACGACCAGAGCAATCGCTCATTAGCCAGACCAGAGTTCTTCGAGATGTTCAGTGTGGAGAGCAAAACATTCTCATACCATCTCAGAACTTGCTCTGGCATCGTGGAAACATCCGGCTGGAGGGCAGAAGGATTTCAGATCGAGTCACTCGACGACAAAGTTCTCATCTCTCTCCCACCACTCTGAGTGTCCTCAGATCCCGAACAATCGGTCCGAGATTCCAACGCCAAGCGCAGTTCTCCACCAGACTCATCTCCTTCACATTGCCAAGCATATCCCAGAACTGGACCCAGAAGCAGAAATACTCCTGCTACTTGGAAGAGACATCCTTAGGGCACACAAGGTCAGGCAGCAGGTCAACGGACCACATAACGCCCCCTTTGCCTAACGTCTGGATCTGGGCTGGGTAGTAATAGGAGAGGTGTGCCTGGGTAATGTACTTAAGCCGACAGTCAACACCAGTCAACACGTTGAAGACCAACATGCTGGACACTGGTTGCCACTCAGTTTTTCAACCCTGTACAAGCTTCATGCATGTCAAGGAGATGCAACAAAGCTTTAACAGGCCTGGCAAAGCACATGAGAGGATGCTGGGACAGACAGTGTTCAACCGTACTGAGCATGACAACAAACCTGCTCCATCAGTGGAAGACACCATTTTCTTAGAGATAATGGACAAAACGGTAGAGGTACCTCAGTGAGCAGGGATGCAGCTGGGAATTAAACCGCCACATGCTTCTCATATGGGAGGCTCTTGGGAGCGCATGATCGGCGTGGCCAGAAGAATCCTCGATTCAATGTTTCTACAGCAAAACACTCGCCTGACTCACGAAGTGCTTTGCACATTAATGGCAGAGGTCACAGCCATCATGAATGCACGACCACTCTTACCTGTGTCTGCGGATCCGGAAAACCCCTTCATACTCTCACCGTCGATGCTCCTTACACAGAAATCAGGAGTTCCACCTCCTCCTGGAGACTTCTCAGAAAAGGACCTGTACACAAAGCAATGGAGACAAGTTCAGGCTCTTGCAAACCAGTTCTGGACCCGTTGGAGCCGTGAATACTTACCTTCCTTGCAACAGAGACAGAAGTTGACAGTGCCTCACAGGAACCTTCAAGTTGGAGATCTAGTTCTGCTTAGAGACAAGCAGACCACCCGCAACTGCTGGCCCATGGCCAGGATCATGGCCACATTCCCTGGAAAGGATGGACATGTAAGAAAGGTTGAGGTGAAGACAACTGACCAAGGCAATGTCAAAACCTTTCTGAGACCAATTGCAGAAATTGTTCTACTTCTGCCTAAAGACTGATCTAGAGACTTATATGTTCTAGACCTGCATAAGTTCTTAGTGACCTCACATAGGTCAGGTGGGGAGTGTGTTGCCTTTAAGGCATTTAGTTAACTTTCTAAATGTCATATGTAAATAATTTAAATAATTTCTAGTGGAAAATGAGAAGTGAATAGCTTACTTAAATGCTTAACAGTCTTTTGTAGAATTTGTATTAGTTTTACTCAGGTGAAGCAACGATGTCACTTCCTGTTTGGTCACTTCCTGTTTGCCTCTTCCTGTTTGCCTCTTCCTGATTCTTCTGAGGCAAGATATAGACATGTGCTGCATGCTCCCAGTGCAATCCATTTGCATCCATTGTCAATCATCGTAAAGCAATGCTGTTCGTTGGTTTATTTGACATTGGACATGTTTTACGATTTATAAGATGTTTTAGGAACAGTTTATTTACAATTGTGTACGGGCTCACAGCACTGCCATTGCCCTTGTAGGCTGGTTCCTATAGTGCAATATTCTTATTAACATCTATGTACAATGGAAGAACGACACTGAATGTATTTTTTGTATTGTTTTATTTTCAGTTTTTAACCACAACATCTTGATGGAGAAGAGTGAAAGTAAATGGTGAAACTTACTACGACTCTATCTTCATTAGATACGGTTTAGCTTGGTGTTTAGTCAGTTGCAACACTGCACGAGAACATTATAAAACCTATCAAAAGAACAGCAGCTGACAGCACTGAACAAATATCTGTAAAGAAAACGTAAAATTACATTTCTCATAATTAAAAGCATCCCCAAAAGGGTTTAACTTAACCCAACTACCCACCAATATAAATATACAAATCAACTATACACAAAACGCTAATTGTTCACACGACATAAAACAGTCACATACCCTTTTCACAAGATATCAGGGTTACCCAGAACACGGTGGAAACACTCCAATGTACCTCTGCCAGGGGCGGATCCGGGGGGGGGGGGGGTGCTGGGGGTGCGCACCCCCCCCCCCTTCGATCCAGGATGAGGGTGCAGGCGGTGTGAATCTGCTGAACTGTTGGACCAGGGAAGAACACAAGGAACTGCAGAAACTTCCAAGAACGCACAAAATGCCGTTTCTGACGATCAATTTTTTTTTAATTTCCTGGGGGAGGACCCCCGGACCACCCCTTTATCCCCCCCCCCCCCCCAGCGCTACCGTTTCATGCACCCCCCGTTTTGAAATTCCTGGATCTGCCCCTGCTCTGCTGGACCTGTTCGTGTTCGCCAAATCGCCAGATTCCTTTCCCAGCCATTTAGTCATGAGGTCCAATTCTTGAGTTGCTGTCAGCTGAACTTCGCCAGCTGCATTGATGAATGAGTGCCATGCACGGTAATTCTCCGGCTTATCATCGAATTGGTACAGTCCTGAATTGACAAGGTCTCGTCGTGCCAAATACTGTGCCAAAGGCTCCGCCAGAGGTGGTCTGCTAGCTGGAGGAATATGTCGGGGAACATATGACTGAGCATGTACATTTATGATGGGGTTTGTTCTTTGATCTCAGACTTTGTCTCAACTTTAATCGGAACAGGTAAGTTTGGTGCAGTTAAGTACACAGTCAACTTTTTCGGACTTTGTTTGTTGTTGATAGGTTGTAATTGTGACATGTCTTCCACAGGTGGACACCATGTCACGAAGCTGTCATGTGATACTGCGTGGGATGGGGAAGCGACAGGTAAGGCCGATAAGAGTGGGGAGGATGAACGATACTGAAGGTCAATTTGTGATTGGACGTAATCATTGGTGCGTTCAACTTTAACCCTCTCTGATTCTGATTTTTTTATTTTCAGCTACAGTATAAATTGCTTCGGCAGTTTCCAGCACCTGTGCCTCCACCACAGCCACATCAGCTTCTCGATGTAGCGTTAGCACTTCCAACTCTGTATCTATTCTTACTGTTTCCAACTGATTTTGAGCATTTCTTGTGATCCTTTCTGCTTCTCTCGCAGCCTTCTCTATTTTCAGTTTAGCCTCTTGGTTAGCGTATGACGCTCTCACCGTGGCAGCTTCTGCTTTGGCCTGGGCACGGGCCACACTTCCCGAAGATGACGATGTTTTGCTGCTCCTAGCAATGGATACAGATGACTTGCCGCCATCTCGACCACTTCAAAACATCGATTGCTGCTTTTTTACTATAAATATAATGTTCTCATGCAGTATTGGAACTGACTAAACACCAAGCTAAACCGTATCTAATGAAGACAGAGTCGCAGTAAGTTTCACCATTTACTTTCACTCTTCTCCATCAAGATGTGGTAAAAACTGTAAATAAAACAATACAAAAAATACATTCAGTGTCGTTCTTCCATTGTACACAGATGTAAATAAGAATATTGCACTATAGGAACCAGCCTCCAAGTCCAAGGGCAATGGCAGTGCTGTGAGCCCGGACACAATTGTAAATAAACTGTTCCTAAAATATCTTATAAATCGTAAAACATGTCCAATGTCAAATAAACCAACTTACAGCATTGCTTTACGATGATTGACAATGGATTGCACTGGGAGCATGCAGCACATGTCTATATCTTGCCTCAGAAGAATCAGGAAGAGCCAAACAGGAAGAGCCAAACAGGAAGTGACCAAACAGGAAGTGACATCGTTGCATCACATGAGTAAAACTAATACAAATTCTACAAAAGACTGTTAAGCATTTAAGTAAGCTATTCACTTCTCATTTTCCACTAGAAATTTTTTTAATTATTTACATATGACAAAGCCCTGGTGTTGGGCTAGCGGCTAGCGTGCCAGCTTAGGATCCTGGGTTCGCAATCCCCGTCGATCGCTGAATTAATCCCAGGGGGGTTGACTCAGCCTGTCATCCTTCCGAGGTTGGCTAATTGAGTACCAGTTCACTGGTAATTCCCTGTTTGTCGTTAAAGGCAGCAAAAAGGGTTGGCGTCAGGAAGGGCATCCGGCTGTAAAACATTGCTTCAAAAAGGGGACAAAAAACAACAACAACCACGGTTCCCGAAAAAGGCCAACCCCCGCTTTGCGGGGAAAAATGGCCTCGAAAGGTGGTTTTTTTCAGAATGTTAACTAAATGCCTTAAAGGCAACACAGGTTTTATTACTTGGCTGCTATTTGTCTTTTGGGATATTCTCAAGTTTAATAAAGTATTGTATTGTGCTCTCCTACCAAACTTTCAAATAAATTCCATTAATTTGAAATCTCTGTTTGTTCAGTTAATTGAACACTTACCTTTGGGGTAATTGCCTTCAAATTACTTATTTAGGGTCTCCCACCCCATATTGAGGGAGTGGGGTAGTCTGTAAACAAACTACCAGGAGCCCTGGACTCCCCTGGGGGTAACACACAGATCACACTCATGCAACAAAACAATTGCAGGCAAGATTTCCGTTATCCTGATGCGCAGGGTGGTCGTCAGACTCAAAATAGATCGCTTTGGGATCCAGGTGCGACATGTATAAATACCAAGAGCCAAAACGAGCCCGAAGAAGGTTGTGTTTGGTGTGGAATGCCAGCGATGATCTACATCCTCTACCAGGCCTCATGGACCCCTTTGTCCTTTAACCCTTTGAGTACGGATGACGTCCAGTGCCGCAACCCGCGAAAAAGTTTTGTGTACGGATGACGTTACTACACGTCATCGACTATACCTATGCATAGATCGTCAGTACGTGGTTTCATTCCCGTACCAAAATGCCAAATTAATCCTGTACCAGGGGTATTTTTATCAAAAAAAAATCCCGTACTCAAAGGGTTAACCATGGCTTCTGTCCTCTTCTTCCATGCTCCATCAGCTTGGGTCAATCCAAGAGACAAAGCCACACTTGGTGCACTCCAAAACTCTGTGATCAGTTTGATTGTCCTCCTTCCACACGAGGCTTTTGCAATCTCCTCTGTAGAATACGAGGCCTCTTCTTCTTTATCTCAGGTCTCTCCCGATCCCTCCTTCCACAAGCATGGTCTCTCTCGTTCTCCTCCTGGGCAGAATTATCTGCGTTCACTGTCCCGCCCACAAGGGCGTCGCCGATAAAAAATAAGTGCATGCTGGCTCTTCCAACTCCACAGCACATTATGCCACCATGGCTGACACACTCTGGCCAGACAGTTGTGTTCCTCTCTCATAAGGTCTCGCTTACTCGTCCTGCCTACCACATGAGGTGTTCATGTCCACATATTAATGTATGCCCTGTCTATAAATTGCATACACTGCCTCATCAGCATCACGTGTAAGAAACGACTTATAACCTGAAATGTCCCTGTTACATGTCAATTGTCAATCGAACCGCGACTCGAAATACACCGAGCATACTACACTTACCTCGCTCAAGCTATGGATCCCCCCTCCCTTCCACGTAAAAAAAAAAATATATATATATATATATTTATATATATATTTATATATATATTTATATATATATTTATATATATATATTTATATATATATTTATATATATATATTTATATATATATTTATATATATATATATTTATATATATATTTATATATATATTTATATATATATTTATATATATATTTATATATTTATTTATATATATATTTATATATATATTTATATATATATTTATATATATATTTATATATATATTTATATATATATTTATATATATATATATTTATATATATATTTATATATATATTTATATATATATTTATATATATATATTTATATATTTATATATATATTTATATATATATATTTATATATATATATTTATATATATATTTATATATATATTTATATTTATATATATATTTATATATATATTTATATACATATTTATATACATATTTATATATATATTTATATATATATTTATATATATATTTATATACATATTTATATACATATTTATATATATATTTATATATATATTTATATATATATATTTATATATATATTTATATATATATTTATATATATATTTATGTATATATTTATATTTATATTTATATATATATTTATATATATATTTATATATTTATTTATATATTTATTTATATATTTATTTATATATTTATTTATATATTTATTTATATATTTATTTATATATTTATTTATATATTTATTTATATATTTATTTATATATATATTTATATATATATTTATATATATATTTATATATATATTTATATATATATTTATATATATATTTATATATATATTTATATATATATTTATATATATATTTATATATATATTTATATATATATTTATATATATATTTATATATATATTTATATATATATTTATATATATATTTATATATATATTTATATATATATTTATATATATATTTATATATATATTTATATATATATTTATATATATATTTACATATATATTTACATACTGTGTGTATAAATAAATAAATACTCGATGTATACACAGGTTATATTTGCAAATAGTGTAATTATGTGCTTGTGAAATGGATTTGAATACATTGAATTGCACTTTATTGCAGCGAATCGTGCGTTACAGCCACAGCCGCTGTCGGCGACGACACACGCTCTTCTGGAAACTATTTCAGTGTATGGTGTTTTGAAATCGGCTTGCTCTTCAGAAAGCACAAAGAAAGGGTTTACGGTGTACGGTATCATTCAAGCTGGAAGCTCACATAGCAGAGGTTCCCATTGATTAGGCTGCGTTTCATGCACCTTTTATGAACCGGTTCTTCCCACACTCGCTGAATCTGCGGTCTTGTGCGTGGTGGAAGAAAAGTTTAAAAAGGCGAATAGAGGGCGGTGGGAGTGTGTGTGTGTTGGGGGTTGTGGGCGTGGGGACGGCGGAGGGGGGGGGATTAATATAATCCAAACTTCAAGCCCGTGAGTTCATTTTCAAGGTCCCCGTAACGGTGCTTTTAACGTTCACATCTTAGCACCGCCCAGCGCCAGCCGTGCAAAATGTGCTTATAGAGCACAGGGCGCCTCGAGGCCGAAGGGGGCGTGTCCTGGAGGGTGGGACCAGCCGAGCAGCTCATTCATAAACATGAGGCGCCTGGGCGCAGATAATGGAGGTAATTAAGTGTTCATCCTCCCTGTTTGCGCTGAAAAGCCTCTGCCAGACAATGGGCCGATTCTTTCTTCGCAGCTGCTTCTGGAAGCTTCTTGCTAATGTTTTCCCGCTAATTCCTGATGGAATTTGTGTCACATTTGCCAAGTTCTTTTCTTGAACGCATCCGGATGCGAACGTTCAATAAGATAGCCGGATTTACCTGTGCGGTTGTACGCCCCTCCCCTAATTAGGTCCCTCCCACAAATTATGACGCAACGTTTAACCCCAAATTCAGACTCTCCTTACACAAGATCAGTAAAACTTAACTATATCTGCTGAAGTTGTGATGATATGATTTTTATCTCACATTTTTTTTCTCATTTTTATCGCCCAAATCTTTCACGAACCGGATGGCCAGGCCTGACGATCGATAAGGCAGTTTGAGCAGGACTAAGTAAATAGTGTGTGCGGCTGACTTACCCCAAGGTAGGTAGTCTAATCTTATCTAAAGAATGTGACCGAGACATTTCATGAGTTTCTATAAGTATTTACAGAAATGTATAATATTTGTCGCTTCCTGAACGATTAATACACATAAGAAATTGGATTAGACGGTATCGAAATGGCGACAGGTAGGTGCACAGGTAGGACACTTACCTTTGCGCAGTCTGGTCTGGATTTGATTCCCAAGCCAACTACAAATTCGGATTGGTGCTTCTCAGGTAGGCATTTACATCACAGAGTACTCACATGATGGTTAAGCCGGATGTCCCGTCTACTAGCACGACTTTGGTGGACCTTCAAGATCCTACAGTGTATTTTGCGAAGAGTAGGCAAGTTATCACCAAATTACGTACAGATTAACCATTTAAACGTACAAGGGCATCACATCAGCGGGATGGTCGCGCATCCATAAATGATGCAACCAGCATCCGCAGAGGCTGCATACAAAATAATAATACATTTCAAAATCGGCATGATATGAATACTTCGAATATGGGATTCGAGCTCGGGCTGGACAACTCAACTGGAAGGTAAATGTGTTCTTTCTGCAACATCCTGAAGGACATCAAAGCGTTTAGGGAAGACGAAAGACCCCGTGGCCCTTTTCCAGACCGGAATATAAATTTTCATCAGAGGAGGACTGTTTATAAAACATCCTCGGGATCCATATTTAATTCAGTCCTGCAAGATATTCAACGGAGCATCGATGGGGTGCCTTGGGAAGTTGAACTCTCTGGAGCAATGAGGAGGAGAAACTGATTGCTTTGTGGTCAACCTCACTACCTCCGAAGAGTCTGTCCAATCAAGGCAGAGCTTGTTCCACCTCACCTGCCCCAGGCACGTTCATCCTACAGACCCAACATCGAATACACAAGTACATGGGAAGGCAACTGTGATAAATCACATCATGGACTAGCGCTTCGAGGATGAAACATTCAAAGGAAGGAATCGTTTATAAAATTGCAATCCAGAGAAACTTAACAACAACAGCTCGATTGACTCCTCATGGATGTGTAAATAATAAATAAATTGTGTACTGGACATTCATTTAACTTATTATCGTATGTACTGTATATATATATATATATATATATATATATATATATATATATATATATATATATATATATATATATATATATATATATATATACACACACACACACGAGCAGAAGCAGAAGTACCCGGCAGAAGTACCCGGCATATACTAGCAGAAGTACCCGGCACTGCCGGGCGGGGGAGGGGAGGGGGAAGGGCAGGGGAGGGGAACGGGGGGAGAGCGAGCCCCTTGGTAAAGTGAGCGATTTTTTTTTCCATAGCGTTTCATAGCGTAATAGCGATTTTTTTTTTTCATAGTGTCTAGCGTTCATATCGTTCATAGCGTCATAGCGTTCATAGCGTTTCATAGCGTCATAGCGAATTTTTTTTTCATAGCGTCATATCGTTCATAGCGGTCATAGCTTCATAGCGTCATAGCGTCATATCGTTCATAGCGTTCATCGCGTCATCGCGTTCATAGCGTTTCATAGCGTCATAGCGATTTTTTTTTCCATAGCGTCATATCGTTCATAGCGGTCATAGCTTCATAGCGTCATGGCGTCATAGCGTCATATCGTTCATAGCGTTCATAGCGTCATAGCGTTTCATAGCGTTTCATAGCGTCATAGCGATTTTTTTTTTCATAGCGTCATATCGTTCATACCGTTCATAGCTTCATAGCGTCATAGCGTTCATAGCGTCATAGCGATTTTTTTTTTCATAGCGTCATAGCGTCATAGCGTCATCACGTGATTGCTCTGAGCGAATCAGCGCCCACCTGCTCTGATTCCGTTGATTCCATGCGCTGAAATGCGCTGAGGTAAATATGAATAAAAAATATGGATCGTTAAATATTTTGAGTTCGGCCATGTTCGTCCCAGGCTCAATGGCCATGTCTATGCCAAATATCAAGCACGTAAGCCTCTCCGTTTAGGAGTCTATCGGTAACATTACACACACACACACACACACACACACAC
The DNA here is from genome assembly GCF_964187855.1 of Myxine glutinosa. NCBI lineage: Eukaryota > Metazoa > Chordata > Myxini > Myxiniformes > Myxinidae > Myxine > Myxine glutinosa. The sequence goes on from NC_136266.1 coordinate 65,105,115, forward strand.
ACACACACACACACACACACACACACACACACACACACACACACACACAAACTGTGTTTTATATATATAGATTGCAGGAGGAGGTGGTGGTCGACTCCAAGGGATCTGAGTGATATATAGTATTGTAGGAGGGGGTGGTGGTCGATTCCAAGGGATCTGGGTGATATTTAGTATTGTAGGAGGAGGTGGTGGTCGATTCCAAGGGATCTGAGTGATATATAGTATTGTAGGAGGGGGTGGTGGTCGATTCCAAGGGATCTGAGTGATATATAGTATTGTAGGAGGGGGTGGTGGTCGATTCCAAGGGATCTGGGTGATATTTAGTATTGCAGGAGGAGGTGGTGGTCGATTCCAAGGGATCTGAGTGATATATAGTATTGTAGGAGGAGGTGGTGGTCGATTCCAAGGGATCTGGGTGATATTTAGTATTGTAGGAGCGGGTGGTGGTCGATTCCAAGGGATCTGGGTGATATATAGTATTGTAGGAGGAGGTGGTGGTCGATTCCAAGGGATCTGAGTGATATATAGTATTGTAGGAGGGGGTGGTGGTCGATTGTGAGGGATCTGAGTGATATTTAGTATTGAAGGAGGTGGTGGTGGTCGATTGTGAGGGATCTGAGTGATATTTAGTATTGCAGGAGGAGGAGGTGGTGGTCGATTCCAAGGGATCTGGGTGATATTTAGTATTGCAGGAGGAGGTGGTGGTCGATTCCAAGGGATCTGAGTGATATATAGTATTGTAGGAGGAGGTGGTGGTCGATTCCAAGGGATCTGGGTGATATTTAGTATTGTAGGAGGAGGTGGTGGTCGATTCCAAGGGATCTGGGTGATATATAGTATTGTAGGAGGAGGTGGTGGTCGATTCCAAGGGATCTGGGTGATATTTAGTATTGTAGGAGGAGGTGGTGGTCGATTCCAAGGGATCTGAGTGATATTTAGTATTGCAGGAGGAGGTGGTGGTGGTCGATTGTGAGGGATCTGAGTGATATATATAGATAGTCGCGCGGCAAGGAACATCACGTGATCGCTCTGAGCGATCGATTGCAACTCTGCGTCCTGTCGTGGGCGTGGCCAACGTGGCCTCATGATCCCAGGTGATTGGCTAACTCGAGCTCGAGAGAGCCATAATGCGCTACGTTATGGCAAAAAATATGAATCTAAAGATGAAAGGGAAAAAACCTATGTGGTGTGAATGGCAATGTTCATCGCTTAAATGTGAAAAAAGGCAATTGCTTTTCGCTCTGAAATACGTGCGAACACGTAACTGAGTTAATGGCGGCAGGGAACATCACGTGATCGCTCTGAGCAAATCAGCGCGCTGCTCTGCGACCGGTCAGATTCCGGTCATAATATTTCGCCCTGAGATAAAAATATGGTAAAAGCATATTATGAAATAAATTTTTAGGTCAGCCATGTTCGTCCCAGGCTCAATGGCCATGTCTGTGCCAAATATCAAGGACGTGAGCCTCTCCGTTTAGGAGTCTATCGGTAACATTACATACACACACACGCACACACAAACTGTGTTTTATATATATAGATATATGTAAAACTTATTATGCACTGTACATATATCACAAAGAGACACAAAGCTTCCCTCCCTTTATATGGGATCGTTTCTCTGTATGCAACTTTAACAAGGGACTGAAAATACGTTTCTCGGTTTCTACTGGACGAAATCGGCTGCAAATTTCAGAAGTAAATGCTTTGTACGTTGAGGTAATCTATCTATAATTCCAGTAATCTCTGTCTGTCTGTCTGTACGTCTGTACGTTTGTTTGTCTGTGACCGCTGTTTCTCGACAACCACGGGTCCGATATACTTTTAACTTGCCAGGTATATTGCTGGGGACCCGAGGATGTGCCTTTTCAAGGTTTCATATTAATCGGACAATTACTTACCGAGCTATGTCCAAAAAACGATTCAACCAATCAGAGAGCAGCGAACGATCGCGTGTGCCGAACGTGGAGGACACACTCTGCCTCGGATGGCACATTTGAGAGCGTATTCATTTATTTCACGTTTGCAAACTATGTTGGCGTTAAACTATGTTTTAAAACTAATAAAACCGAATTTGCGATTCATTCGCTTTCCTGCGCGTTTGTGCACGCGATGGCGATTTCTTTACCAAACTCCGGAAGCCGTTCGCTTTGGACCAAACCATTTCATGTAAATAGAGGGGGGGGATATAATTTTAGATATAGATATAGTACGGGCAATGCCCTAGTATGTTCCAAATTTCAGCAACATCTGTTTCCGCATTCTTGAGTTATATTTAGAAAACCCTCTAAATCACGATGCTATCTGTCCTTCTGTCCATCTGTCTGTCCACCCAAAATGTGTTGGCGCTCATATCTCAAAGGCTGTACATTGAAACAAGCTGAAACTTGGAATATACATCGACCAATATGTCTAGTTAATGGCTTGCAAAACAAATTCCACCGAAGTACTATAGTTTTTGCTTTAAAATGAAATATATATATATATATATATACTAGCTGAAAGCACCCGGCGTTGCCCGGGTTATTTTTGAATGAATGGGCCTCGACCGGCCTCGCCACCTAGCCTATAACCTTCCCGGGGCCCGTCCCGACATTTTTTGTTATTTTTGAATGAATTTACTACTACTAGGGCATGCCCGTACTATATATATATCTGAATTGGGAGAAATAATGCGCATAAGAAATCGAGAAATTATTATTTTCTCCGGAAGAAATCGAATTACGTACCGTAATGGCGCACGCGCTGGGCTCAGCATCAGCTCGCTCTCACATCGGCCATGCCTACGCAATAACGCGTTCTGTGATTGGATGCCGGAAGTGCAGTCCTCACTGTCCGGAAGGTCGTATATCGCAGTTACGATGAATCGCAAATTAGTTTTTATTAGTTTTAAAACATAGTTTAACGGCAACATAGTTTGCAAACGTGAAATAAATGAATACGCTCTCAAATGTGCCATCCGAGGCAGAGTGTGTCCGCCACGTTCGGCACACGCGATAGCTCGCTGCTCTCTGATTGGTTGAATCGTTTTTTGGACATAGCTCGGTAAGTAATTGTCCGATTAATATGAAACCTTGAAAAGGCACATCCTCGGGTCCCCAGCAATATACCTGGCAAGTTTCAAGTATATCGGACCGGTAGTTGTCGAGAAACAGCGGTCACAGACATACAAACAAACAAACAAACGTACAAACAAACATACACACAGAGATTAGTGGAATTATAGATAGATAATTCAGCTTTTACTCGTGGCCGTAGAAGATTGACTGCTATAATTTAGCTCAGCTTTTCATTTCGAAATGGGCCCAGCCCGGCTGAGGTGAGCCTCAACCGGCCTCGCCACCTAGCCTATAACCTTCCCGGGGCCCGTCCCGACATTTTTTGTTTCAGAGGTTTCCTCCTATCTTTCACCGTTCAGGAGATTAGCACGTGCAAACAAACAAACAAACAAAAACTTTCTTTTATGTACTGAGCTACCGTACAAACCAACAATTGCTAATTGAAACATTGGCATTTTATTGATGACATGTCAAGTTTTTGACCAAGATACACCATCTCATCAGTTTGTTCTACAGTACAGAACAGCACAGGGTGCAATGTCAGTCCCCTTTCAATAGCGTGTGCGGCAGGTAGCTCAGTCCGCCTTGCAGCATGCCCAGGGCACGCTGCCGTTGATCCCTTGACAATCGTGGCATGTTGATTGAAATGCCCATTTTGCACTGGCCTTTTTAAAGCCAATATCAAGACATCACGTGCAGCTCATTAAAATCATCCCATACCCCTTGGCTAATCACTGACAGTCAAAACGGCTGTTCAACAGCTGTGCTATGAAGTGACCATTGAAGGTTCAAGTGACCATCCGTGACCGTTTTGTCTGGCAGTGAGGACACTATTGTCCACAAATAAGTTCACACATTTACTACACGCAGTGTTATTGTTGATATTTAAAGGTTTCAAAGGTGGTAAGTTTCTTTTGCGTTTCAGTATATATATACATATACACTACCAGTCAAAAGTTTTTGAACACCTCAATTTTCCAGTTTTTATTGAAATTTAAGCAATTCAAGTCCAGTGAATAACCTGAAATGGTACAAAGGTAAGCAGTAAACTTGGTCAAGGTTTTTAAAAAGTTTAGGTTAGCAAAAATGGGAAAATAATGTAAATTGCACCATTATATTGTAAAAAAAAAAAAAAAAGGCCTTCTTAAGGGAACAAGTAATGGGTTAACAACTTACAGCTGTTCTGCAGCAATGTAAGTAAATTTAGCCTTGAATGTTGATGCAAACAATTATTCCTACAGGTGTCCCAACCTCTGCTGATTACTTGATTACAAACCCCCTGTCTGTATAAAAGCAGTATTGGAACAGACTGTTATTACACCCTCTGAATCATTATTTGGACAATATTGCACTGCAGGAAGTAGTATATTGCTATCATAATGGCGAGAAAAAGGCAATTAACAAAGGAAGACAGATAGACCATTGTAACCCTTAAAAGTGTAGGTCTTCCCTTTAGAGAAATTGCTAAGAAAGCCTAGGTGTCAGTGAGTACAGTTTCCTACACCATCAAAAGGCACTTGGAAACTGGAGGAAACTCTGACAGGAAGAGGTCTGGCAGACCCAAAGCCACAACAGAATCAGAAGACAAGTTTCTGAGAGGCAACAGCTTGCGTGATAGGCTGCTCACAGAACAACAGCTTCAAGCACAGCTTAACACTGGTCGAAGTAAGCAAGTCTCAGTTTCAACTGTGAAGAGAAGACTTCGAGCTGCAGGTTTGACAGGTCGAGTGGCAGTAAGAAAGCCATTGCTAAGATGGCAAAATAAGAAAAAGAGGCTTGCCTGGGCCATGAAGCACCCACCGCCAGTGGACTACTGAAGACTGGAAGAAGGTCTTATGGACCGATGAATCAAAATTTGAAATCTTTGGTTCATCACGCAGGGTTTTTGTACGCCGTCGAGTCGGTGAAAGGATGGTTCCTCAGTGTGTGACACCAACTGTCAAACATGGAGGAGGAAGCGTGATGGTCTGGGGCTCTTTTGCTGGATCCAAAGTCAGTGACTTGCACAGAGTGACTGGCACCCTGAACCAAAAGGGCTACCACAGCATTTTGCAGCGCCATGCAATATCCTCTGGAGACGCCGAGTTGGTCAGGGGTTCATCCTACAGCAAGATAATGACCCTAAACACCCCCCAGGCGACATCAAAACTCAAAACTACCTTCAGGGGAAAATAACAAGACGGTAGACTTCAAATCATGGAATGGCCAGCACAGTCTCCAGACTTAAACCCCATCGAGCTGGTTTGGGATGAACTGGACAGAAGGGTGAAAGCAAAGCAACCTACAAGTGCAACACATTTGTGGGAACTTCTGCAACAGTGTTGGGAAGAACTTCCCAAACAATATTTGATTTCCATTGTAGAAAGAATGCCACGAGTGTGTTCGGCATTTATATCTGCAAAAGGTGGCTACTTTGCTGAGTCAAAAATTTAAGTTAAATTTTGTTAAACAAAATTATTCTATGATTTCTTCTTTTATCTCCAATTGTTTATTTGTTCTATGCTTAATTTCAGAGTACATTGAGACATTAAACTGCGTAAATTTCAATAAAAACTGGAAAAATGGAGGTGTTCTAAAAACTTTTGACCGGTAGTGTATGTATAACTTATTGTGTACTGTATGCAGAGTAACCTATGTACTTGACGTATTAACTTGTGTACTGGTACTGTACCTCTATAAATCTATTGTACTGTACTTCGATTAACATATGTACTGTGCAGATAACTTCCATACTGTACAACTTTGCCCTTAGTATGTCACACTCCAACCCTGTGAAAGGTTATCTCAAAATGACTGAGAATCACCATTAGGTAATGTTTATGAGCTTTCTGATACTGGATCAGAGAACATGGGATGGGCACTAAAATGCTATCTATGAAAGAGCGGCACCGTCCAAATTATCATCACCAAGTAAACTGCACCACAATGAATGAAGTGTCAGGAACGATCTATTTATCATTAGTTATTCATTCATGATCGGCCTCTACTCTTTTCTACTTCACTTCAGTGCCTTATTAGTCTCACCTCAAAGGGGTTGTGAGCTGATTGCAATGCCACTGTCTGTCTGTATGTCTGTCTTATCTGTGTTTCCACGTATATATATATTCGCTTTAAATTTGTTTTTCTCTGTAACCGTTTGTCCGATCACTATGAAACTTTAAATATAGGAGGGACTCCCCATGGGGAATATTATATTGATAATTCTGATGTCATAGGTCATTTGGCATGGCATCCATATTAGATTAAAGGAAAATATTTGGTTGTCTTCTCTGAAACAGCTCAACAAAAAATATTGAAACTTGGCATATGTCATCAACTCCCCATGGGGAGTATCGGGTAATAATGATGATGTCATCATTGAAGTGGTATTCCAGCCATAATTGGTTGAATTAAAATCCTTATCCGAAACATCTGACACTTCATATATCTGATCTGCAACCTGATGTGAGTGAATCATTGCATTTATGACATCATCGGTCACGTGGTCTGGCAGCCATATTGGATTGAAAATAAAAATGTAAAAAACCTTCTCCGGAACCGCTTAACAGATTGATGCAAAACATTGTACATATGATCGACTAGCCATGGGTAATATTGTTTAAATTATTTTTAATATTCATCTTCATTCGCACTTTAGCCTTCGTATGCACAAAAGTGCTTGTTGAATGTCCTGATAGTCAATCAATGAAGCTATGGATAATGGCAATGTATGCGACATAATAGGATGTGTGTGACATAATAGGGTGTATGTATAATACGGGCATGTGGGCCATACTAGTAGTGTGCTCAGTTAACAATGGTATTTTGTTCAGATTGAGTGTGCGAGGCGAGACTATACGCTCAACCTAGTACCGTTCTAGTTCTCAAATGCTGATCCAATGCTCCAAATAATTATCTATGGAACACAAAGGTCTCTTCCCCTCACGCACGGGCAATACTGATGTGGTACGATGGTGATGCAACCATCCTGTAGATGATGCGAGCAATTTGTCAATGTCTTACTGAGGCCTGAAATTGTCACCCCCGCAGTTCGCTAAAGGGTGCAAGAGCTGACGGTGACTCCTGTCATTCTCAACGGAATCCAAGACGGTTCGGTTTTCTGGTGACTTTTGTTACCCTCCCTCGGACTCGACCTTTGAACCTGCTATGGCCCAAGCCTTTCTTTTATCCCCGCATCCCGAAAGGCCCGAGCCTTCCCTTTGTGACCCACGGACACAACGTGCCAGCCATGCCTGAATAGGAATGGCTTTGTGGTCATTCCGCATCATCTTTTGTGGGCTTTTGCTGGGGTTGTTAGTTCGACGCAAGACCCTTGCTAAACCATTAGCTTTCATGAAATGCATTTTGTAATCACACCCTAGATCCTTATAGCAGTGAGGATATCAATGTATTGGTTAACTTTTGACCAAAGACGTAAGGTTGAACGGCTTGTGGAAGAAATTTGTCTATAAGAATTGAGGCTCATGGAAGAGCTGAACAGGCAGGAATGGCACAGATGGACATACTTACTAGCTCCCCCCCAGGTTCCCCCTAACCCTCCTCGCACCATCTCCCGGCACCCCCTCGCCATGAACAAAATGGTGTTACTCCTTTAAAAAACCAAATATAAATAGTCAATCTGTTCCACTGATTCAATATTTGGTTGCAGCATAGGAATCTGGTGGTGGGAGCATAGGAATGTGGCGGTGGGAGCAAAGGGGTTAAAAATTAACATTAATTAATAAATTTATTGTACATGTATAAAAATTATTGCTTATATCAATGGAGCTTTCCCATTAAATGTATAATGTTGATTGTAATTAAACTGTTCACTATTCCCCCACCCCTCACTTTTTTTTTTTTTAACCACCAGTAGACCCCTTCTACTTTTAATATATATGATCCAAAGTTTTCACAGCCAGGGATAATCCCACCTTCTGCCCACATAAGGAGATCAATATTTGATCCACTTTCGTTTGTCACCAGAAATGATCTGCTTATCTCTTGTCCTGTGTCACCCTCCCCACGATTGTATGAGAATGATTCGTCACACGTCACGGACAGATTAACCCCAATATGAGGCCGTTAAAAAATTACTTACATAAGGCTAATTTTCTAAGTAATTTGCATCACGTGACGCTTGATTACCTTGCATTCTGACGTACCTTGTGCGTTCTGGTGGGCTTGATTAAATCTTACTGTTATTCGACATGTGATTACATTTTTTTGGGGTCCCTCATCATGAATACAACTCAACCCCAAACAAAGTCAATGGAAATCTGACGCAACAAACCTGGCCAGTGTATAATCGACAGAGGCCTGCAGGCCTCATGTGTTAGGCCCACCAGAAAACCAAGATGGCGGCCATATCATTTCTGCTTGGTGCTATGGTGGGTGGAGTCAATCGACAGATGTGGGTGTGGTCCGGCAGCTGTCCAACAAATGGGCGCAGATTTCAAATATCGACCCTCAAGAAGAACCCCAATAACAACAACAGCAACAGCAACAACCAGAGCAACAGCAACAACAACACAAAGCTCTTGTAGATCTGCGACATGTTGAAGGTAAAACGAGAAAGGCACTCAGTAAAGCACATACCTCCACCGGGCTGAACAGTTTCTATTTTGTATCCCACTAATAGGCCCGATCTGGATTCGGACGTCAACCAAAATCGAATCGGCTTCTTCTTGTTACCCACCTAACCCATCCACCGAGTTTTGTCATAATCCGTACACAACTTTTTGAGATATGCAATTTATCGTTTTTGGCTGTACCAATGAATGGTGAAAATCACGTGAGAAATAAAAAAAAATTCTTGTATCTGGATCCTCATTTGAATCGTCACCAAAATCGAATCGATTCGCCCTTGTCACACACACAACATGTCCACCAAGTTTCGTCTGAATCCGTCCCTAACTTTTTGAGATATCGTGCTATATATAGTTTTTTTTCCCTATCACTCAATGGTGAAGAATTACTTTTAAAATCCCTCATCTGGATCCGGATCCGGATCTTCACCAAAATCGAAACAATTATTCCTTGTCACACACCCATCATCTCCACCAAATTCCATCCGAATCTGTCCACAACTTTTTGAGATATCGTGCTATATATAGTTTTTTTTCCCTATCACTCAATGGTGAAGAATTACTTTTAAAATCCCTCATCTGGATCCGGATCCGGATCTTCACCAAAATCGAAACAATTATTCCTTGTCACACACCCATCATCTCCACCAAATTCCATCCGAATCTGTCCACAACTTTTTGAGATATCCTATTCACAAACACACAGACAGCCAGAGGCAAACAGACAGACAGACAAAGAAACAGACAGACAGGCAAACAGACAAAGGGACAAACAGACAGACCAACAGAAAGACAGACAAACAAACAGACATATATAAAGATGGAAACACAGACAGACAGACAGACAGATAGACAGAAACAGAGAGACAAGGGTGAAACATTGGGTAAACATAAACTTTATCAACACATACGAGGTCCCTTCTAAAGGTTCTTAGGAAAATACACGTAATCGCCAAAGCAAAGGCAACGTTGTGTATTTTTAAATATGAAGGAATGTATCATTAGTGGGTAAAAAGACTCCATGTTAATTACATTTACTTACATTAAAAAAATTAAAAAGCCTGGCTTTCCCGGCACTATTGTGGGCGTGTCGTTCCTCGAACTTCTTGAACTGCTCGTCGTAACTCAGACGAGACACATTTGTGTACACGCGATGACGATTCGTAAAACGTGAAAAGATTTCCATTCGCCGTAACAGGGAACACCATGAGTCAACCAGCGGAGCTGCCCGAATCCATCAATGGATCCTGAGTTTGAAACGAGGCGACTTGTGTATTTTCACTTTGACGAAGATCCAGGCTGAAGATGTTGATCTGTCGACGTGAAGCCGGAGCGGAGCCCGTGACCTCCAGAATGGTCGTGCTTCTTGTGCCGGAGAGAAAAGCCTTTCGAGAGAAGGGAAACCGTAAAACGGCAGTTGACGTTTGCGCAAATCCACGGTGGAACCGACCATCTTTCAATGAGTGGGCAGCTTCTCGAGAGCAGAAAGATCCTTATCGTTTGACGATGTCGAAACCCTCCGTTAAAAGGTTGTTCTTTTATTGCCGACATCTGGTGCCACTTACCGCAGTGTTGGCCATTCTCGAACAAACTTTCTTATTCGAAAGCGAACATAAACCGCCCGCATACCACATCATTGACGACGAGTTTGGGATCGAGCGGGAAAAGGTACCGGTTTGTAGGTACGCCTGTACTTTCTTATCCCAAGACCACCCGCCGCCGGTGGCTTTTGAGGACCCTTCGGTCGAGCTCCATGATCCATGGTGTCGGCGCCGATTTGGAACTTTGGTGAACTTCTCGTGGATGAACTTGGTCCACAAGAACACACCACGTGCGTCAAAGATTTGTGGAGGGGAATTATAAAACCAAAAACCTCTTTTAAGCCAGAAATTGTTTCTTGTTCTTTCTCTCACTTGCTTCCAAAAAATTTCACCAAAGCCACCTTCGAGATTATTACTATGGAATGTTTTCCCCCAAACTTGTAGGCTATCTTCACAGGGCTGGCAGGATAGACTTTGGGGTATGCGCGCTCGCTTTTGAGCTATCTATCCTGGGATTCAATCTCTACCCAGCAATAAACCGTCATTCTGGTGTTTCGCATGTTAGCCATTGGAAGCAATTGAGGTTATAAAAAAAGTTATCAAATTGTAGTTATCAAAAGTGCAATTGTAGTTATATGCCATCTACATATTACGTATACAAATTTAAGAACCTTTCAATTCTCCTTTCCCCCAAAAACCTCCCGTGTTTATTCTCCTCCATTTTCTCCCTCTCGTCCTACCTACTTCCCTATTTCTTCAACCCATCTTCCCTAACCCCTTTCCGGTTGAGGGTTGGGTGTGAAATTTTCTTGTGTGGTGTTGATCCCTCAGGGTTCCGCTGCATGGATTCCATTTTGTTTTCAGGATCACAGTTGGGAGGCCATGTTTAATCAACGGATACCAGACGAGGAATACATTCGGTTGGAATTGTGTCAAACAGTCGGAGAAGCTCACGATATGATGCCAACCATTACTGTCGATCATAAGTATTTATGAAACCTCAAACATGCCAAATGTTTGTCGATTATGGGAAAAGTGCTGACTCGAGAAATTGCTAGTTTCGTGGCTATTTTGAAGACCTTAGCCCACCAATCATCCACGATTAATGCCTCAACCTGGGCAGTACTTTGTGGGTCGGTCGCATCTGCTTAGCCTCCTGACCTTGGGGCATCTTCAAGGGACTCAAATCCAGCTTAAATCCAGCCGCCCATTTGGCTATGGTGGAGTACTAGGAAGCACCATCGTCATACCTGGCCCCCATCCCTTCATCCATTTATTTGGAGCTGACACCTTATTTTGCATATAATTTGACAAAAACTGGATGCAATTTAGGAACTAGTACATCCACTCCCTACTGGAGTGACAGGAAGGATCATGTTATTATCCTCTCAGGGATATATAGATTGCAGTAGATCTAGGCTTAGGTCAGTTAGTCTATGGGGGACGTGGGATAAGGCCCGTTAGTCTGGGGATGGAATTCCTCAAGGATGTCGGGATTCCTCTACATTTCTTTCAGTTTAGTGTTTAAAAAAGTAGCGACTGTTTAAGAAGGTAATCATACATGTTTGTGGTTTATAATTTGTTTTCTCTGGTATGCTTGCCCCACAAAATGCCACGATAAACTATTTATTCCCCTTGATGAGAGGGAATATTATTAATATTAATATTGTTTTGTAATAACAATAACATTATGATATTATCATAGTGTTGTTATTGTACACCGCTCCTTTCCTATGCCATCTCCAGGCATTGCAAATCGTCATTGCCGGGCACCAAAGGGGGCTCGGCAGTGACGCACGCTGAAAGAGAGTACTCAGTTTTCACTCTGGTTTCTTGTTTGTTTTCTTGTTTTCTTGTTTGTTGTACACCGCTCCTTTCCTATGCCATCTCCAGGCATTGCAAATCGTCATTGCCGGGCACCAAAGGGGGCTCGGCAGTGACGCACGCTGAAAGAGAGTACTCAGTTTTCACTCTGGTTTCTTGTTTGTTTGTTTGTTTGTTTGTTTGTTTGTTTTCTTGGTTGTCCGGGCGATATCTCAGCCATCCTTCAAGCTAAGAAGCTGAAATTTCGGCACAATAGTGAGCAAGTCCTTTGTCAAAAACGGTATTTTTTGTTTTTTGATTAATCAATTAATTGAGGAGTTATTTAATTATTAGCGTTTAATGAAGTACTTATTTAATTAATTAAATTTCCTTTCTCTTCTGACCATTAACTCAGGCACCTTTTGAGTTAGGAAGCTGATATTTGGACATGCCAATGACCAGGTGATTTGGCTGCAAATGCTATTTTTGATTTATTAATTAATCAATTAATCGATTAATTATTTAATTATTCGATTAATGACAAGAATTTTTTTTTTTTTTACGTTACAGATTCTGATGAAATAGTGGTAGTTTATGTGTTCTCTGACCAAATTGATTAATAATTTAATTTTTTTATGATTATTATTTATTTATTTTCATTATTAATCATTTATTTATTTTCTTTCTCATTTGGCCAATATCTCAGGCACCTTTTGAGCTGGGAAGCTAATATTTGGACATGAGTGACCAAGTGATGTGGCTATCAAGGATATTTTTGATTTATTGATTAATCATTTAATTGCTTAATTATTTATTGATTAATTGATTAATTATTTATTGATTAATCAATTAATTATTTAATTTTTTATTAATGACATTTAATAAAATTTCTAAAAGATAGGTCTTGGGATGAAGCACTACTGGTTTAGTTATGCTATTAGCCAATTGATTAAGAAAATATTTTGTGATAATCTTTTATTGATTTTAATTATACAATTAATCAATCAATTAGCGAACACCTCTTCCTCCCAATGCAGCCTCTATGAGGTGCACTGCGGTATTGCCGGGCGCCGGAGGCGCCCCGGCAATGCCGCGCTGTAGGATATTTCATTATTTGGCATGGGGGCGGTGTACTTTGAATGTATGTGTACTTGTTTGTTTTCTTTCTTGGTTGTCCGGACGATATCTCAGCCATCCTTTGAGCTAGGAAGCTGAAATTTCGGCACAGTAGTGAGCAAGTCCTTTGTCAAATACGGTATTTTTTGTTTTTTGAATAATCAATTAATTGAGGAGTTATTTAATTATTAGCGTTTAATTAAGTACTTATTTAATTAATTAAATTTCATTTATCTTCTGACCATTATTAACTCAGGCACCTTTTGAGTTAGGAAGCTGATATTTGGACATGCCAATGACCAGGTGATTTGGCTGCAAAGGATATTTTTTGATTTATTAATTAATCAATTAATCGATTAATTATTTAATTATTCGATTAATGACAAAAAAATTTTTTTTTTTTAAGTTACAGATTCTGATGAAATAGTGGTAGTTTATGTGTTCTCTGACCAAATTGATTAATAATTTAATTTTTTTATGATTATTGTACACCGCTCCTTTCCTATGCCATCTCCAGGCATTGCAAATCGTCATTGCCGGGCACCAAAGGGGGCTCGGCAGTGACGCACGCTGAAAGAGAGTACTCAGTTTTCACTCTGGTTTCTTTCTTGTTTGTTTGTTTTCTTGGTTGTCCGGACGATATCTCAGCCATCCTTTGAGCTAGGAAGCTGAAATTTCGGCACAGTAGTGAGCAAGTCCTTTGTCAAATACGGTATTTTTTGTTTTTTGAATAATCAATTAATTGAGGAGTTATTTAATTATTAGCGTTTAATTAAGTACTTATTTAATTAATTAAATTTCATTTCTCTTCTGACCATTATTAACTCAGGCACCTTTTGAGTTAGGAAGCTGATATTTGGACATGCCAATGACCAGGTGATTTGGCTGCAAAGGATATTTTTGATTTATTAATTAATCAATTAATCGATTAATTATTTAATTATTCGATTAATGACAAAAAAATTTTTTTTTTTAAAGTTACAGATTCTGATGAAATAGTGGTAGTTTATGTGTTCTCTGACCAAATTGATTAATAATTTAATTTTTTTATGATTATTATTTATTTATTTTCATTATTAATCATTTATTTATTTTCTTTCTCATTTGGCCAATATCTCAGGCACCTTTTGAGCTGGGAAGCTAATATTTGGACATGAGTGACCAAGTGATGTGGCTATCAAGGATATTTTTGATTTATTGATTAATCATTTCATCTATTAATTATTTATTGATTAATCGATTAATTATTTATTGAGTAATCAATTAATTATTTAATTTTTTATAAATGACTTATTTAATTAAATTTCTAAAAGATACATCTTCGGATGAAGCACTACTGGTTTAGTTATGCGATTAGCCAATTGATTATGAAAATATTTTGTGATAATCTTTTATTGATTTTAATTATACAATTAATCAATCAATTAGTGTACACCTCTCCCTCCCAATGCAGCCTCAATGAGCTGCACTGCGGTATTGCCGGGCGCCGGAGGCGCCCCGGCAATGCCGCGCTGCAGCATATTTAATTATTTGGCATGGGGCGGTGTACTTTGAATGTATGTGTACTTGTTACATTTGTTATTAAAAGCAGCCTTGTCAAAACTCCATGATTAGCTATCTTAACACGGATTTCCCACAAGGCGGAAAACCCTCTTGGGGAGGGGGCAAAGGAAGTCACAACAACCTCCATCGTGTGACCCTTGGTCGTCTTATCAAGTTTGGTTGAGATTGGATAAGTAACGACCAAATGTATAGTGGTCAGACAGACACCAAATTGCGTATTTTGTACGATAACCACAATTGTATGATGTATAGCAAGGTTCTGTATTATACTCTGAAACAACAAATAAGGTCACAACATGCATGTAACATGCAAGAAAAATGCCTGCCAGCTCATGGAACGATAATGCAAGGTCTTTCCTTGGCTAATGTGAAATTTGACAACCGACAAAGCCTCTTCATTTTCAGCATGATTGGAGTACTGCTCTCCTTTTTGTGCTGGTGCCCCTGCCTCACACCTTGCCCTTTGAGATGCCGTGGAATGCAAGACCCATCAAATCATTGGGATCTTCCGTGACAAAGCTGAATGTCTACGACGCTACTTTCAAATCGCAAACAGGTTAGTGGCCTCTCCCTCCTTTTTGCTTTTGCACCCTCTGCCCTCTCTTGGCTTTGTCCCTCCCTGGGCACACATGTTCTAGCAGAAACCCTCTTCTTCTTGTACTCCCAAAATCCAGACTCACTGCTCACCTCCACCCAGTTGTTCCTCTTCTCTCTCACCTCTGGAACCAACTTCCCCAGTTTTCTCCCCATCCTCACCCTCACCCATTTTTATTTGTTAGTCGTCGGTTGATTTGTTCCTTTTTTGTTTCATGCCCGCTTTCCCCTTCCTCTGCTTGCTGGGTTTTAGCTTGCATTCAGCTTGTGCACCCTGTTGTCCTTCTCCCTTTCATCATTCTCCCCGCTACTCTTCTGTTGGCATTTCCCCCTTTCCATTTTGCTCCTTTCCAATATACTCCAGCTCTTCCACGAGCCTTGGCCATGTTTACAGAAAAATGACAATAACGAACAAAATGAGTGACTCCTTTGTGCCAACGAATAGATCGTTCCTCGAATTGTAGCATCACTTTCTGGGATGATAACCAAACTGTGTGAACACGTCTTCCTGATCTCTCCAACGTGCATTGTTTCACTCCCCGAAGCTGTTGCAAAGGCAAAATGGTGGAAAAAAATTAACTCTTGTGAGTCCACTGTTAGTAGCTTTCCTGTAAACACAGTCGTCCATCGCTCAGTTCTCACAACCCTGGTAAGGTTCTCGGGGTCCAAAAGTGGTTTCCTGCTATTAAATTACTTCCAGGAATTTTGACGCATGGTGGTTTTATATTACCACCTGCATCAGAACCCTCAACAGCATCAACCTACGTCCTGTCACCCATGCCCAGCCTGTCGCGGGTCCGGCCCTGATCACGTGTGCACGCCTTTGTTCCTCTTCAGAGGCATCGTCTGTGAACTGCTCCCTGGTGGCACATATCCAGGTCCATGGCGCTCCTGCCGCGTCTGTATTCCCCAACCAAGCCCGGTGTGATTTGGAGGGCTCTTCTTGAAGGCAAGAGCCTTGGAATGATCTAGAAACATCTTACTTTTCCTTGTGCTTTTAGAAAACCCTTTATGCGCAGCCGGCCTTGGCATTGGTCAATCGGTCTCAAGGAATCATTCTCCATAGCCCCATGAGTACCTTCCTATTGAAGTCATCCCTCTTCCCCCACTACAGTCGGCTTCCCACCTGCAACATCCTAATGAGATCTTTTGATGTGGGCCACACAAGAAATGTGTGAAAATACATGTTGAGCGGCAATTGACGGAGGCAAATAGGACACCTTCCGCCGTGTTTGTTGCAGGATTCCCTGATGACACCCGGTCAGCTTCCAATGGCAGGAAAATGAAGGAGAATTTAATCTTTCACTTTTGATGCTCCTTTGTGGTTCGTGATAAACACGAATGCATGATTAATGGAAGCCGAACGAACAGCTTGAGGTTTAACAGTGCGGCCATAAATCGTTTGAAGTTTTCATCCATAATTATTCCTATATATTTTTTCGGCATTTCCTGGAATGCTTCAGATCATGTAAAGTTGAGGCTTGTTCGCAGGTAAGGTGATACCTGACAGGCGTTTCTAGCTGTGGGCCAGCTAGTACGCATCGGGCATTTCATCGTCTGTCGACGTATTCTTTCTTTGCTATTTTGCGGTGTCACTTTTCATTGTTGGCAATAAATTGAAATTGTCGGTCCCAAGGGCATGACACAGTGGGCTTCTCATGATTTGCTGTACGTACAATGTGTAAAATAAATAAATAAATAAATAAAGGGACTCTGCTGATTCAGCCAGGTATATACTGTCTAAGCTTTGCCATATACCTGCAACTTACCTAGTCGAGCCATAGCAGTCTATAATAGAGACTGATTTCCAAGAATGTCCCGACATTTTTGTGATTTTTCCACTTTTTTTGTTTTTGCTTTAATTTACGATGAACGTTTTACTCGGACTCCGACTTCAAAATGGTTTATTTTTGTTTTTACCTGCGAGCTGCATTTGTGCTGCATTTTTTTATATTTTTCTGAGCCAGCTAATTAGATATCAGTTAAGGTCACGTTTTGTATATCCAATTGATTTGTGTAAAGAAAAAGACAAAGCTTAAACAACCATCACAAAAACAACTTGAAAGCATCTGAAAATGCAAAGCCCGTCCACGTCCGTTTGTATTCAGACATCGTCTTCTTCCGTATGATCAAAATAACGAAAACAGTTTTTTTTTAAATGCAAATGAAAATTGTAAATTTTATGTAACTTTGACCTTTGACCTTTAGATCTAAAAAAAAAACAATCGACTCATACCTTTTGATTAGTGAACCAATTTAGTGACCCAATTTGCAAATCCTTTAAATTTCAGGCCAATTGGATGTAAATTGGTGATTTTACACAACTTTGACCTTTTGAGCTAAAAAAAACAACAATCGGCTTGTAGCTTTTGATTGGTGAACCAATTCAGTGACCCAATATGCAAATTCTTAAAATTTCACATCAATCGGATGAAAATTGACGATTTTATGTGATGTTGACCTTTGACCTTTTGACAAAATTATTAATTTGCCTTCTTCATATTCTCATAAGAAGGTTTTGTTGAAAATTTGATGACAAAACTCAAATGGTAAATTGAAATTTCAGGTCAATTGGATGAAAATTGATGATTTTATGTGACGCTGACCTTTAACCTTTTGACCTTTAGACAAAATTATTAATTTTCCTTCTCTGTATTATCATAATAAGGCTTTGTTAAAAACTTGATGACAAAACTCAAATGGTAAATTGAAATTTCAGGTCAATTGGATGAAAATTGATGATTTTATGTGATGCTGACCTTTAACCTTTTGACAAAATCATTAATTTGCCTTCTCCGTATCATCATAATACACCTATGGTGAAAATTTGATGACAAAACTCGAATGGTAAAAAAGTTACAGCCCGGACAGACACACACAGACACACTCTCACAGACACACTCTCACAGACACACACACACACACACACACACACACACACACACACACACACACACACACACACACACACACACACAAGTGATTACAAAACCCTGTCTGCTGCTGTGCAGGGGACGGGATAATTATTATGGATTTTCGGTTCTTGTTCATTAAATAGTCATTTTCCTTTGAATATCAGAGCAGAATCTACTACGACTACTACTACTACTACTACGACTACTACTACTACTACGACTACTACTACTACTACTACTTCTTCTTTAACGGCCCCAACTATTCTCACCTTTTTGTGGGGTCAGTGTGGTTTTTGACCCCAGTCTTTTGGCTAAATGAACCGGTTCTTGTCTGAATTAATCTAAGTTCATCTCAGTCCAAACATTGAATCAATTAATATTCAAATTTGAATTCCATCTGACCTCCTTTTAAAGGCTCACCGTTAATGGAACTACTTGGGGTCGTTGTGACACTTCGTGACTACCCGGGTGGAAAATCCCATAGAAAACCAAAAGCCAAATCGCATAAAAATCCCATTGGAAATTGGACCAGAAGGATCCATTTGTTTCAATAAGGGAAGTGAAATACTGGACCAGTAAAAAAAATACCCAGTAGGTCAATGGGTTTAGTCGGAGACCAATAGAACATTAATATATAAATGAACAGGATTGTAAATATAATCAATTGATATATGTCGAAATTCCCTTTAGCAACCAATATGAACCATGATTTCCAATAGAGTCCCATAGAAATGTCCTTCTGGTCTCCATTGGTTCATATGGATTTCAGACCAGTTGCACCTAATGGTGCTTTTCCACCGCGGTACCGTACCGTACCGGACTGTAACCAAAATCCGTTTTTTCGTGTTTCCATTGCCAAGCGAACCGTACCGTACCTAAGTACCCGTGCTAAATTTGGTTCCTGCTATGGATAGGTACCAATCGAGCCGAACCTGGACATATGGGTGGAGCTAGCAATACTGCAGACCGTTGATTGGTCAATCACAATCGTCAATTGAGGAAGAAAGTGAAAAGTAGTCGTAATGTTACTACCTATTTATGAAGGCTAACGTAACATAGTGTACCTGTATTCTTTGTTTGCGCCGACGAACAAGGCCCAAAACTTCGTTGTCGGTCTTCATAATTGTCTGCAAAAGTTTCTTTCTCTTTTTATCTGTCCTCTTTCTGGCGTCTTTCAGCTTCTTCTCAAACACGTCCTCTCTCTCTTTTTGCATTTCGCTAAAAACTCATGTTCAGCTGAAACCAAAACCCGACGAAGAAGTAAAACACAGCTTCGAGTTCCTCCATAGTTGCGGAGCTGTTTACAGTTTAGTGTCGCATGAGAAACGAGAACGGCACATACCTCCGCCAGGTGAACAGTTTATGTTTTGTATACCAGAGTAGACCAGGAAATCACAATACAGATTCACATTTAATCAAAATCATCCATCTAGAACTTTCTTAGATATCCTGATTTGTATCGCTTTTGGCCGTATCTCCCAATGGTGAAGCATCACTTAAACATTATACTATTTGGATCCGGATCTTCACCAAAATTGAAACGTTTCTTCCTTGTCACATGCACAACCTGTCCACCAAGTTTCGTTCAAATCCGTCCACAACTTTTTGAGATATCCTGCTATGTATCGCTTTTGGCCATATCTCCCAATGGTGAAGCATCACTTAAACATTATACTAGCTGGATCCGGATATTCACCAAAATTGAATCGATTCTTCCTTGTCACATGCACAACCTGTCCACCAAGTTTCGTCCACGTCCGTCCACAACTTTTTGAGATATCCTGCTATGTATCGTTTTTGGCCCGATCTCCCAATGGTGAAGAATTGCTTTAAAATTCTAGTCGCCGGATCTGGATCCAGATCTTCACCAAAATCTAATAGTTTCGTCATTTTCACATCGACTCCCTCTCTACCCAATTTCGTCCGAATCCGTTCACAACTTTTGGAGTGACAACTCAGTCTTTGAGTGACATAACCTCCATCCACCTTTGGTGGCGGGGTTAATGACGTCACCACAGCGGTGACGTTTTTTTTCCCTCACTTCAGATAGCTCCTCCTATTTTCACGGTTTTGTTGTGCGATGGAAAAACGACACAGGGATTACCGTACCGAACCGTACTGTACAGTGCCATACCGTACCGTACTGTGCAATGGAAAAGAGCCATAATGTGTTCTATTGGTTTTACCCAAATCTGGTTTGGTTTTTACTGGAAGAAAGAAAAAGAAAAGGTTTCCTGTAGAAACCAATAGAAACCGTGATTTCCAAAAGAGACCCATGGAAATGTCCTACTGGTCTCATGGTTTCTGTGAGATTTTCGACCTGGGCAGGAAGTTATCCAAATTTTAAGCAGAGTCCACCAAAGACTAACACCCTCCTAGCAAATTTGGCCACCGGTGGACTGCTCTTGTGAAAGACACCATGGGACCTTAATCTGCCAGGACAGGAACTAGAAACCCCATTGGCAAGAATGCTACCGATAAGTGCGACCCCTTGAACTCTATAAATGTTATGGGTTTATTTCCATACATTATGATCAAGTATATCAATAGGCTAATGTTTGGCAATTTCATGTATGTAAGCCAAAATAATTATTTTCTCCCCTTTACTCCGGTGTTTGAAGAAAATCCTTTTCATTATCGGCCTTGCTTTAAAGAGAACTTTGCTGCTATCTTTGTTACCATAAATGTCACCATTTATGATCCCCATGGATTCTTGTTCCGATTTATCGCTCAGACACCTTCACCATTCCCTCCGTCCAAGCACTCGGCATCCATCCCTCGCCAAATGTCATCCTTCTTTCCCAATACCCAGGCCTAGCATTTTAGGCTGGCCTTGGCGATTGTCGGTCAGGCCTTCTCACCTTTTCAAAGACCCGAAATTCGAAAGGTAAGAGGTGGAACTCCATGACATCAAGGAAAAACTTACATTGGAAACAGGTTATTTCCAATGTAAGATTTAATGTAAATAAGTTATCAGGCTGGAGTCTGGGCCTGCATTCTAACGTAACCCTGCAGTTAAGTTACACTTCCAGAATAGTAACCTTTCACCTTTGCGGCCTTATAAGCGCAGAGTCTGGATTATTGCACTTAGGTCATGCCTTTCCTATTATTTCTCCCACCGAGAAATCCATCTACTCCTTGTCTGCAGCCCACACTCATGCGTTTAAGCCCCCCGTAGGAGCGCGAACAAATTTGCCATCAGGTTTAAGACCAAGTTAATCCTGTCTAAAACGCACAAACAATGCAACCCTGTGCTGTGTGCAGTTTGAAGGCTCTTTTTCCTCCAAAAGCACATCATGTGTTTTCGTGTCGATGTGTGGAAAAAGTTGCATTTTCAGGACTTTCGTTAATTATAACAGGCATTTTTCCTCTTTCTTGCCTCAACAGTAATCCAAGATGGCGACCTTCACATTATAGTTAACTCTCTTTGATTGTTCGCCAATTGAAAATCTAATAGTTTTCCTATAGTCGATGTATGTATGCTTGCACCACATGACCTATGACGTCATAATTATCACTAAAATTCTATAGGCAGAGGCACTCCAATGCTGAAAATTTTGTGTCAATCAGACCAACAATTGCAGAGAAAAAAAAAAAATTGATCCGATCAACTGTTGTACTTGTCTAATAACGACGTCATAATTAAGGTACCGATGACATCATCATTAACATATCTTATTCCCCATATTGAGTACTTGACAATGCAACATGTTTCAAAATTTTTTTCCATGGTTTCGGAGATATAGAGGTGCAAGGTTTTTCTATTTTTCCAAAATGGCGCCTGTACCATGCGTCCCATGATGCCATAATTACCATAGAAAATCTACAGAAGGCGTTCCTATGGTCAAAATTTCGTGTTCATTGGACTATCAGTTGCGGAGAAATTTTTTTTCATACTGATCAGATCAAGCGTTGTACTTGTCAATTTATGACGTCATAATGAAGGCACCGATGACATCATCATTAACATATATTATTCCCCATGGGGAGTACTTGACTTGAGCTGTTTCTTGTTTCAATTATTTTCCATTGAGCTGTTTCTGAGATATAGAGGTGTAACGTTTTTCCAAAATGGCGCCCGTACCACTTGACGTATGACGTTATAATTATAAATAAAAAAGTTCTACAGGCGGAGGCGCTCCTATGGTGAAATGTCATGTGAATGGGACCAACGGTTGCCGAGAAAATGGATTTTAACAAGTCAGGAGACGACGATGGTTCCCGAGCGAGCGGTATTCAATGACAAAGGACGGACTGTAACCGAAACAGGCCCAGACAGGCCAGGCCTGGAAATGTCAAAACGAAGGTTACTGACCTTGAAATGAGATAGAAAAGAATGTATAATCAGTTATGAGGTTAGTTAGCTACACAATACCGAAAATTCGGTGAAAAATAAAATGGGAAAAAAAAAAATGAAAAAAAAATGAAAAATGATAAATCGAGCTCCGTGGGGCTAGACACATGACATTGGCCTAACCCAATATCGAAACCCTTGTCAGATTCCACCAAACTCCTCGGAGAAGATGTAGCTTGAACTCGATTAGTCCCTAAAAAGACATCTTTTTCGGGCGTGGCTCCGCCCACAATGGGCGCAATACGCCCACTCTAGGCAGGACACAACTAGATCATGATATCAACCTCCCACCCAAGTTTCATCAAGATCGGATGATATCATCGGGTAGTTATGCTGCGGACAGACAGACACACAGACACACACACAGACAGACGCGCACACATGACGAATATAGTGGTCACTTGATAACTCGTGAACCAATTAGACACCGATGAGATTGATATCAGGGATGATTGTAAACTATGAATGTGTATGCATGTGTAATTCAGCCATTGGCTGCCAGACATGCTTTCAATAAACCATTTGTGATTTTGATTTTGAACTTGCCTGATTATGGTAGATACGGAAATGGACAATTCCTGATGATGAGTCCATTCTGACACACCCCACACATTAACAATGGGATTTAGATGAGGGGAAATACAGTGCATGGTCCCTTACTAGGTTTTGAATCAATTCCTGGCTTTGGTTAAGAACACGTGATATAAATATGGTAATTCATAAAAATCAATGTATGTTTCACGTTTGACTCGCATTCACGTCTCTAATGCATGACGTTCGTAATTATTTAAACTTTTTGACGCCGTTTTTCACGGATACATTTGAAAGCAATATGGAGTTCAAAGGTGTTTACACTCGAGAACAATGATGCCATTCCTCCGGAGGCTTTTCCAGCACTGTTATGAATTATGATGTACAACGAATCCGTGAGAAGGAGCTGGAACACTTATAGGAACGAAGGGAAAAAATTATCTGAGTCCAAGTTGCATGTTATTTGAAGTGCGTCCAATTTTTTTGGGCCCTTTGATGAAGTGCCGATGTTTCACAGTCAGTTGTCTGAGTCAGTATAAAATGGATGCCGTGTCCTTTGCCAGGCATGAACTCAACTAGCTGATCGTCCACGCGTCCCAGGCCCTGACAACCACCTTCCGGCGAGTCAGTACAAACAGGCCTGCGCACAGGCCAAAACCAGTCTTGTCAGCTCCAGGCCTGACACTAATGAGGTGTGTGTGTGAATCGCAGCAGGGAAGTCGGAGGAACGTGGCAGTGAATGTCGGGAGAGAATTCCCAGTTGGAATGATCGGGCAATTCCTTCTCGAGCTTCCAGGAAAATCTGAGTTCACTTATCCCTTCGCAAGCGAAAATGTTCCGCGTAGCTGTTGAAAGCGTCTGGCGGTTTTAACTACTGTCATCAATTTTACCACGTTAATAGTGAAAGGAGGTTTGACTGCTTCGATGGACCAAAAGGGTTAGAGTACACGGGTGCATTGAAATCTCAAGAAGTTGAGGCATTTATTATGATAAAGTACTCCAATAGAATGCTGGCAGTAGTTTTAAAACTTTTACACCCACTCAAGGTTGATTGAAGTTCCAACTCCATCTTGTTATTCGGAAATATTTTCTGAGCTGGAATGAATTTCCAAAGTACTATGGGATACGGGAAGAGCTCGCAGGCTCAGTTTTCGAAAAAATACCTCTGGGACACCAAAACTTTTTTATTATGCTTTTCACTGCTTTTAAAAAGGGTGTTTCTGGTTTTATGAGTACATCCACCCAGACCCCAATAAGAAAAAAATAATCACCTTACGTAACCTCTACCACACCCATAACTCACAATAACATCAATTCCGATCAGGACTCTTCTTCATAAGCTTAGAGCTATTGAAAGTACTCTTCCTTTTAAGAGAATAAATATTTCATTAATTCCTCCTTAGTGTGAGTGCGAGCATTGTGAGTCCACCAAGTTGACGGATCGAGGTGCCTGCAGACCATAACGAGTCTTTGTGAAACGGGGTGGTCTCTTTCAATTTTAAACGGTTTTAATTGATATCTGACTGCATAAACTTCAGCTACGAACTAACTCTCTGTGTGCGGAGCATGGTGCAGGTCTGCTCCTTGGAAGTGACACTGATGAAGCCATAGCTAGGTGGACGCAATCCAGCTGTGAAAGCAGTAAAGAAATTCCCGCTGCACAAGTCTTCTTAATGATTGTCAATCAACTCGAGTCGAGATCCATGGAGTGTTCCAGCTCCAGGAGGGCCAGCTGTCAGAGTGTCTTGGCTAAGATTTGCCAACTGGGTGGTCTAGTCCACACTGCAGTCCAAAGTCGAGCTCTTGAAGTCAAATTTTAAAGCTTTTTTGTTAAGAATGATAAAGGTTCTTGTGACTATTTTTGCATTCTATAATTTAGTTACTGCTTTGCTCTCTGTGGTTACAGAATATTTCAGGTGTAAGCAAGCTTGCTTCCAAAATACCTAGCTCTTCCTTCAAAGGTTGATCGGATTGGATCTGACTTTTGGATTGCTGTCTGCATGGTGCAGTATTAGCTTGGGTTGTACTCAATTGCGCAGCGCATCATCACTCAGAGGCTGTCGTATTTGCTGGCACTCAAAGGTGGATATTCAACATCAACAAAGCGTGTTTGGCACGACGAGTTACGTTTAAACACTGCGTTAAATAGGTCGAGGATTTGGGTTCGCCACCATACCTCATTAGCATCCCTTAGGGTCTGTGACTGCTACAGCAGTCCCGTGAGGCTTCATGAATCGTGAGCATAACAGATGAGGTTAAACTATGAAAGGTGGTCTCTTTTAGAGGTTGTGCTGAAGCAAATGCCTCATCTGCTTTGTATTTGCTTTGCGGTTGTAAAAGATCTGTTGGTGTCTTATGAAACAAGAACACACCTTTGGATCAAGACCAAAATCAAATTTCTGGGGATTGAGCAAAGGTTGACGTCTTCTCTCCTTCGGAACTCCCTTTGCCTGAAACCACAATGAGTAGGTAGCTCCGTCGCCCTAGTAATGTCATTTAGTGAGAAAATTGATGAGTTTTACTGTTTTAAAGGTTGTTATTCTCTATTTGATGCTGCTATTGAGATGGTTCTCCTATCTTTTATACTGTTGAGATGGTTTACCTGTTTGTTGTACTTATAAGAGGCTTCTCATCGCCCCCTATTCTCATTGCCCAACAAGATATCCCAACAGGATATTTATATTACATGATGTTGCACAAGTTACTCCATAATACATGCGTTCGGTTAACGAGTTTGGAACATTGAAAGAGACCTGAAGCGTTGTGGTTTCAACTTCAATTCACCTCTATCTATCACTACTTGTGGAGATCAGGTCAGTGAGCAATTGTATCATTATATATGCTTATACAAGTGACCTTATGTGTCAAAATCAAGGTGATGATAAGTAGGTATAAGACTCATACATATACAAAAATTGAAAGGCCCAGTAAGTGTTTTGCATGCAATGCTTGGTGATGGCTGGTATACTGTTACGTCAGTTGTTTGTGAAGATTTGGAGATGACTTCATCTCAACTTGGTTCTGAAGAGCTTCCAGCACTGGCGTACCAAATGATAGCATTTGCACTGCGATACATTGCCATACAGGTTATTTTTGCAGTTTTGAAAATTTGAGAACATACAAATGATAAGCATTTCCTTGAGGGGATGCCAATACAGAGCAGCTCGTAAAGGCCACGAGAATATTGGAGCTACATGTTGTTGGCCATCTCACTAGATCGTGGAAAACTGCTAACACAACAGCAGACAGATTATGGACTCAGGCATTGAGCGTGTACATTCTTATTATCTATCCGTACTCTATAACATGCATGGTAGTTATGATCTTCCAATGGCGTTCGTTATTATAAAACGCAATTGTTTTTACTTTTGAGTTCTTTTTGAAGTTCTGTGTTGCTGTAGCCTGGGTTTAGAGATAGCCGAGCTGTCTAAAATGAACCACAGTTGCTTTTCTCTCTTTGCCGGCAGATTTCCAGCCGACTGACACTGCTCCAAGAATCAACGCAATTGGCAGGAAGATGAAATAACAACTTCTTTCCTGGAAGTCCCAGCAGTGTCCATGTGTTTCTTGTCTCTCCTACCCCCACCCCCTACCGCCCACCCTTCCCTTGCCTCCTCCCCCCAAGCCCTCTCCCTCCCACAGATCTTCCGTTGTCCCTGTTCTCTGCTGTTGTACTTGTGTGCTTCCCTCTCTCTCCCATCTTGTCTCCCGCCCCCTTTGTTGTATGTTTTGTGTGTCCGTTTGTTTTTGTGATTAATGTTAGCTCCTACCCGAGCCTCGATCATGTATACAAAAAAGAAGAAGAGAAAAGTTACTCATGTTCCATCCATATGAGCAGTTACAGATAAGTGTGTTCACGGTGGTGTTACCTTCGGCACTATAATAGAAACAAGGACATCTTGTAGGTCTCCATGACAATGCAAAGGACACCTTAAGTGTTCCAGTAAAACGTTGATTTTCGATTGGACTTCAGTTTCGAGTGGATGACAATTCCGCGATTGAGCGTTGCGCACTTGAGGCAGGTGGTTCTTCATTATGGTAGATTCTTTTTCAAACACAACTTTTGCACTGCAATTTGTTTCACCAAACAAGACAGAAATGTGAAATAATTCTGCCTGTACATTCTGATGGCTGCCGCCTGTCCTTTTGAGCCGGTGTAGGTCCACTAGTTCCGTAACCAGTGTAAATGTCCACACGGAATGAATCTGTCATCTCAACCTGTCTATCAATTCAAAACAAACGTGTGCTTGAGGGATCTTTTTCCGGCAACAAAAAGGATGCCTTTCCATTTCCTTCCTTATTCCCCTCCCATCTTTTGTTTCAAGTTTGGTGACCCTTTCTAATATTAGTGTCGTCATTTAAAGGTAGTTGCACTGGGTTGCAGTAGTTACAAAGGAATTGCCAGCATCTTAATTACTAGAGTGAGATGTAACTTCTTAAGACATAGCATAATGCTACGAAGCCCGCTTTTTCATATTCTTCCTTTTTGACATGTTCATCCAACGCAATGTCCTGTTATACAGAAAAAAAATAGGGTCAATACCCCTGACGCTCACCTGGTAGAATAAACAGTATACTGCACTGACAAAAAGTATTTTAAATCAATTTGAATTGTTTCTAGAAGACAGGGCAGCATGCAGAATCATACTAACATAATCATAAGACTTTAAACAAACAAACAAAAAAATACCTATTTTGGGGGGCAACTCCTTCCCCCACCCCTCCCACCCCATGTACCTCCTCATACCCCAATTTTTCCAATGCTGTGAACAAACATTGGTACATCACGGCTGATGAAGGTTTTGGTGAAGTTTCATCGAAATAGTGTGTGTAGTTTCAGAAGAAAAAGCAAATTCCTATTTTGGGGGGTCAAACCTGGACCCACTTTGACCCCCGGTAAACCCTTAATGCCATAAGCAAACTCTGGTACATCATTGGTGATCAAGGTTGTGGTCAAGTTTCATCGAAATAGTGTGTGTAGTTTCTGAGGAAATAGCAAATTCCTATTTTGGGGGTTCAAACCTGGATCCACTTTTGACCCGGGTAAACCCCCTTTGACCAGATTTTTTTTTAATGCCGTGAACAAACTTTAGTCACAACACAACAAATATAATTTGTGCCAAGTTTTGTCACAATCCCTTCAGTGGTTTCAGAGAAGAAGTTGCAAGTGTTTACGGACGGACAGACGACACGCCATCTCATAAGCTCAGCTGAACTTCGTTCCAGATGAGCTAACAAGCCAACTACCTTGTTGTCAATCATGATGAGAATGGGTGGTTTTATCACCCCTCAGCCCAATGGGCTACGAGGTATTGTCGTCACGGGTGTCCGGGCGTCCGTCAACTTTTGGTTTCCGTCAATTTCAAGGATAACGGCTTGTCCGATTAAATCCATTTTTGCAGTGTGTGTTGGGGTTGAGTCGAGGAAGGTCCCTTTCGAAAATGGGCGTGCTGCGATTTTCAATATGGCCGCCACGGCAGCCATCCTGGCTTCCATAAACTTTTGGTTTCCGTCAATTTTAAGGAGAATGGCTTGTCCGATTAAATCCATTTTTGCAGTGTGTGTTGGGGTGGAGTAGAGGAAGGTGCCTTTCGAAAATGGGCGCGCTGCGATTTTCAATATGGCCGCCATGGCAGCCATCTTGAAATTGGTTTCCGTCAATTTCAAGCAGAACGGCTTGTCCGATGAAATCCATTTTTGCAGTGTGTGTTGGGGTGGAGTAGAGGAAGGTGCCTTTCGAAAATGGGCGCGCTGCGATTTTCAATATGGCCGCCATGGCAGCCATCTTGAAATTGGTTTCCGTCAATTTCAAGCAGAACGGCTTGTCCGATTAAATCCATTTTTGCAGTGTGTGTTGAGGTTGAGTAGAGGAAGTTTCATGGGTGCGTTGCGATTTTCAATATGGCTGCCACGGAAGCCATCTTGAAATTGGTTTCCGTCAATTTTGAGCAGAATGGCTTGTCCGATTAAATCCATTTTTGCAGTGTGTGTTGGGGTTGAGTTGAGGAAGGTGCCTTTCGAAAACGGGCGCACTGCCATTTTCAATATGGCCGCCACGGCAGGCAACTTGAAATTGGTTTCAGTCAATTTCGAGCAGAACGACTTGTCCGATTAAATCCATTTTTGCAGTGTGCGTTGGGGTTGAGTAGAGGAAGGTTCATGGGAGTGAAATGGGTTAATGGGTTCATGGGCGAAAATTTCATTACTTGCAGTTCCTACTCGGTATACAACTTCGCTTCAAATAACAAATTATCATCAATGCTTCCTTTCACCATGCATGGGCTGAGGGGTTACGTCCGCTTTGCAGTGCTTTTTTTTTTTTTTAAATAAAATTATATATTTCATTCTATGTTTATGAAGGTCGAGGCTCATGGAAAAGCTGATGTCGGAAGTTACAACGTTAACAAGCTACCAGGAACAGGGTGGAGGTAAAAACTACATCCTTCCGTCCCATCCTCTTACCCGCCCTTTGGCCTCTTCCCATGAGGGTCGTTAAGAGGCCGGGTTATTAAAAAAATAAAACGTGCCCAGGAACCTCGTGAGATCAGGTTCAACTATCTTTGTGTATATACGAGGATTTTCCTTTGCTCCTCCAATAACATTACATTTCGAAATCCATCTTGGGTTTTGCAATTCAAAATGATGCATCATCAAAATGATAAGGATGCGTGTGTTTTCTTTTCATCAAATGCAAAACAAATACACCTTTCCCAGGTTTAGTGTTTTTTCCAAATGATTTTTTTATGCTGTCTCATCAAAGGCAGAATGTCGAATGTATATATGTGATCTTTGTTAGCAACAACTTTTTAAGGGCCGTTCTACATATGCATAGACAGGATCTGGCCAGGACATCTAATAACGCGACCCGTCAGAATACTGTCACTCCTTACCGCTTGCTGACAGCATTTCATAGCACAGAGCAAGGATGTATAAACAGAATCATTAAAATCTGTTTAAATCAGTCGTTAAAGGATCTGCTTCATGTGAGATATTGCTTACTGCACCGCATCTCGACAATAGAGGTTCTAAACTCATATCCAGCACATGTAAAGGCTCAAGACAAATTTAAAACTATTTGCTTCATTTTAAAACTCACCGAAGATTGAAGCATTGAAGATGTCTGTGTTTTGGTGTCTGTGTTTTTTCAGAGTTTATCAGGCAACATAACCGTGGTGTAGAACCCGTAGTCTTCGCAGAACTCGAGAGTTTGTGAACCCTTAAATGTTTGATGGAAAGTTGGATAATGACCTTTTTAGCACAAAACTTTTTTTTCTGCTCTATGTGGGGTTCTGTCTACATGTTGTATATCTCTTATGTCTGTCCCTGACGGTTTCGTATTGGTAACGGCACGCCGCTTATTCTGCTTTGAAATACTTCCCACAATGTTTTGTGCCTTTTTCCTGGTATATTTAAGAGGATTTTTCTTTGCAGGAGAAAATGTGTTCACCCATAAATATTTAACTCTGGTATGTGTGGAAAATATCAGGTGGAGATCCCTGCTGATCGAAACATTCCCATAAATCTGTTGTGTACAAATGTTGTGCCTTAACATCGATTTTAAGATGGACATGAGATCTGAAATGCATTTTCTGCTTTATATTGAAATACATTGTTTCTGATTTAAAACTGGATGTACCTTCATATCTGTGAGGAATTTTATTGTAGATATAGTGATGCAATCTTATTTTAAACATTTTAAAAAACATATAACATCATAGGTGAAACTGTCACATGACCTTCCTGGCAATTTTCTTACATGAGCCTCAACCTTGTACAGTGTTTTTAAAAAATCCACAGTATCACTGTTTTCAGCAATCTTACTATAATTCACCAAATGTCTGTCCCTCCGTTCGAAGATACCGCAAAAACGGCTGAACCGATCGCAACGATATTTTGGGTGGGTAATCCTGGGATCCCCTTGAGTAAAATAGGGTATATTGTTTTTCCAATTTCAGCGTTGGCCTCCAGAATTTTCAGGTTTGGACTCCCGCATAACGTTATTTTCCTGGGTGCCACACAAACCGCTGCACCGATCGCTGCTGCAAAGACCTTTTATAAGGACATGGGTTGAATCTCTGCTTGAGAGAATGCCAACCCCCTCCCCGCCATCACGGTCGTCTCTCCAACTCACAATCCCACGAGATATGCGGAAAGGACGACCCAAAACCAATTATCTTCTTTTCCATTCGTATATACACATCATTAAAAGTAAATTAATGACCTCGGCCAAAGTTCAAACGACGTGAGTTTAATCTCTACATGAGAGAATTCCACATAGCTATTTGGGTGGTGTATAAGCTAACAGATTGCTGTCTCCATCGATCTTGCCAAGGCCGTACCACCTATCGGCTCAAAATCCGTTTAACTGTTGACTTGGTAGTTTTTACAATGAAGGAAACATTAACAATGTTGTTAAAAGTTTATTTTGTGATTAATTTGTGGGACCGTGGTGATTGGAGTTATGTTGTTTGGAATGAAAAAATAGATATTGAGTTCAAGTAAATGACGACATGCCGTGATGGTTTCTACTTTCTAGATGTGAACTTTGCGGATCGCCATATGCAGATTCGCCACGGTCCCACGATCGATGTTTCAATACTTGAACGTACCCGTTTGTTTGCGAACGGGTACGTTTTTCATGGAAGTCCTTCACGAACTTGCTGTCCATGTCTGACGTGTGACTGAGGGTGCTACAGGAATATGGAATTTATTGGTTTCATGCTTTAGCATTCGCCGTATCTGCATTGCCTATTTGCTTCTGGCCTCCCACCCGTGCATAGCACAGGTATCTCACTAGTATATTAAATATGATTACATCATGACACATTTCCGTGAACTTTTGAAAGCCGGAAAAGATAAGGCAAAACTCGATTATAAAATGGACATGACATGATTATCATGATGTGAAAATATACATGATATGAAAATGATTCTAAAATTGACATGACATGATTATCATGATGTAAAATCAATTTTAGAATACACATGATGTGTTATCATGATGTAAAGGGAATTTTAAAATGTACATGATGTGATTATCATGATGTAAAAGGAATTTTAAAATACACATGATGTGATTATCATGATGTGAAATCAATATTTAAAAACACATGATGTGATTATCATGATGTAAAGGGAATTTTAAAATATACATGATGTGATTATCATGATGTAAAAGGAATTTTAAAATACACATGATGTGATTATCATGATGCGAAATCAATATTTAAAAACACATGATGTGATTATCATGATGTAAAGGGAATTTTAAAATATACATGATGTGATTATCATGATGTAAAAGGAATTTTAAAATATACATGATGTGATTATCATGATGTAAAGGGAATTTTAAAATATACATGATGTGATTATCATGATGTAAAGGGAATTTTAAAATACACATGATGTGATTATCATGATGTAAAAGGAATTTTAAAATATACATGATGTGATTATCATGATGTAAAGGGAATTTTAAAATATACATGATGTGATTATCATGATGTAAAGGGAATTTTAAAATATACATGATGTGATTATCATGATGTAAAAGGAATTTTAAAAGACACATGATGTGATTATCATGATGTAAAAGGAATTTTAAAAGACACATGATGTGATTATCATGATGTAAAGGGAATTTTAAAATATACATGATGTGATTATCATGATGTGAAATCAATATTTAAAAACACATGATGTGATTATCATGATGTAAAGGGAATTTTAAAATATACATGACATGATTATCATGATGTGAAATCAATATTTAAAAACACATGATGTGATTATCATGATGTAAAGGGAATTTTAAAATATACATGATGTGATTATCATGATGTAAAAGGAATTTTAAAATACACATGATGTGATTATCATGATGTGAAATCAATATTTAAAAACACATGATGTGATTATCATGATGTAAAGGGAATTTTAAAATATACTGTACATGATGTGATTATCATGATGTAAAGGGAATTTTAAAATACACATGATGTGATTATCATGATGTAAAAGGAATTTTAAAATACACATGATGTGATTATCATGATGTAAAAGGAATTTTAAAATATACATGATGTGATTATCATGATGTAAAGGGAATTTTAAAATATACATGATGTGATTATCATGATGTAAAGGGAATTTTAAAATACACATGATGTGATTATCATGATGTAAAAGGAATTTTAAAATATACATGATGTGATTATCATGATGTAAAGGGAATTTTAAAATATACATGATGTGATTATCATGATGTAAAGGGAATTTTAAAATATACATGATGTGATTATCATGATGTAAAAGGAATTTTAAAAGACACATGATGTGATTATCATGATGTAAAAGGAATTTTAAAAGACACATGATGTGATTATCATGATGTAAAGGGAATTTTAAAATATACATGATGTGATTATCATGATGTGAAATCAATATTTAAAAACACATGATGTGATTATCATGATGTAAAGGGAATTTTAAAATATACATGATGTGATTATCATGATGTAAAGGGAATTTTAAAATACACATGAAGTGATTATCATGATGTAAAGGGAATTTTAAAATACACATGAAGTGATTATCATGATGTAAAGGGAATTTTAAAATATACATGACCTGCCACATGCTGCCAATCCATTCCTCCTCCATCACCCTTTGCACATTTCTGCAGATCGAATACGTATATAGTCAAAATAATCATCATTTACTATTAATGACCATCCAGTAATACTCGTTTACTAAGTAATAATTCTGCTTTAAAATAATTATAGTAAGAGATCAACATATTCAAGGCCACCATAGAATCTGCCCTTCTATATGATGCAGACACATGGACATTGGCCAAGGTCTCATTAAAAAACCTTAACGGGAATTATACAGGAGTCTTGAGAAAATGCTTAAACATTCACTGGTCTTTACATATAACCAGGGCGTAGGTCTGTGATACCATACTTTGCTTAAAGGACACTATCAGATAAGGAGGAATGAAACTTGTGGGCATTGTTTTCGGAATAAGCAAGAGCCTGTCTCAGAATTGATGTTACAGGATCAAAAACATGGTGTTCCTAGTCGTGGAAAACAACACGTGTCATACGTTGACAATCTAACATGTGATGCGACTGCCAAGGTTGAAGATTTTTTTCATGTGTTATGACCAAGAAGAGATTATGGTGGGAATTTTCTATGATTCCGGCCAAGATTGAATGATGATGATGATGATGATGACGATGATAGTAGTAATGAGTGATATCATGATGATAGGAAATGATAATGAGTATTAACGAGTTATCCATCATTATGGTTTTGTTGGTAAAATATATATTGTACTATTATTCTTTTAACGTTCCTTTGTTTTAAAAAGGGAAAAATACATTTGTAAAAAAAAAAAATTCAACTTTATTTCAACTTTCAATGAAAGCACATTTCTTGTTTAATTATTTTGGCTTGTCTGTGATGATTCTATGGAATTTGGCTCTGAATTGTCAGATTTAAGGATGCACTAGGACAAGGGCAATTAATCATGAACACATAAACATCTTTTTGCGTTGGGAAAGTTTACTTCGACATTCAAACTCCAAATTCATGATAAACAGAACTGGCAAAATATTGTGCGTCAAACAGGAAGAAAACACATGGTGGTATATAAAAATGAGAACACTCAGGCCAACTGGCTCGGTCTTCAAGCAGCCATCAATCGTCTGGACTGGTCTCCCATCTCCACCACCTCTGACATCAACTCATCCTGGGAATTCTTCCAAAGTAAATTGCTCTCTCTCATGCACAGATTTATCCCATCTCGTCTTCAGTTGTCATGCCCCTCCTCCCGTCCATGGTACACGGAATCTTGTGGTGAGGCTGTTGCCCAGAAACAACTTGCCTTCGTCTCCTGGAAAGCAAATCCAACGGAAGGAAATCTCATTTCCTTTCACAAAGCCCGAAACAAGTGTGTGTCCACCCTCAGGAGAGCCAGGAAACAATATCTCTCCGTTCTCAAGACCGAACTCTCTTATCTGTCTCCCACTTCCAAATCCTGGTGGTGTCTGGTCAAATCTGTTTCTGGTGTTTGTTCCCCCTCCATCCCCTCCCTTACCTCAAACGGCTACACAGCTGACTCCGCACGCGAAAAAGATGAATGCCTCAACTCTGTGTTTGCTTCTAAATCTTGTGTCCAAAACCCATCCCTCTCTGTACCCACCATACCCAGTCGTACCCAGCTGCTCCTGGACTCTGTGTCCTTTCCTCCTGACAAGGTGGAAAAGTTTCTGTCAACCCTCGACTCTGATTCTGCAACTGAACCTGACGGCATCAGCCCACGGGTCCTAAAATCCTGTTCTTCTGCTCTTTCACTCCCTCTCTCTGTTCTCTTCACCCTCTCTTTTGCTCAAGGTCAACTGCCATCTGCTTGGAAATCAGCCAACATCACCGCTTTGCACAAAAAAGGTGCAAAAACAGATCCTAGTAACTACAGACCAATCAGCCTTCTCCCAATTATCAGCAAAGTCATAGAATCCATCATTGCTTCGGATATGAAATCTTTCCTCTTCTCCAATGGCTTGAACTCTGATCATCAATTTGGTTTCAGACCAGGTCACTCTACTCTGGACTTGCTGCTTCTGCTGTCTCAACAATGGATGGAGGTCCTCAATGCCAAACAAGAAATTAGAGCTGTCTCCCTCGATATATCACGTGCCTTCGATACGGTCTGGCACCCGGCTCTGCTCACCAAACTCTCCTCCTTTGGTATCCATGGAAATCTCCACGCATGGCTGGCGGACTTCCTCTCTAGTCGAAGTCAACGTGTGGCCCTGAATGGGTTTCTCTCATCTCCTCATCCTGTTCAGGCTGGAGTTCCCCAAGGCAGTGTTCTGGGCCCTGTGCTTTTTCTGGTCTTCATCAATGATCTCTCCGACTCTCTTGAAAATCCTCTCTATCTCTTTGCTGATGACTCCACTCTCTGCCACTCCATTCCTCATCCCTCAGATCGGCAGTCTGCAGCCTCCTCACTCTCTGCAGACCTGGACAAAATCACTGACTGCGCAAACAAGTGGAACATGTCTTTCAATCCTGACAAATCTCACTCTCTTACGATGTCTCTCCGAAAAGACCGACTGGACAACCCTCCCATCCACTTTCTGAATAATCCTCTCCAAGAAGTTCTGTCACTCAAGCTTTTGTGTCTCACTATCTGCCATGATCTTTCCTGGGAAAACCACATTTCAAATCTGGCCTCCAAAGCCAGTCACCGACTGGGCATCCTCCGTCGTGCGAAGTCCTTCCTTGGCACACCTGAGCTCCTCACCACATACAAGGCTTTCATCCGCAGCTCAATGGAATACTGCTCTCCCCTCTGGGCTGGTGCTCCTGCCTCACACCTAGCTCGTCTTCACGCTGTTGATACCAAAGCGTTCAGAATCATTGGAATCTCCCGTGATGAAGCTACCTCCGAGGGCCTTTCACTTACTCACCGCAGGCAGGTTGGTCTTTCTGTCTTCTACCGACTCCTCTTCGGCCTTGCTCCTCCAGCTCTCTCTGGGCTCTGTCCGACAAATATTCCTAAAGGTCGCACAAGATCTGCCTGCAACCCTCTTATGGTTAAACTGCCAAAATCAAGACTCTCTGCTCACCTTCACTCTTTCATTTCTCTTTTCTCCCGCCTCTGGAACAAACTGCCCCACTCCCTTCAATCCCACTCCTCCCTCCAGGTCTTTAAAACAGCTGTTTACCACCATTGGTTTGGCGCATGGGTTGGTTTGGCGGATGTGTTGGTTTGGCGGATGTGTTGGTTTGGCGGATGTGTTGGTTTGGCGCATGGGTTGGTTTGGCGGATGTGTTGGTTTGGCATATATGTTGGTTTGGTGGATGTGGTGATTTGGCGTATGTGTTGGTTTTGCGAATTTTTTGTTTGGCAGATGCGTTGGTGTGGCGCATGCGTTGGTTTGGCGCATCTGTTTCTTTGTCGCATGTGTTGGTTTGACGCATGTGTTGGTTTGGCGGATGTGGTGATTTGGCGTGTGTGTTGGTTTTGCGATTTTTTTTATTTGGCAGATGCGTTGGTGTGGCACATGCGTTGGTTTGACGCTTCTGTTTCTTTCTCGCATGTGTTGGTTTGGGGGGCATATGTTGGTTTGGCGAATGTGTTGGTTTGGGGCATGTGATGGTTTAGCTGAAGTGTAATTTTGGTGCATGTGTTAGTTTGTCGGTTGTGTTGGTTTGGCACATGTGTGGGTTGTGGCATGTGTTGGTTTGGCACATATGTAGGGTTTGGCACATGTGTTGGTTTGGCGCATGTGTTGGTTTGGCGGATGTGTTTGTTTGGCAGATGTGTTCGTTTGGTGTATGTGTTGGTTTGGCGGATGTGTTGGTTTGGCGGATGTGTTCGTTTCGCGGATTTGTTTGCTTTTAGGATGTGTTCATTTGGAATATCTTTTGGTTTGGTGCTTAATTTAGGGTGGCGCATGCGTTGGTTTGGTGCGTCTGGTTCTTTGGCCCATGTGTTGGTATGGCGGATTTGTTGGTTTGGCGCATGTTTTGGTTTGGGGCATGTGTGGGTTTGGCTCACGTGTTGGTTTGGCGGATGTGTAGGTTTGGGGCATGTGTTAGCTTGGCGTATGTGTTGGTTTGGCACATGTGTTTCTTTGATGCATGTGTTGGTTTGGTGCACATGTCGGTTTGGTGCATGGTGTTGCAGTTTGGCTCATCTGTTGCTTTGGTGCATGTGTTGGTTTGATGGATGTGTTGGTTTGGTGCATGCGTTGGTTTGGCGCATGCCTTGGTTTGGCGCATGCGTTGCATTGGCGCATCTGTTTCTTGGGCTTATGTGTTGGTTTGGCGCATGTGTTAGTTTGGCTGATTTTTTTCGTTTGGTGGATGCGTTGGTGCGGCGCATGCGGTGGTTTGACGAGTCTGTTTCTTTCTCGCATTTGTTGGTTTGGCGGATGAGTTTGTTTGGCGAATGTGTTGGTTTGGGGTATGTGTTGCTTTAGCTGAAGTGTATGTTTGGCGGATGTGTTTGTTTAGCAGATGTGTTGGTTTGGCGCATGTTTTGCTTTGGCGCATGCGTTGGTGTGGCACTTCTGTTTCATTGGCGCATGTGTTGGTTTGGTTCATATGTTGGTTTGGCCGATGTGTTCGTTTCGCGGATTTGTTTGTTTGGCGGATGTGTTGGTTTGTGTTTGGTTTGTGTTTGTGTTTGGTTTGTGTTTGGTTTGTGTTTTGGTTTGGCGCATACTTTGGTTTGGTGCGTCTGATTCTTTGGCGCTGGTGTTGATGTAGCACATTTGTTGGTTTGGCCGATGTTGTTTTGGCGGGTTTGTTAGTTTTCCGCATGTGTTGGTTTGGAGGATGTGTTTCTTTTGCGCATGCATTTCTTTGGCGCATGTGTTGATTTGGAGAATGTGTTGGTTTGGCGGATTTGTGTTTTTTGTGGATGTGTTGGTTTCGCGGATGTGTTGGTTTGGCAGATGTGTTAGTTTGGGGTATTTGTTTGTTTGGCGGGTGTGTTCTTTTGGCGCATGTATTGGTGTGGTCCAAGCGTTGGTTTGGTGCATCTGTTTCTTTGGCGTATGTGTTAGTTTGGCGGATGTGTTGTTTTGGCGGGTTGGTTTGTTTGGCGGATGTGTTGGTTTGGTGGATGTGTTGGTTTGGCACACAAGTTGGTTTGGCACATGTGTTTGTTTCGCGCATGTGTTGGTTCGTGGCTTGTGTTGGTTTGGTGCATGTGTTGGTTTGGCGCATGTTTTCGTTGGGCGCATGTGTTGGTTTGGCGCATGTGTTAGTTTGGCGGGTGTGTAGGTTTGGCGGGTGTGTTCGTTTGTCGCATGTATTGGTGTGGTGCAATCGTTGGTTTGGTGCATCTGTTTCTTTGGCACATGTGTTAGTTTGGCGGATGTGTTGTTTTGGTGGGTTGGTTTGTTTGGCAGATGTGTTGGTTTGGTGGATGTGTTGGTTTGGCACACAAGTTGGTTTGGCACATCTGTTTGTTTCGCGCATGTGTTGGTTCGTGGCATGTGTTGGTTTGGTGCATGTGTTGGTTTGGTGCATGTGTTAGTTTGGCGGGTGTGTAGGTTTGGCGCAAGCATTGGTTTGGCGCATGCATTGCTGAGGCGCATCTATTTCTTTGGCGCAAGTGTTGGTTTGGGCGATTTGTTTGTTTGGCGGATGTGTTTGCTTGGAGCATGTGTTGGTTTGGGGAATGTGTTTGTTTGGCGCATTTGTTGGTTTGTGGAATGTGTTGGTTTGGTGCATGTGTTGGTTTGGCACATGTGTTGCTTTGACGCATGTGTTGGTTTGGCGCATGTGGTGATTTGTCGCATGTGTTCGTTTGGCGGATGTGTTGGTTTGGCAGATGTGTTCATTTGGCGCATGTGTTGGTTTGGTGCACGTGTTGGTTTGGTGCACGTGTTTCTTTTGTGCATGTGTTGATTTGGCCTTCATGTTCGTTTGGCGCATGTGTTGGTTTGGAGGATGTGTTTCTTTTGGTGCATGTGTTGATTTGGCAGATGTGTTGGTTTGGTGGATTTGTGGGTTTGGCACAAGTTTTGGTTTCGTGCACGTGTGGGTTTGGCGCACGTGTTGGTTTGGTGGATGTGTAGGTTTGGGGCATGTGTTGGTTTGGTGTATGTGTTGGTTTGGTGCATGTGTTGGTTTGGCGCATGTGTTTCTTTGACGCATATGTTGTTTTGGCGGATATGGTGAATTGGCGGATGTGTAGGTTTGGCGCATGTGTTCGTTTGGCGGGTGTGGTCATTTGGCAGATGTGTTGGTTTGGCGGATTTGTAGGTTTGACGCATGTGTTGGTTTGGAGGATGTGCTTCTTTGACGCATGTGTTTCTTTGGCGCATGTGTTGATTTGGCAGATGTTTTGCTTTGGCGGATGTGTTGGTTTGGGTCATGTGTTTGTTTGGCGCATTTGTTGGTTCGTGGCATGTGTTGGCACATGTGTTGCTTTGGCGGATGTGTTGATTCATTGCATGTGTTCGCACATATGTTGCTTTGGTGGATGTGTTGGTTTGGGGCATGTGTTTGTTTGGCACATGTGTTGGTTAGTGGCATGTGTTGGCTTGGCACATGTGTTGATTTGGCGCATGTGTTGGTTTGGCGAGTGTGGTGATTTGGCGTATGTGTTGGTTTGGCGGACGTGTTTGTTTGGCAGATGTTTTGGTTTGGCGCATGCGTTGGTGTGTTGCTTCTGTTGCTTTGGTGCATGTGTTGGTTTGGCGTATGTGTTGGTTTGGCGGATGTGTTAGTTTGGCAGATTTGTTTGTTTGTCGGATGTGTTGGTTTGGCGCATGTTTTGGTTTGGCACATGCGTTGGTGTGGTGCATACGTTGGTTTGGTGCGTCTGTTTATTTAGCAAATGTGTTGGTATGGCGCATGTGTTGGTTTGGCGGATGTGTTCTTTTGGCGGGTTTTTTTGTTTGGTAGATGTGTTGGTTTAGCGGATGTGTAGGTTTTGCCCATGTGTAGGTTTGGGGCATGTGTTTGTTTGGCGCATGTGTTGGTTTGTGGCATGTGTTGGTTTGGCACATATGTTGGTTTGACATATGTGTTGGTTTGGCACATGTGTTGGTTTGGCACATGTGTTGCTTTGACGCATGTGTTGGTTTGGCGGATGTGGTGATTTGGCGTATGTGTTGGTTTGGCGCATGCGTTGGTTTGGTGCACGTGGTGGTTTGGTGCATGTGTTGGTTTGGTGCATGTTTTGGTTGGGCGCATGCGTTGGTTTGGCGCATGTGTTGGTTTGGCGAATGTGTTAGGTTAGCGGATTTTTTGTATGGCGAATGCATTGGTGTGGTGCATGCGTTGGTTTGGCACGTCTGTTTCTTTGGCGCATGTGTTGGTTTGGGGCATGTGCTGGTTTCACAAATGTGTTGGTTTGGGGCATGTGTTGGTTTGGCTGAAGTGCAGGTTTGGCGCATGTGTTAGTTTGGTGTTGGCATATATGTTGGTTTTGCGCATGTGTTGGTTTGGCAGATGTCTTTGTTTGGCAGATGTGTTGGTTTGGTGCATGTTTTGGTTTGGCGCATGCGTTGGTGTGGCACGTCTGTTTCTTTGGCGCATGTGTTGGTTTGGTGCGCACTTTGGTTTGGCGGATGTGTTGTTTTGGTGGGTTTGTTTGTTTGGCAGATGTGTTGGTTTTGCTGATGTGTAGGTTTGCCGCATGTGTTGGTGTGGCGGATGTGTTGGTTTGGCGCAAGTTTTGGTTTGGTGCAGGTGCGGGTTTGGCACATGTATTAGTGCGGCGGATGTGTATCTTTGGCGCATGTGTTTCTTTGACGCATGTGTTAGTTTGGCGGATGTGGTGACTAGGTGGATGAGTATGTTTGGCACATGTGTTGCTTTGGCACATGCGTTGCTTTGGCGCAGCTGTTTCTTTGGCGCATGTGTTGGTTTGGTTAATATGTTGGTTTGACGGATGTGTTAGTTTCGCGGATTTGTTTGTTTGGCAGATGTGTTGGTTTGGTTTTGTCTTGTGTTTGGTTTGTGTTTTTTTTGGTTTGTGTTTGGTTTGTGTTTTGTTTTGGCGCATGCTTTAGTTTGGTGCATCTGTTTCTTTGGCGCAGGTGTTGGTGTGGCGCATGTGTTGGTTTGGCCGATGTTGTTTTGGCAGGTTTGTTTGTTTGACAGATGTGCTGGTTTGGTGGATGTATAGGTTTGCCGCATGTGTTGGTTTGGAGGATGTGTTTCTTTTGCGCATGTGTTTCTTTGGCGCATGTGTTGATTTGACGGATGTGTTGGTTTGGCGGATTTGTGGTTTTTGTAGATGTGTTGGTTTGTCGGATGTGTTGGCTTGGCAGATGTGTTCGTTTGGCGTATTTCTTTGTTTGGTGGGTGTGTTCGTTTGGCGCATGTATTGGTGTGGTGCAATCGTTGGTTTGGTGCAACTGTTTCTTTGGCGCATGTGTTGGTTTGGCGGATGTGTTGTTTTGGCGGGTTGGTTTGTTTGGCGGATGTGTTGGTTTGGTGGATGTGTTGGTTTGGCACACGAGTTGGTTTGGCACATGTGTTTGTTTGGCGCATGTGTTGGTCCGTGGCATGTGTTGGTTTGGTGCATGTGTTGGATTGGCGCATGTTTTGGTTGGGCGCATGTGTTGGTTTGGCGCATGTTTTGATTGGGCGCATGTGTTGGTTTGACGCAGACGTTGCTTTGGCGCATCTGTTGGTTTGGCGGATGTGTGTATTTGGCAGATGTATTGGTTTGGTGCATGTGTTGGTTTGGTGGATGTGTTGTTCTGGCAGCTTTGTTTGTTTGACAGATGTGTTGGTTTGCGGATGTGTAGGATTGCCGCATGTGTTGGTTTGGAGGATATGATTCTTTAGTGGATGTTTTGGATGGGCGCATGTGTTTATTTGGCGGATGTGTTGGTTTGGCGGATTTGTTGGTT
Organism: Myxine glutinosa; assembly: GCF_964187855.1. Classification (NCBI taxonomy): domain Eukaryota; kingdom Metazoa; phylum Chordata; class Myxini; order Myxiniformes; family Myxinidae; genus Myxine; species Myxine glutinosa. Next base: position 65,147,558 of record NC_136266.1, read on the forward strand.
TTTGTGGATGTGTTGGTTTGGTGCATGTTTTGGTTTGGCGCATGTTTTGGTTTGGCGCATGCCTTGGTGTGGCGTGTCTGTTTCTTTGGCGCATGTGTTGGTTTGGTGCATGTGTTGCTTTGGTGCATGTGTTGGTTTGGTGCATGTGTTGGTTTGGCAGATGTTAGTTTGGCGGATTTGTTTGTTTGGTGGATGTGTTGATTTGGCTGATGTGTAGGTTTGCCGCATGTGTTGGATTGGAGGATGTGTTTCTTTTGTGCATGTGTTTCTTTGGCGCATGTGTTTTTTTTTTGTTTTGTTTTTTTGTATACTGAATCGAGGCTCGTGAAAGAGCTAAAACTGACTCCCACTCCTGACACAAATTGTTACGGATACGGAGTACGGCTCTTCCCTCTTAGCAAGGGGTGGTTAGTCCCTTGTCTTGTTAAGCTGACCGTCTCCGCTCCTGGCACTTGTAACGCTATCCCGCGGGATCGAACGGATCAGGGTTATGGGCCCAGGGTTTATCCTGAATACCTTTATCCGTCTCTCCGCAGACTAGGGAGACAAGTACCGCTCGAACCCCGGTTTGGATGGTCTAGTAGTTGCCGAGCGGTTTTTAGCAACCCGAAGTTCGAGTCATTAGCCTTCACTAAACCCGATCCTGAACGTTGGCCGAATCGCGCCACGTGCACTCAATATTGAAACCACTAAAGCGACCGAACGAGAATGAAGAAGAAGAAGAAGTATGGAGGAATAACAGGATTTATTAATTATTTACACAAGCCAAAGCAAAGGGAGCAGTCAAGGTTATATACAGGGAAATGGAAGGAGCAGGAGACACAGTGAAATCATTAGCTTACCTATACAAGCTTAATTAATAAACCCCAGGACAACGTGGAAGACGGACAAACATTCACACTTACACGGGGAAATGATGGCAGGAACGAATGGCTTGGAGATAGATGGCTTTGAGAGGCAAGGAAGGTTCAACGGGGACTGGGCACGGTCGGGCCGGAAGGCACCGCCGTCAAGAAACCGAGCCGCGGTCGTGCGAACTCCCCGCGGTCCCAAACTGCGCGGGCGAAGTTCCTTTGTCCGCACTGCTGCTTCGCGCGCTCCTTGCGTTGCCTCGGTCCGTTTCTCCTGCAGCGCGGCACGTGTGACGGCGGCTTGGTCACACCTGCTCATCTCCTGGACTCAGAACTCATCTCTCCTCTCAGCTCATCTGCTGGACTCAGAACTCATCTCTCCTCTCAGCTCATCTCTGTGGGGAGCGTCCCGCTGCGGTTTATATAGGCCCCGCCCTTCAACCTTTGCGAACCTCCCCCAAGTGTTCTCTCTCCGCCCTCTCAAGCCAAACCCCTCGTTCTGGGTTGGTTGAGCGGGGCCGACTCACTCCTCCCCTCTATGACGAGGTGGAGACCCGCCTTTCTTCTTCGTGGTTACCTCGTGCGTAATGGAGTCAAATGCAGCAAACCTGGCAAACCTGGCAAACCTGGCACTTGGAAGATGCCATGGGGCGTCGGAGGGATCTACTCTTATTTAATTCGGTGCAATGAAGAGTCAAACTATTGGGAAACACATCCTTAACCTACATAGAATAAGGGACTGACTATTTAAAAGGATATATGGTGTCCTGTGTGTGGGTTTATGGAATTAACTAAGAGGACGAGCTTCGACCTTTCTTTACATTACGGAGGGTGCCATTTACACACAACAAAACCATAATTCTCACATTCTTTACATTTTCTCAAATTCGTTACACTTCTAAAATTCGTTACACTGCACCCTCCTTCCTTCAGGCCCGTCTCGGGCCTATAAAACTTTACTTTTAGTGTGACACGTAAGTGTAATTCCCTCTACAATTAACCTGACCCTGAGTGCGACAATTTTAAAACACAAATAAATATGTCCCCCTGCTGCATTGCACCCTGCCTAACAGATTGGCGCCCACAGGATAACCGAATTGCGGAATTGTTTTCAAACTATACATTTACGGTGGGGAGGATTATTTACAGTGACGTTATTTCTTATTTACAACGCAACCCAGGACCTGTGTTTTTTTCTTTTTAGGGAAACAAAGAGAAGGAAATTCCTGTTGGGAGGGAGGAGACAGCACGCATTGCATCGATGCACCAGTACCAATAACACCAAAGCACCCAAAAGCACCCAAAAGCACCAACCAGTGCACAGTCATTACTGTTTGTAATAAACACAAAAAAACAACTGGTGGTGGTCTTCTCCTTCTCTGCTGGGCCGATGTTCTTCCCGATGTCTTTTTGCTTCATGCAGCCTACTTGGAAATATAAAAAGCACAAAGAGTCCATTTTTTTATTTAGGGCCACAGGGACCAACTAAGGATGGTCCACCTGTTGGGCATAGGAGCCACCTTACCGAGGTCCGCAAGCAAGATTACTTGGCCACTATGGCCGGTCCCCAGCAGAGGTGCCCTGCCCCAGAACATGGGGTCCATCAAGTGGTATTTGGCCGCAGAACAGCGGTCCATAAAGTGGTACTTGGCTGCAGAACAGCGGTCCATAAAGTGGTACATCAATGCAATGCATGTTGGTTGCGAGGGTCCTGGCACACAAGGCGACCTCCGCACGCTCCCCTCGACGCCCAGTCCTCGTGTGGGAGACAAGGGGGTGGGGGGGGGAAGACAGGTGAGCGAGGGGTAAGGCCACAAGGGTACACATCAATAAAGGCAATGCAAGGCGAGGTGCGTATGGAAACGGAGCGGAGAAAAGCTCGTCCCTACCGTACGTCACCCCCCCTGTCACCTACTCTACCCTTGCCCTTACCCCATATTTACAACAATCTACACATTTACAAATTCGTCACTACTGTCACGTCTCCCCCATATTTCCCCTACACCAAATTCGTCCCCACAATCCCTCTAACCAAATTTGCCATCACCCAATTCATCATCAATCCTCATAAGGAGGGAGAGATGGAACAACAAAGCACAATGTCACACCCACGTCATGATGCGTCTCACATTCCAGACATTTGCACAACAAAAATAATAAAAACCAACAACCCCGGCATGGTGTGGAGCTTTGTCACCTCAGGTGAGTGCATGTAGATGGTGCGAGGAGATTCTTAATCCTAACTACTTCCTAAATGACTTTAACACACTTTACACTACCCGGGGTCTTTCCCTGCCAATCCATTGGCCAACTTACACTATGGGTTCTAAAAACCAATTCCCATTGACCAAACTGTGGTGCTTATCAATTTGGGGTCTCACTCCCCCGATTCATCTCCCGGTGCCCTTGCACAATTTCCGGGCTGAGTCGTGTCGCTCTTCCAGCAGGTCTACCCACCTGCACACCTCCACCACTGTAGCTGCCACCCGAGCTTACCTAGCTCCTCACCCTAACCTATCTAACTGGGGAAGGCTCCTCCTGGCTCTGTCACCCCTCGGTGCCCTCTGGCACTGGGCTACCCGGGTCCGTCCTCCGGATCCTCGGGCCCCATCCACAACAACTCTACCAGCTCCTGCGGCCTAACCTGGCCGACATCCTCACAGTGGTGGAGTGCCCATCCGACTACACGCACTAACAGGCTACGTGCCCAGCCATTTCCACAACACTAATGCACCCATTCAACCATCATTCTTCCACATGCACCACAGATGCCAATATCCAACCACAATTTACCTATACCCTCTACCTAACTCTTACACTACCCTCCCCGGGTATTCGTGATGGGGGTCCATCCTCCTTTCCCCCATCCACACCTTCGCACCATCCACTCCACTCCACTCCACAGTTTCCACCATACTCACTCCACGACCATCCAGTCCATACCCCATATATTCCACACTCCATGTATTTCACACAACCATTCTCCATACACCTGCAGTTGCACACCTGTGCAATCACCTGGTGCCACCTGCACCCTCCTTCCTTCCTGGACCATTTGGTCAACACAGCACACATCACAATCACTCACTCATACACTGCTCCATACACCTGTTTAGTTGCACACCTGTGCAATCACACCTTTAAACACACACACGGCATCATCATCACGGATTTGGCGCACGTGTTGGTTTGGCGGATGTGTAGGTTTGGGGCATGTGTTGGTCTGGTGTATGTGCTGGTTTGGTGCATGTGTTGGTTTGGCACATGTGTTTCTTTGACACATATGTTGTTTTGACGGATATGGTGAATTGGCGGATGTGTAGGTTTGGCGGGTGTGGTCATTTGGCAGATGTGTTGGTTTGGCGGATGTGTAGGTTTGCGCATGTGTTGGTTTGGAGGATGTGTTTCTTTGACGCATGTGTTTCTTTGGTGCATGTGTTGATTTGTCAGATGTGTTGCTTTGGCGGATGTGTTGGTTTGCGGCATGTGTTTGTTTGGCGCATGTGTTGGTTCGTGGCATGTGTTGGCACATGTGTTGCTTTGGCGGATGTGTTGGTTTGTGGCATGTGTTTGCACATGTGTTGCTTTGGCGGATGTGTTGGTTTGGGGCATGTGTTTGTTTGGCACATGTGTTGGTTAGTGGCACGTGTTGGTTTGGCACATGTGTTGGTTTGGCGCATGTGTTGATTTCATGCATGTGTTGGTTTGGCGCATGTTTTGGTTTGGCGAGTGTGGTGATTTGGCGTATGTGTTGGTTTGGTGCATGTGTTGGTTTCGCGGATGTGTTTGTTTGGCAGATGTTTGGTTTGGCGCATGCGTTGGTGTGGTGCATCTGTTTCTTTGGTGCAGGTGTTGGTTTGGCGTATGTGTTGGTTTGGCGGATGTGTTAGTTTGGCGGATTTGTTTGTTAGGGGGATGTGTTGGTTTGGCGCATGTTTTGGTTTGGCACATGCGTTGGTGTGGCGCATACGTTGGTTTGGTGCGTCTGTTTCTTTGGCCTATGTGTTGGTATGGCGCATGTGTTGCTTTGGCGGATGTGTTTTTTTGGCGGCTTTTTTGTTTGGCAGAAGTGTTGGTTTGGTGGATGTGTAGGTTTGGCCCATGTGTTGGTTTGGAGGATGTGTTTCTTTGGCGGAATTGTTAGTTTGGGGCATGTGTTGGTTTGGAGGATGTGTTGGTTTGGCACATGTGTTGGTTTGGGGCATATGTTTGTTTGGCACATGTGTTGGTTTGTGCCATGTGTTGGTTTGGCACATATGTTGGTTTGACACATGTGTTTCTTTGGTGCATGCATTGATTTGGCGGATGTGTTGGTTTGGCAGATTCATTGGTTTGGCGCAAGGTTTGATTTGGTGCATGTGTAGGTTTGGCGCACGTGTTGGTTTGGCGGATGTGCAGGTTTGGGGCATGTGATGGTTTAGCGCATGTGTTTGTTTGGCACATGTGTTTCTTTGATGAATGTGTTGGTTTGGTGGATTTGGTGAATTGGCAGATGTGTAGGTTTGGCGCATGTGTTGGTTTCGGTGGATGTGTTTGTTTGGCGCATGTGTTGGTTTGGGGCATGTGTTTGTTTGGCGCATGTGTTGGTTTGTGGCATGTGTTGGTTTGGCACATAAGTTGGTTTGACAGATGTGTTGGTTTGGCGCACGTGTTGGTTTGGCGCATGTGTTGGTTTGGCACATGTGTTGCTTTGACGCATGAGTTGGTTTGGCGGATGTGGTGATTTGGCATATGTGTTGGTTTGGCACATGCGTTGTTTTGGCGCATGTGTTGGTTTGGGGCATGTGTTGGTTTTCACATGTGTTGGTTTGATGCATGTGTTGGTTTGGCGCATGTGTGGTTCGGCACATGCGTTGGTATGGCAGATGTGTTCATTTGGTGCTCGTGTTGGTTTGGTGCACGTGTTTCTTTTTTGCATGTGTTGATTTGGCCTTCATGTTCGTTTGGCGCTTGTGTTGGTTTGGAGGATGTCTTTCTTTTGGTGCATGTGTTGATTTGGCAGATGTGTTGGTTTGGCAGATTTGTTGGTGTGGCGCAAGTTTTGGTTTGGTGCACGTGTTTTGGCGCACGTGTTGGTTTGGCGGATGTGTAGGTTTGGGGCATGTGTTGGTTTGGTGAATGTGTTGGTTTGGTGCATGTGTTGGTTTCGCGGATGTGTTTCTTTGACGTATATGTTGGTTTGGCGGATATGGTGAATTGGCGGATGTGTAGGTTTGGCGCATGTGTTAGTTTGGTGGGTGTGGTCATTTGGCAGATGTGTTGGTTTGGCGGATGTGTAGGTTTGATGCATGTGTTGGTTTGGAGGATGTGTTTCTTTGACGCATCTGTTTCTTTGGCGCATGTGTTGATTTGACAGATGTGTTGCTTTGGCGGATGTGTTGGTTTGGGGCATGTGTTTGTTTGGTGCATGTGTTGGTTAGTGGCATTTGTTGGTTTGGCACATGTGTTGCTTTATCGGATGTGTTGGTTTGGGGCATGTGTTTGTTTGGCGCATGTGTTGGTTCGTGGCATGTGTCGGTTTGGCACATGTGTTGGTTTGGCGCATGTGTTGGGTTGGCGAGTGTGGTGATTTGGCGTATGTGTTGGTTTGGTGCATGTGTAGGTTTGGCGGATGTGTTTGTTTGGCAGATGTTTTGGTTTGGCGCATGTGTTGGTGTGGCGCGTCTGTTGCTTTCGTGCATGTGTTGGTTTGGCGCATGTGTAGGTTTGGCGGATGTGTTAGTTTGGCGGATTTATTTGTTTGGCGGATGTGTTGGTTTGGCGCATGATTTGGTTTGGCACATGCGTTGGTGTGGCGCATGCGTTGGTTTGGTGTGTCTGTTTATTTGCCGAATGTGTTGGCATGGCGCATGTGTTGGTTTGGCGGATGTGTTCTTTTGGTGGGTTTTTTTGTTTGATAAATGTGTTGGTTTGGCGGATGTGTAGGTTTGGCTCATGTGTTGGTTTGAAGGATGTGTTGGTTTGGCGCATGTGTTGGTTTGGCGGATGTGTTTCTTTTGCGCATGTGTTTCTTTGGCACATGTGTTACTTTGGCGGATGTGTTGTTTTGGCGGATTTGATGGTTTGGGGCATGGGTTGGTTTGGAGGATATGATGGTTTGGGGCATGTGTTGGTTTGGAGGATATGATGGTTTGACGGATGTGTTGGTTTGGCGGATGTATTGGTTTGGTGGATTTGTTGGTTTGTGGATGTTGGTTTTGCGCATGTTTTGGTTGGGCGCATGTGTTGGTTTGGCGCATGCGTTGCTTTGGCGCATCTGTTTCTTTGGCGCATGTGTTGATTTGACAGATGTGTTGCTTTGGCGGATGTGTTGTTTTGGCACATATGTTGGTGTGGCGCATCTGTTACAATTGTGCATGTGTTGGTTTGGCATATGTGTTGGTTTGGCGGATGTGTTAGTTTGGCGGATTTGTTTGTTTGGCGGATGTGTTGGTTTGGCGCATGTTTTGTTTTGGCGCATGCGTTGGTTTGGTACGTCTGTTTCTTTGGCGAATGTGTTTTTATGGCGCATGTGTTGGTTTGGCGGATGTGTTCTTTTGGCGGGTTTGTTTGTTTGGCAGATGTGTTGGTTTGGCGCGTGCGTTGGTTTGGCGTGTCTGTTTCTTTGGCGCATGTGTTGGTTTGGGGCATGTGCTGGTTTGGCGAATGTGTTGGTTTGGGGCATGTGTTGATTTGGCTGAAGTGTAGGTTTGGCACATATGTTAACTTGGCAGATGTGTTGGTTTGGACATGTGTGGGTTTGTGGCATGTGTTGGTTTGGCATATATGTTGGTTTGGCGCATGTGTTGGTTTGGCGCATGTGTTGGTTTTGCGGATGTGTTTGTTTGACCCATGTGTTGATTTGGTGCATGTGTTGGTTTGGCGCATCTGTTGGTTTGGTGCACGTGTTGGTTTGGCCAACGTGTTGGTTTGTCTTATCTGGGTCTTGGTTTGGGGCATGTGTTGGTTTGGCGGATGTTTTGGTTTGGTGGATGTGTTGGTTTTGCGCTTGTGTTGGTTTGGCGTACGTGTTGGTTAGGCGCACGTGTTGCTTTGGGGCATGTGCCTTATCTGGGTCCATTCATTTACATGAGGAAAAAAACTTTCGGAGGGGGGGGGGTGGGTACCGGGGGTGGGGGTTGAGGGTTCGGAGCAGGATGAGAGGAGGGAGAGGGAGGGACAGAGACAGGTCCAGATTTGAGAAAAATTGAATGGTGTAGGCATTTCATGTTAAAAGTGGACAAACACGTTTTTTAGGATAATTTTAGGGTGCTGCATTGAAAAGAATTGGTTGCCAGGCTGAATTTTGAGAGTTTGACCCTCAAATTTGAAAAAACCCAAAATGGCCGCCATTTTAAATCTTCTTTTTTTTGTATACAGAATGGAGGCTCGTCAAAGAGCTAACATTTATCACACAAACAAATCAAACAGACAAACAAAATATATAAAAAGAGGGAGCGGTAGACAAGATGGGGAGAGAAGGGGAAGCACACAAACACAACATTTGAGAGCAGGGACATCGGGAGATGTGTGGGAGGAAGAGGGCTTGGGGGGAGGATGCGTGGGAAGTGGGCGGGGGGTGGGAGAAGTATCGAACACAAGGACACCAAGGACTTCCAGGAAAGAAGTTGGTATTTCAAAAAAGTGGATTTGGGGTGAAATTAGTGGGGGTAGAAAAGATCAAGGTTTTGGATGGGGGAAGATAAGAGATGGTGGTGAAGAGCTGTTTTAAAGACCTGGAGGGAGGAGTGGGATTGGAGAGAGTGAGGGAGTTTGTTCCAGGGGCGGGAGAAAAGAGGAATGAAGGAGTGAAGGTGAGCAGAGAGTCTTGATTTTGGCAGTTTAACCATAAGAGGGTTGCAGGCAGATCTTGTGCGACCTGAAGGAATATTGGGGGGACAGAGCCCCCCAGAGAGAGCTGGGGGGTGGGGGGGCAAGGCCGGAGAGGATTCGGTAGAAGACGGAAAGACCACCAACCTGCCTGCGGTGAGTGAGTGAAAGGCCCTCGGAGTTAGCTTCATCGCAGGAGATTCCATTGATTCTGAACGCTTTGGTTTCAACAGCGTGAAGACGAGCTCGGTGTGAGGCAGGAGCACCAGCCCAGAGGGGAGAGCAGTATTCCATTGAGCTGCGGATGAAAGCCTTGTATGTGGTGAGGAGCTCAGGTGTGCCAACGAAGGACTTCGCATGACGGAGGATGCCCAGTCGGCGACTGGCTTTGGAGGCCAGATTTGAAATGTGGTTTTTCCAGGAAAGATCATGGCAGATAGTGAGACCCAAAAGCTTGAGTAACAGAACTTCTTGGAGAGGATTATTCAGAAAGTGGATGGGAGGGTTGTCCAGTCGGTCTTTTCAGAGATACATCGTAAGAGTGTGAGATTTGTCAGGATTGAAAGGCTTGTTCCACTTGTTTGCCCAGTCTGTGATTTTTTTCCAGGTCTGCAGAGAGTGAGGAGGCTGCAGACTGCCGATCTGAGGGATTTGGAATGGAGCGACAGAGAGTCGAGTCATGAGCAAAGAGATAGAGAGGATTTTCAAGAGTCAGAGAGATCATTGATGAAGACCAGAAAAAGCACAGGGCCCAGATCACTGCCTTGGGGAACTCCAGCCTGAACAGGAAGAGGAGATGAGAGAAACCCATTCAGGGCCACACGTTGACTACGACTAGAGAGGAAGTCCGCCAGCCATGCGTGGAGATTTCCATGGATACCAAAGGAGGAGAGTTTGGTGAGCAGAGCGGGGTGCCAGACCATATCGAAGGCACGTGATGTGTCAAGGGAGACAGCTCTAATTTCCTGTTTGGCATTGAGGCGCTTTTGGCGCATCGCTTTTGCCTTATAACTCGGCTTCTAAGCATTATTGAAGTTTTAAAATGGTGGCAATACCGATGTTTGTGATACCAAGGATTCCAAATATGTTGTCCCCTAAGTTGTATCTAGTTTGGTTTATCTGCCATCTTGAATTCCAAGATGGCCGCCATTATTCACCCCATGCATTAATCAGCCCATAGGTTTAAATAACACTTATGTTTTAAAATTTAAATGATGACAATACCCATGTCTGTAATACCAAAGTTTCCCAAACAAACAAAAAAAACCTTCCACATAAGTTGTAACCAGTTTGGTTTGCCTGCCATCTTGAATTCAAAGTTTTATGATAAATTAGTCTGACGTGAAATCATTCTTCAAAGTACATACATTAATTAAGCACTTGCTTATAGTAGATTTAAGTAGATTAGGTAGGTTAAAGGAGGTTAAATTTAAGTAGGTTAAAGTAGATTCCAGCGATCCTGGCAGATTAAGGTGAATTTGGACGTGTCCATTTGGTGAAATTTGGGGTACTGCGGTTTGATTTGGTTTGAACTTTCGCAATGCTTCAGAGAGATCATCGGTTGATTGGTATGTGTATTGCTTATAACATGCCCAGCATTGTGGAATAATTTCACTAGTTCTTTTGAACGAGTTGATTGGTGCAGAGTGCTGCCCAATCCAATATGTTTTGGAGTCAAGTGCCTGTCACCACTAACTGTATCGATCAAATCCTGTGCGAGACTAAGTATACGACAGCGTCTTACGGACTCATCTTCACCATCACTGCTGTCCTCATCAGCATCTTGCTCCAGTATACACTGGCCACCTATCATTAGGTTAAGAAACATGTACAAACTATCTGGTACTGTTATGGGGTCCTCTGCAATCCCCTGGTCGCGGTAACCTCCGAACCCCGAGAGGGTCCCCGGCAGAAAGATATGTTATCCTTGGTTGAAATTAACCAATAATGAAACCACACCAAGGGTTATGAACAAACAATATATTAAAAGCACACAAAAAGCACCATACAACAATGGGGGCAATCAACCCTGCAATCCAATCTTAAGATGGCACCCTAGCTCAGACTCACGGCACCCCCAGGGACTGAAGCAGAGCCCTTCTCAATGTCTCTAGAACACAACGGTGCTCCCGGCGAAGAGGCGATGGCGATGAGGCGGGTAAGGAGATGTAGGTAACGCGGGGACCGTCACTTGGTCCCAGCCAACCCCAATTGGCGGGGGGAAGAGGAATTCCAAAGACGCTATCCAAACGTGCACATACACCGTGCAGTCGTGAACCGCACCGTAATCTTCAAAGGCCGCTGTCGCGCACACACATCCTCGGCAAACCACCGGAGGGCGGGACCAGCGGACGCGACTAACCAAGGGTCCACGAACGACGCGCGAGGTCCCCGAAATGGCGGTCAGTTCTTCCTCAGGCCACAGCCGATAGGCGAAGATTCTCCGGAATCTCCCACCTGTACCTGGCTTCGCAGGCTTTTCCCCGACACCAGCGATATCAACGATCGCACGAGATTCCTTTCCAAGCCTCAAAGTTCCCTCTCCATGGACGCTCGACCACGCTGGGTGCGGAGCTGTTACCAAATGCCTCGTGTCACCTCTGCCTCCCACGCTCTTCTTCCTCGCTCCATTTGTCTTCCGGGTCACGATCCGATTTCCGGCCACATTTTACCAGGAGCGCTTTTAAACCTTTTAACCACAATAACCCTTTCCCTTAAGCCACATTAAGCATAATATCTAGAAACAACAATGATAACAATAACAACCATAATTAGGGCCGATTCCGTAACACTTCCCCCCCTCAAGAAAGAAAGTTTGAACACAGCAAAAACTTTCTTTGTAGGCAAATTCTTGAAACCAACACAAGTAATCAATGTTTCCCCAAAAATAAAGCAACAAAACTTTCACACCACCCACAGAATTCTCAAAATTAATTCACTCTGGACAAAGCGTCAGCCACGACATTGTCCCGGCCCTTTACCTGTTCAATTTCCAAGTTACCCCTGCAAAGCCAAACTCATCTCATCAACCTCTGATTTTTACTTTTAGTTTCTTTTGAATGAAGGTTAAGGGGTTGATCAAAAATCCCAAGTCAAGCAAATCGATAGCACTTTTTCTGGGAGGCCGAGCTGAGGGCCAGGCTCCCCGGGTGGTTGGGGGGTGAGGCCTGGACATATTCACTACATGGACACCTTTAGGAACGTGGAGTTCACGGTTAGTCTGTGTAGGAATCTTGGCTCGGCTGCTCCGCAGCATTCAGTGCTTCAACTCTTTCTAACTTTCCTAACAATCACGGTTGGACCACTTGTCACAGTAGTCACCTGAATGGCGGTCTCCTTCTCGGCCACTGCTCTGATAATCCTTCCTTCGGGAGCTGCCATAACTATGGAAGCCTCCATAATAATATCGATTGTGGCCACCACCACTACTACTCCGTGGTCCTCCTCTGTAGCCCCCTCGACCCCTAGGAAATGCCTTCCCTACTGTGATGATCCGACCATCCAACTCCGTGCTATTCAGATCCTTTTCTGCAACTCTGGCGTCCTTTGAGTTTTCAAACGTGACAAAGCCAAACCCTCTTGACTTTTGTGTTTCCCTGTCTTTTATCAGCAGCACTTCCAACAGCGGTCCAAATTTGCTGAAGGCAGATTCCAGAAAGTCTTCCTTTGTTTTGAAGTTCAGTCCCCCTACAAAGAGCTTGCCAATATTGCCTCCATCCCTGACGTGCGTGTGCTGACACTTAGTTTCAGGGTATTTCCTCTTCTCTTCAGGGCGCTTCCTACTAGGCTTTTCAACAAACATCGGGTTACCAGAAACTTGGCCACCGGCCAAATCATTCCCGATAACAAAAGATACTCCTTCTACAGGAAGAGTGGCTTGTAAACCGACGGTGACCGGTCCTGACACCAACTCGGACTCCAAATGGATGACATGAAGTGGAGCACTAACACCGCCACCAATCCCCTGTCAACGAACACTATCACCAGTTTCCGTCTCCTCGGACAATGGCAAGATGCCTTCAAGCATTAAAGATTGATGTGCTCCTGTGTCCCTCAATACCCGAACAGGTCTCCGGTTAGGCGAGGCTCCATCCAGTGACACAAACCCCTCTGAAAAAAATGGTTGGTAACCCTTTTGAGGGCGATTTCTCACAATGACCATTGCATTTGGAGTCGTACTAGTCGAACTCCGCTCCTGATTTTCCTTTCCCGAGCGTAACAGTTGGACATCAAGTGTCCAGGTTTATGGCAAAAAGTGCAAGTAGGCCCGGAGGAGAACCTCGTGGTCTGCCTAGGCATGGGGGCGGCGGTCTGCCTCGAGCCCCCCGAACGATAGGTCTGTCTTGGAACCGCAGTCTTCTGATTTCTAGAAGTCGTGGTATCAGAGAGGTCCTCATTTTTATCTCGAGGCCGCCCCCATGAATTTTCGTTCTCTGCCCCTGATGTACCATAGCTCCCCTGGCTAGGTCTGGGTGAGAAGTTCGGTGTGTGGAACCCCATCCTGTGTGTTAAGGCATAGTCATCTGCCATGGTTGCTGCCTCATACAACTTTGGTACTTTCCTTTCCTCCAGATGTACTTTAATGCCCTCGTGGACACACTGTTGGAATTCCTCCACCAGGATCAATTGTCGCAATAGTTCGAAGTCTTTCCCAACTCCTTTTGAATCACACCACCTATCAAACATGGTTTCTTTCAATCTGGCAAACTCCACATGGGTCTCACTCTCCCTCCTCCTGGCATTCCGGAATTTTTGCCGGTAAGCTTCCGGGACCAATTCATAGGCTTTGAGAATGTGTTTCTTCAAGACCTCGTAATCTGCACATTGGTCAATCGGTAAAGCCGAATAAATCTCTTGAGCTTTACCCACCAGAACACTTTGCACGAGTATGGACCAGTACTCCTCAGGCCAGTTTAACAGTCGAGCCACTTTCTCAAAGTGTGGAAAAAACTTGGCTACCTCCTTTTCATTGAAGGGTGGAACCAGCCTCACATGTCTGCCAACATCCCAGGTGTTCTGACTAGGTGTCGAACCAGTCGGCATGGATGGTACCTCTCCCCGTTCTTTCATTACATCCAGCTCCTTGAGTCTAATTTCCTACTGGTGCCATTTCACGATCCCTTAACTCCCTTTCGGCTTTTCTCTTCTCTGTTTTTTTTCTCTAACCTTTCCTGGAGTTCTCTTTCAACTCTCCTTTCCTCTGCTTTCTTCTCTTCTAACCTTTCCTGGAGTTCTCGTTCCACTCTCCTTTCCTCTGCTTGTTTCTCCTCTCTTCTCTCTTCTGCTTTCCTTTCCTCTGCTTTTAATCTTTCCTGGAGTTCTCGTTCCACTCTCCTTTCCTCTGCTTGTTTCTCTTCTCTTTTCTCTTCTGCTTTCCTTTCCTCTGCTTTTACCCTCTCCTGGAGTCTCTTTCCTGTTCTGCTCTTTCCTTTTCTGCTTTCCTTTCCTCTGCTTTTTCCCTTTCCTGGCTCTGTAATTGCATCTCCAGTTTCCGGAGCTCCACATTTTCTTGCTCCTCTGGTAACCAATCCCAGGCTACCTCTTCCCATGTTCCTAATCCCACCATAGATTGTATCACCACTGTCTCCATCTCTGCCTTCTTCATATTAGTTCAGACCTCCAAGCTAAAATGTTTGGCCAATTTCCCGAGGTCCGATTTTACTAACGCTCTGAACTGTGCTTCACTAGGGGTCACTGCAAACTTCTCTGCGTCAAACTCCATGGTGACTATTGTTAACACCTGTTAAACTTCAAACAAGAAATGTAAAAAAAAAAAAAAAAATGTTTGTTTTTTAGAAAAATTTGGGAATGTTGGAATGTTAGGGAATTCTTTCCCAGACTAAATTTAGGGAATTTTAGATCCCGGACGCAGACCCAATTACGAGCCCATGAGTCAATTGGACGAGCCCCCAATTTCTGTTACGGGGTCCTCTGCAATCCCCTGGTCTCGGTAACCTCCGAACCCCGAGAGGGTCCCCGGCAGAAAGATATGTTATCCTTGGTTGAAATTAACCAATAATGAAACCACACCAAGGGTTATAAACAAACAATATATTAAAAGCACACAAAAAGCACCATACAACAATGGGGGCAATCAACCCTGCAATCCAATCTTAAGATGGTACCCTAGCTCAGACTCACGGCACCCCCAGAGACTGAAGCAGAGCCCTTCTCAATGTCTCTCGAACATAACGGTGCTCCCGGCGAAGAGGCAATGGCGATGAGGCGGGTAAGGAGATGTAGGTAAGGCGGGGACCGTAACATGATCCAAGCCAACCCCAATTGGCGGGGCAAAGAGGAATCCCAAAGACGCTATCCAAACGTGCACATACACCATGCAGTCGCGAACCGCACTGTATTCTTCAAAGGCCGCTGTCGTGCACACACATCCTCGGCAAACCACCGGAGGGCAGGACCAGCAGATGCGACTAACCAAGGGTCCGCAAACGACGCGCGAGGTCCCCGAAATGGCGGTCGGTTCTTCCTCGGGCCGCAGCTGCTAGGCGAAGATTCTCTGGAATCTCCCACCTGTACCTGGCTTCACAGGCTTTCCCCCGACACCAGCGATATCAACGATCGCACGACATTCCTTTCCAAGACTCAAAGTTCCCTCTCCATGGACGCTCGACCACGCTGGGTGGGGAGCTGTTACCAAACGCCTCGTGTCACCTCTGCCTCCCACGCTCTTCTTCCTCGCTCCCCTTGTCTTCCGGGTCACGATCCTATTTCCGGCCACATTTTACAAGGAGCGCTTTTAAACCTTTTAACCACAATAACCCTTTCCCTTAAGCCACAATAAGCATAATATCTAGAACCAACAATGATAACAATAACAACCATAATTAGGGCCGAATCCATAACAGTACACATTTAATCGCTTCCTCTTCACTGACATTAACTCCTTCGTAAGCTGGGTGTGAAAGGAAGTCACTTCTAAGATTGAGGGCAATGTGGATCATGGACAGGAACTCATCTTCTTCTTGTGGTTGGTAGGTAGGAATGGTGAGTGTAGCTGCTGCTTCTTCATCTGTTTGTGTCATCTTTGAAGCAGGTATGTGGCCAAACTTCAGCGGAACCGGAACAGAACTTCGCTCACTCGGTGCATTGTCAAGGAGTACAATTACCTCGTCGAATTCTGAAATCTGAAGAGCCACCTTATCCTTGAATGTGCCCATTGGACTGGTAAATGAGGGTGGAATATCCAAATTGGATTCTTTGGCAATGGTACGATACCGGTTCCACACTTCCCTTAGCTCTAATATATGGCCATGGTCAGCATATACTGCAGCTCATTGCATAGCCAAATCATCGCAATATCTGTATGCTGAGAGTTCTCTTTGGTTTGGGATGTCCTTCTGATAAACTGAACATAGCAGGAGAGATGATACTTTCCTTCTGCTGCAATAAGGTCACTGACAGCTGCAACACGAACACTCATTTATTGGTCAAACTTTGCAGCTTCCAATATTTATTGGCTCTTGTTAAAGGTTGTTATGGAAATGAACTTCTGCTTGGCCTTTTTCTGTTGGCAGATCAACCATAATTCCCAATTGGTGGGCTGCGCGCGACTATGTCGATTTGGGCAGGAAGTCTGGGATTCTGTTGGTCTTGATGTTGACGGAGAGTCAGAATAAGAATAGGGACCACTCTCTTTCAAGGATGCATTCTTAAGTCTACTAAGTCTTTCTTTGCTTGTATATGTAGCATAGCACGTTTTGTGCCAATGGATCTCCTTTTTGGAGTCTTCATTCAGGACCTTCAAGAGTCTATCAACCGTATCCTTGTAATTGACATCTCGTAACTTTTGTCGTTCGTTCGTAAACTTCGACAATGTGCCCAGTCCTTTTTCTGACGCATCGTACAGGATGTCTCGTCTCTCTTCTTGACATATTATGCACAGATTGAGGGAAACTGGGGTGGATCTCTTCAAGTGAACTGACGCATCCATGATCTCACGGAGGTGTCACATATCTGTAGTGATAGAAAGAAAAATAGTTTGTGGTTAAATATTGATTAACATTAAGTTAGACTGCTCTAATTATAATTCTCTTTAAATACTCTTGGAATTTCATATTTCATCTTGTATGTTATTTACAAAGTAACAGTATCATAATTAAAATAAACTTACTTCATTTATCAAGCATCACAATTCAGATGGAAAAACAGATTCAAGCCATTGATTTCAGCATAACCACTGCCTTTATTTATATTATAAAAAATCAAAAATGATCAAACACGTAATTAATAATGTCAATTTTTAAACTATTACAATCAATATTAACTTAAGCATAAATTAAGTAACATTTTACACTTGTGTTTGTGTTGGTATGTGATTGTGTGTGTGTGTGTGTGTGTGTGTGTGTATGTGTGTGTGTGTGTGTGTGTGTGTGTGTGTGTGTGAGTGTGAGAATGTGTGTGTGTGTGTGTGTGTGTGTGTGTGTGTGTGTGTGTGTGTGTGTGTGTGTGTGTGTGTGTGTGAGGGTCTGTGGGGGGCGAGGGGGCTGGTGATGTGGTTGGTGTGTGGTGTGTGGATGTATGTCAATTATGTATTTACGTAGGCTATAGATGTTTGATAATCTGTCTCTTTGGCCTGATTACATTCAATACGAAGAAGCCGAGAAATGACGGCCATCTTGGAATTCAAAATGGCGAGCAAGCCAAACTGGTTACAACTTAGATTTACGCAACATATTGGAATCCTTGGTATCACAAACCTGTGTATTACCATGCACTTTTCAACTTCCTCTATTGCTTCTTCCTATAGGCTGGGCTCATTTATTACTGTATTGGGCTAAATTATGGTGGCCATCTTGGAATTCAAGATGGCGCGCAAACCAAACTAGTCGTAACTTAGGTGACAGTATATCTGGAATCCTCAGTATCACAAACATGGGTATTGTCACAATTTTTAACCTCATGTGATACATATAAGCCGAGCTATAGTGCAAAATATGGTAAAAAATGGCGGCCATTTCGTCTTTTTGGAATTTGAGGGTCAAAACCCCAAAATTCAGCCTGGCAAGCAATTTTTTTGAATTCAGCACCCTCAACTTACCATAAAAAACTTGTTTGCCGACTTTTAACACGAAATGCCTACAACACTTTTTTTGAAGCACAAATATTGAAATCTGGACCTGTCTAACATAATCTGAAACGCAGGAGGCATAGCTTCTACTGGCAAGGCGTGGTCTCTGCTCGGGAAGCCTCACTGCAACTCAGGTTCCCAGCTGCATCGCGTTCCCCGCGTCGTCCTGGGGTGAATGTACACAGGCAGAGAGAACATTTCCAACCATGACCGCCTGTTATAAGGTCACACACCTGTTACTGGGTGACTATTATGCTCCTCTTCTCTCACTCACCATTGGAGGAGTTACAAAATGTTGATGTCTATACAAAATGTCGACACAAGTTTGATGTCTATACAAAATGTCTATACAAAATGTCTATACAAGTTTGATGCCGATACAAAATTGCAATGTAAATCTGATATGACATTTAATTACCTCACGGTTTTTCTAAAGCATTTAATAATGAAATAACTATGCTATATTAAGCATTTATTCACCCCTCGGAGCCATTTCCACAACAATCACGTTGTTTATTCAATTATTTTGCCTTGTCTCTGATGATTCCATGGAGTTCCACTCGTGAGAAGGCCGAATTCCTCAATTGTGTGTTTGCTTCCAAATTTTGTGTCCCCAATACCTAATTCTCTGTACCCATCATTCCTTGGTGTACCCAAATGCTACTGGACACTGTGTCTTTTGCACCTGAGAAGGTAGAGAAAGGTTCTTTCAACCCTCCACGCTGACTCTGCAACTGGACCGGACAGCATCAACTCACGTGTTCTAAAAACCTGCTTTGCTACTCTTGCACATCCCCTCTGACGCCTTTTCACCCTGTCATTTACCTTTGTCATTTACCTCCTCCATCTGCTTGTAAATCTGCAAACATCATCGCATTGCATGA
The DNA here is from genome assembly GCF_964187855.1 of Myxine glutinosa. Taxonomy (NCBI): domain Eukaryota; kingdom Metazoa; phylum Chordata; class Myxini; order Myxiniformes; family Myxinidae; genus Myxine; species Myxine glutinosa. Next base: position 65,166,187 of record NC_136266.1, read on the forward strand.
AAAGTTCCAAAAACTGATCACCTTTACTACATACCTATCACGTGACTTCCAATCATCAACGAGGTCATGGAATCAATCATCGCAGTTGATATGAAAGATTTTTTTAATGCCGTGAACAAACTTTGGTACAGCACGGGTGGTGAAGGTTGTCAAGCTTCATCGAAATCGTGAAAGCCACGCCTCCCTGCGCATGAACCAATGTATTCGTTCAACTATACGAAGGTTTGAAATCCTACCTAACTCAATGCATATGTGCTTTAATTACTACACAATGGGAATGGAGCTAATCTTTACATTTAATAAGAAATAACTGACTGCTGCAGGCTACATGTTGTCGTGCTATTAACTAGAGGGAGTGTCCCCTACTGCAAAACCGCAACAATATATATTGTTACGGTTTTTAGAACCTTCACTAGTAAATTTTAGTAAATGCATCCCTTATAAATGTCCCCCTTTAAATATTCCCATCAATTGGCTTGTTAAAGATCACACCCTAGTTAGTCCATGAACAACACGTAGTGAACCATAGGACCTCTCCGTAGTTATCTCATTATTATGTGTTTAAGTTAAGGACCTGTTCCCAATAGTTGAATCTGCGTTGCATTAATCAAATGAGATAGGCCCCTTTCAATTTCCCCAAATCGCCTCACCCACGCTTCAAAGTGACAGTCGGGCAGTGTTCGCTGCCCCTGGTTTGGCTCGTTTGATTGCCCCAAGCCGCCATTAGCCATGCGGTCAAGCCGAGAAAGAAGGGGGCGGAGCCACCAGAACAAGGTGTGGCACGTCAGCTCGTCATCGGAGGTGGAATCAGCAAGCCCTTAACGGCCAACCAGCACCGTGGTGAGCCAACCGGTAGGCGTGTTATCAGAGCCGGCGGCTTGATTTCCAACACAGCAATAAAAGCGGCTGCAAGGGACTGCTTGACCAGTTGAGTGAGAGGGTTCCGAAGAAGGAGAGAGGAGAAGGTACGAGTTGGGTGAGAAGGTGCAACCTGAATAAGAGAGTCGGTGAGAAGGCATGAGAGAGACGAAGCTGCGTGGAGCTGCTTCGGAAAGCCCTACCGTGTGAAACCGAATACGTGGAGCGGCCGTTGGCTGTTCGCTTCCAGCCCGGAGCGTGGACCTGGAGCGGACCTCCTTGCTGTGCCTTCCCCCCGAACCTTCCAGCCCTGCTGTCCCACATGGACCCTTCTCCTTCTTCCAGTGATTCCTGCCTGCTATTCCCTTGCCGTGTAAGTCTGTTGTCTGTCCTGTTTGTTGTCTGGGGTATAATATAAGACTGTTTTAAGGCTTGCCCTGTGTATCTGCTTTTTTCCTCCTTGTAAATGCCCTTCTTTCGTTTCCTCTTTTAGTATAGAAATAAACCTGTGTTCTTCCTTTACCCTTGTTGGTTATTTGGCTTCCTCTCATCCGATCACTTTAGTCCCTTCATTCAATTGAGTACCTGTGGCACGATTCGGCCAACGCTCGGAATCGGGTTTAGTCTCTTGATAACGGCTCGAGCCGCGGATTGCTAAACCGCTCGGCAAATACCGTCTTGTACGTGGTTCGAGCAGTACTTGTCTCCCTGTTTTGCGGAGGGATTGGTAAAGGTATTCGGGAGAACACCTTGACCAATAACCCTGATCAATTCCACCCCGCAAAAGAGCATTACAAGTACCAGGACCAGAGGCGGCCAGCTTAACAGGCCAAGGGGATTAACCCCCCCCCCCCCTTGCTAAGGGGAGTGCCGTCTCTGAGATCCGTATATATATATATAGAAATTGAAATGCACATATAGAAAATATGTATATATATATATATATATATTGTTGCGGATATGAGGATTGAGTTTTTTTGATTGTGTTGTATTGTATAGTAAATGGTTGTGAATTATTGTTTTAGTCTGAGCCATCCTTGCTCCAGTGTGTATAAAGGTCAAAGGGCGTTCCCGTAGTTAGTTCAATAAAGCATACATGAAGGACACTATAATATCCCTGTTCAGTAGTTTATTTCCTTATTCTGTGTATTAGGTTAAGGCTTTGTCTTCCATTAAAATGACACTCCATTGCACCAAGTGAAATAAGATAGATTCCCTTCATTCTTCATTCCCATTCCCAAAACCTCCATTTCCCCTTTTGTCATGGCCAAGCCTCAATTTGCCAATTACATCCCCTCCAAAACCACCATTGAACATGTGCTCGGGTCAGGGAAGAAAGGCGTGCCCGCCCGTCGTCATCAAGGGCGGAGCCAGAGGGTCACGCGACCAACCATGGCCGAGGTGAGCACACCGATGGGCGTGTCCTGAAGGCCGGCGGCTTGATCGCCGGAGGCGCTATAAAGGCGCACGCGCAAGAAGCAAGGGGTTGGTCGTCAGTGGTTGTGTTGAGTCGTCAGTGGTTGCGTTGTGGTGGTCAGTGGTTGCGTTGGTTGCGTTGGGTTGTCGATGGTGAGGAGTGGTCGGACCAAGAAAGAGAGTTGTTGGACCAAGAGAACATAGAGATCATCCAAGGAGATCATCATCCAGGGAAGCACAAAGCCTGTTGTAGTCCTGGAAAAGCACGCGACGTCCACAGCAGCAGCAGCAGCGGCAGCCACAGCAGCAACAACACTCAACAGCCGCTTGGGGCCTGGACGGCGGTTTTGAGCAGGGCCGCGAAGGAACGGCGGCTGCTAAACGCGCCGACCGTGCTACAGGACCCCTTGGACCGGCCTCCCCCCCCCCCTCCAAGCCATCCACCTCCACCATTCCTATCATCATTCCCCGTGTGAGTCGTCTTCGTTTGTTCTGTCCTGGGTATTAATTAAGTCTGTTTAGATAAGCTAGCGATTTTCACTGTGTCTCTAAAATCTTCTGTATATTATTTTCTTATCTTTCCTTCTCCTTGGTTATTTTGAGCCTGTAAATAGTAAATAAATTTAGTAGTATTTGCCAACCTTTTCGTCTCCTCCTTCTTCACATCCATGTCGCTTTTGTCTTTTCCATATTGAATAGCTGTGGCGCGATCCGGCCAATGTTCGGGGATCGGGTTAATCGGGGTAACTGTTAGGCCGCGGTGCCATCCGCTCGGCAAACCAACATCCTTATCCACGGGCCGTAACAATTGGTGTCTGGGGGTGAGATACGAGGCCCGAACCAAATTTTTAAAACATCTAAAAAAAAATTTGGTCAAAATTTGGAGCGGCCGAAATTTGTTTTATTTTACAAAACCCGAATTTTGAAATCGCGCCATGGCTGGTCAAGGCGACGGGATGTCGGTGGGAGAGCTAGAAGAGGGGTTAGGGGTAACTCAGGACCACAGGGAGGAAACGGAAGAGGTGGTTGAGGAGGTGTCAGGCGCGCAAAATGGCGTCCTCGCGCACGTGGGTGTGGCGGCACCAAATTTAGCGGTGACCGTAGCAGCATTGATGGATTTGAACCTTTTGCTACAAATGGAGGTCCTCATGTTAAAAATGGGTGAGCGAATGAGGGCTGATAGAAAAGAAATGGAAAACAGAATAATGAACGAAAGGAGGGCTCAGGGAGAAATGTTGGGAAATCTAATTGAAGGGTGTTGTAATAGAATAAAAGGGGACAAATTTAAGGACATAACTGCCCAGGCCAAAGAAGTAAATGAGGGACTGGCGAGGGACAAAGTCGCATATGAAGTAAGGGAAGCGGAGAGGGACAGACCGCGGGTTGAGCGAGCAGGTCCCAGGGGTGCACGAAGAGGTAACGCGGGTCGAGAAGCGCTGGTTGAGCGAAGCGGAGAAAAGCGTGGGTACAACGACGGGGGTAGAAATCGCGACGCGGGGTTTGGAAAAGCCGGCGACCGATGAGGTAGAGGGAATTTTATTAAAGGCAACGGTCGTCGAGGGGAATAAAGAAAAAGCAGTAGTGGGTACAATTAAAATTGAAGAGACCGGGGACTTAGAAAACCACTCGTGGCGGGAGGAAAAGATGGAATATGTACAAAGTCCCTGCTCAAATCATGATGTACTTGCTAATCCAAATGGAAGTTTGCAGGTGCGCGAGGAGAAAAGGATCCCCTAGGTGAGTCGTGCTGTATATTGTGCGGGTAGATTTTGTAGAAGGATGTTTGGCGACAAAAGAATTGTCGCGCGATTGGGATCGATATGACACCCGGGCGTTGGTGAAGGGTCCCGTGTGAGTGGAAATGGCACGCGTGTGAAAAAAAAGTGTGCGTCAAGGGGTGAGCGTGTTACGAAGCGCGAGTGTGATACTGATACCGAGTGCGAGTGAGAATGCACGTCGGGGTGTACGGAGTGTGACACGAGGAGTGAGTTGGTGGTGGAGCGGGTGCGAGGATGCACGTATGGGATGAACGTCGAGGGTGTGCGAGAAAGCACACCTGAGTTGGTAGTAGCAAGAGTGCGAGGGAGCACATCGGAGCGCGGTAGTGGGTGGATGCAAGAGTGCACGCCCATGGTGAGTGTTACGGAGGACGTAACGGAGGAGAGGTGTGGACCGAAGTGTGCGAACGGCGAGTGTGCACAAGAGTGTGCGCGAGAGGTGTGGTGTGTAACAGGGAGAGCGTTGGTCGAATGTACGGACGGCGTTGGAGCACCGAGCTAGGTGAGGGTGAAATGGGTAGCGTATGCGTGTGAGCATGCAGGTGAAGCATCGACGGTAACCGGGTTAGCGGTTAGAGTGACGGATAGCCGATGCGAGCACTCGGGGCACGGTGTGCTTTGTTGGATGCCAGGCCCGGCGCGGATCGAAGCTGCGTCGCTTCTCTTCGAAGCGTCATTGCCGATTTGGGCTTGGCCCCGCCCCGCACGGTCGAGTCCGGGCCTTGTCGGGCGAGGTGACCAGTCCGGTTCAAGGGCGAAGGGGAGGAAGCGGAACGGTGCCCCCTGGCGGGGACGGGGTTCCGACCGGGCGAGCCTCAGCCATCGGGCCCGGGACCGCAAGGTACCGAGCCGCGATGATGCGTGGAACCTCGGCCCGAGCATGCCTCCTCCCCGGAGTCGTGAATGCCGGACGGATCCAACTACAGGCGACCAAACCACCCGAATTCATTGCTCGGCTTTGCGAAGCCGAGTTTTAATGATGTGACGACGCACCGAGGCTCAGATAAAGCGGACTGTGATGGTGATGATGATACTGATAGTGTTTTTGATCCAAAATTTAGAAAAGTGAATAGAATTGGCAGTAATTGGAAAATTTTTGATTGGTTGAAATTTGATGTGCCAAATTGGTAGTTTGAGATACCCGATGTGATGGGATGGCAACTCTGCCATCTCTCACAGCGGGGGCAAAGGAGCACTAGTCTTATGGGGTTTGGCAGTGAAAACTAGCCCGGGAGGGTTTGGATAATGTGTAGGGACCTAGAAGATGACCTTAGGTAACGTTAAGATTAGGGAGTGACAATGATACCTGTAGTGGGGACGCAGGTAGGTTAGTGTGGATGATAATGACGTGGTATGTGCTTAGTTTAAAGGGAAGACGGGGAGCACTAAGTTAGCAGGGCAACAGGTAGATTAGATGATGCCGTGTGTATGGTGAACAGGTGTGATTGCACAGGTGTGCAACTGAACAGGTGTATGGAGCAGTGTTTGAGTGAGTGATAGTGATGAGTATTGTGCTGACCAAATGGTCCAGGAAGAGGAGGAGGGTGCAGGTGGCACCCGGTGTGATTGCACAGTGTGCAACAACAGGTGTAGGGAGAATGGTTGTGTGGAATACATGGAGTGTGGAATACATGGAGTGTGGAATATCTGGAGTATTGGAATGGATGGTCGTGAAGTGAGTATGGTGGAAACTATTGAGTGGAGTGGATGGTGCGAAGGTGTGAATGGGGGAAGAGTGGACCCCCATCACGAATACCCGGGGCGGGTAGTGTAAATGTTAGGTAGAGGGTATAGGTAAATTGTGGTTGGATATTGGCATCTGTGGTGCGGGTAGTTGCACAGGAGTGTAGTGATGGGTGCATTAGTGTTGTGGAAATGGCTGGGCGTGTGGCCTGTTAGTGTGTGTAGTTGGTTTGGGCACTCCACCACTGTGAGGATGTCGGCCAGGTGAGGCCGCAGGTGGGCTCTGGGAGCCGGTAGAGTTGTTGTGGATGGGGCCCGAGGATCCAGAGGACGGACCGGGGTAGCCCAGTGCCAGAGGGCACTGAGGGGTGACAGAGCCAGGAGGGGCCTTCCCCAATTAGATAGGTTAGGGTGAGGAACTAGGTAAGCTCGGGTGGCAACTGCAGTGGTGGAGGTGTGCAGGTGGGTAGACCTGCTGGGAGAGCTACACGCCCCAGTCCTGAAATTGTGCAAGGGCACAGGGAGATGAATCGGGGGAGTGAGACCCCAAATTGAGAAGCACCACAGTTTGGTCAATGGGAATTGGTTTTTAGAACCCATAGTGTAAGTTGGCCAATGGATTGGCAGGGAAAGACCCCGGGTAGTGTAAAGTGTATTAAAGTCATTTAGAGGATAGTTAGGATTGAAGTCTCCTCGCACCATCTGCATCCACTCACCTGGGATGACATACCTCCACACCATGTCAGATTGTTTTGATTATTTTTTATGATGCAAATGTTTGGATTGTGAGACGCATCATGACGTGGGTGTGACATTGTGCTTTGTTGTTCCATCTCTCCCTTCTTATGAGGATTGATGATGAATTGGGTGATGGCAAATTTTGGTTAGAGGGATTGTGGAGACAAATTTGGTGCAGGGGAAATATGGGGAAGATGTGACAGTAGTGACGAATTTGTAAATGTGTAGATTTTGTAAATATGGGGTAAGGGCAAGGGTAGTGTACGTGACAGGGGGGGGTGACGTACGGTAGGGACGAGCTTTCTCACTTCGCTCTCCGTACGCACTTCACCTTGCATTGCCTTATTGATGTGTACCCTTGTGACCTTACCCCTCGCTCATCTGTCTCTCCCCCCCTTTGTCTCCCACATGAGGACCTGTGCGCCACTGGGCGCCGAGGGGAGCGTGCGTGAGTCCGCCATTGTGCGCCCGGAACTCCCAGAAACAGCTGTCTGCATCGATGCACCACATTATGGACCACATGTCTGTGGCCGAGCACCACTTATGGACCCCATGGGTTGGGGCATGGCCCCTCTGCTGTAACCGGCCATGAAGGCCCAGAATCTTGCTGGCGGACCTTGATCACAGGGCACCGATGCCCCACAGGTGAACCACACTAGTCGGCCCTGTGGGCCATAAATAAAATAAATAAAAATGGACACGTTGGGTGCATTTTAATAGTGCAAATAGGCCGCCAGCAAAGGAAGATGACAACACCAGGAAAATAATAATAGCCAGCAGAGGGAGCCGAAGAGCAAGAGACCACCTGCAGGGTTAGGGGTTGTTGTTTTTATTTTTATTCATGAACAATGATGACTGTGCCCCGATTGGTGCTTGAGGGTGCTTTGGTGCATTTTGGGTGCTTTCATGGTGCGTCGATGCAGAGCAGACTGTCTCCCCCCCAGAAAGAACAATCACAGGTCCTGGGTTGCGTTTTGTAAATAAAGTAGAACCATTGTAAATAATGCTCCCCACCGTAAATGTATAGTTTGAAGACGATTCCGCAATTCGGTTAGCTGTGGGCATGAGTCTGTTAGGTAGGGTGCAATGGAGCAGCGGGACATATGTATTTATGTTTTAAAACTGTCGCACTCAGGGTCAGGTTAAAAGTAGAGGGAACTACACCTACGTGTCACACTAAATTAAAGTTATAGGCCCGGGACGTGCCTAAGAGGAGGAGGGTGCAGTGTTGCGGATATGAGGATTGAGTTTTTTTGATTGTGTTGTATTGTATAGTAAATGGTTGTGAATTATTGTTTTAGTCTGAGCCCTCCTTGCTCCAGTGTGTATAAAGGTCAAAGGGCGTTCCCGTAGTTAGTTCAATAAAGCATACATGAAGGACACTATAATATCCCTGTTCAGTTGTTTATTTCCTTATTCTGTGTATTAGGTTAAGGCTTTGTCTTCCATTAAAATGACACTCCATTGCACCAAGTGAAATAAGATAGATTCCCTTCATTCTTCATTCCCATTCCCAAAACCTCCATTTCCCCTTTTGTCATGGCCAAGCCTCAATTTGCCAATTACATCCCCTCCAAAACCACCATTGAACATGTGCTCGGGTCGGGGAAGAAAGGCGTGCCCACCCGTCATCATCAAGGGCGGAGCCAGAGGGTCGCGCGACCAACCATGGCCGAGGTGAGCACACCGATGGGCGTATCCTGAAGGCCGGCGGCTTGATCGCCGGAGGCGCTATAAAGGCGCGCGCGCAAGAAGCAAGGGGTTGGTCGTCAGTGGTTGCGTTGAGTCATCAGTGGTTGCGTTGTGGTGGTCAGTGGTTGCGTTGGTTGCATTGGGTTGTCGATGGTGAGGAGTGGTCGGACCAAGAAAGAGAAAGAGTTGTTGGACCAAGAGAACATAGAGATCATCCAAGGAGATCATCATCCAGGGAAGCACAAAGCCTGTTGTAGTCCTGGAAAAGCACGCGACGTCCACAGCAGCAGCAGCAGCGGCGGCCACAGCAGCAACAACACTCAACAGCCGCTTGGGGCCTGGATGGTGGTTTTGAGCAGGGCCGCGAAGGAACGGCGGCTGCTAAACGCGCCGACCGTGCTGCAGGACCCCTTGGACCGGCCTCCCCCCCCCCCCCCCCTCCAAGCCATCCACCTCCGCCATTCCTATCATCATTCCCCGTGTGAGTCGTCTTCGTTTGTTCTGTCCTGGGTATTAATTAAGTCTGTTTAGATAAGCTAGCGATTTTCACTGTGTCTCTAAAATCTTCTGTATATTATTTTCTTATCTTTCCTTCTCCTTGGTTATTTTGAGCCTGTAAATAGTAAATAAATTTAGTAGTATTTGCCAACCTTTTCCTCTCCTCCTTCTTCACATCCGTGTCGCTTTTGTCTTTTCCATATTGAATAGCTGTGGCGCGATCCGGCCAACGTTCGGGGATCGGGTTAATCGGGGTAACTGTTAGGCCGCGGTGCCATCCGCTCGGCAAACCAACATCCTTATCCGCGGGCCTTAACAATATATATATTATAATTATAATAGGCGAAGGTGATTCTGTCTGTCTGTCCGAGGATGTGGCTTACTCCATTTACAGAGTAGCTACACCCATTCTTAGAGAGGCTTCATGTAAACAAATATCCACAATTTTATTAACTCGAATAGCTTTGAGGCCTGTTTAGTTAGGCCCGTGTTCTTTCTCTCTCACACAGGTTTATTTCAACTCTAATTCGATATATCACTTCATTTTTAACAGTCGCTAACATCGTTTTAGACTCGGTTGAAAAAAAACGGGAAGAGAATCCCATGAAAGTTTCCGTTTATAGAACGAAATGATTTCCCAAAGGCCGGTAAAATAAAGCCCATTCATTGAGTCACCCTCGCGATTTTATCTCGAATACACCATCTGATTTAATTTTTATCGATGGTTTTAGACTCCGTGTCACAAATAATTGAGAACATTCACGCACACACGGGAAAATGCAGAGATATATTTTTTTAAATTGCGCCACGATAATACACCACCTAAAATAACAGTCGGGGAAAATGTCGACATATATTAAAAATTCGCTTTTTCTTTTCCGTTAAGATATATTACTTTTACTTTTGAGGACAGTCGTCACAAAAACGACATATATTTCTTCGTTCTTATTTCATTCAACATTATTATCCGGAAGTAAAATATGTATCAGGAAATTACCGAGAGATATTTCTTCGTTTTTTTTTATTAGTTATGTGCGCATACACTTTAAATACGTTTATTTGAAATCTTTCATTTTCACAATCTTGCCATTTGTCATTTGATGATTACGAGACACTTCCTCTTGAGGATCGTGACAATTCATGCGTTGCGTGGAAACTTCCATTTCCAAAATGAATGAGACGATCGATGAAGAATGCAGACTTGAACAGGATGCAGCAAGAAAACGAATGAGAAGGGCAAACGAGTCCGTCGACGAACGTCAATGCAAACCTGAACATGTGCAGCAAGAAAAAGAACGAGACGGGAGAAAACGAGAGAAACGAGACGGAAAAAAGCCGATTGGAGAGGAGAGTGAGGAGCGATTAGAGAGGCGAGTGAGGAGCGATTGGAGAGGCAAGTGAGGAGCGATTGGAGAGGCGAGTGAGGAGCGATTGGAGAGGCGAGTGAGGGGCGATTGGAGGAGAGTGAGGAGCGATTGGAGAGGCGAGTGAGGAGCGATTGGAGAGGCGAGTGAGGTGCGATTGGAGAGGCGAGTGAGGTGCGATTGGAGAGGCAAGTGAGGAGCGATAGGAGAGGAGTGTGAGGCGGTATTGGAGAGGAGTGTGAGGCGGTATTGGAGAGGAGTGTGAGGGGTTGGAGAGGAGTGTGAGGGGTTGGAGAGGAGTGTGAGGGGAAGGAGAGGAGTGTGAGGAATTGGAGAGGAGTGTGAGGGATTGGAGAGGAGTGTAAGGGATTGGAGAAGAGTGTGAGGGATTGGAGAGGAGTGTGAGGGATTGGAGAGGAGTGTGAGGAGGGATTGGAGAGGAGTGTGAGGAGGTATTGGAGAGGAGTGTGAGGAGGTATTGGAGAGGAGTGTGAGGAGGTATTGGAGAGGAGTGTGAGGAGGTATTGGAGAGGAGTGTGAGGATGTATTGGAGAGGAGTGTGAGGAGGTATTGGAGAGGAGTGTGAGGAGGTATTGGAGAGGAGTGTGAGGAGGTATTGGAGAGGAGTGTGAGGATGTATTGGAGAGGAGTGTGAGGAGGTATTGGAGAGGAATGTGAGGAAGTATTGGAGAGGAGTGTGAGGAGGAGTGTGATTGCAGAGGCGTGAGGGTGGAGAGAGGAGAGTGTCAGGTGGAAAAGAGTGAGGGGTCACATATTGTGTGAAATAAATGAATTGTGTTCATCACACCATTTCTGGATCTGATGAATTTCCAGTAACCATTTTGTAAAAATGAATGTGCAGCATCTAACTCAATATGTCGAAATGTCACACACGTCCATGCCCATGGGATTCCCACGGGTGACCCCACTAGTATATATATAAAATACATAAAATAAATAAATATATTTGTTCACGAGTTATCAAGTGACCACTATATTCGTCATGTGTGTGTGTCTGTCTGTCTGTCTGTGTGTGTGTGTCTGTCTGTCCGTCCGCAGCATAACTACCCGATGATATCATCCGATCTTGATATCATGATCTAGTTGTGTCCTGCCTAGAGTGGGCGTATTGCGCCCATTGTGGGCGGAGCCACGCCCGAAAAAGATGTCTTTTTAGGGGTAATCGAGTTCATGCTACATCTTCTCCGAGGGAGTTGTTGGAATCTGACAGGGCTTTCAGTATTTGGTTAGGCCAATGTCATGTGTCTAGCCCCACGGAGCTCGAGTTTTCATTTTCGCCCCAAGGTCAAGGTCACAAGGTCACAAAATTTAGAAAAGTCAATTTCTGATGGTTTTATTACATTGTTCGCTTCCTGATAGGGTGAAATGTCGTACATATTTTTATATTATCACATACATCATGAAATACAAGTTTTCCAACAAATTTCAGAATCTTCGACCTTTGACCTTTGAAGGTCACAAAGGTCAAAATTTCAAAGTTGTCAGAATCGAACCGAATTTTCGGTATTGTGTAGCTAACGAACCTCATAACTGATTATATATTATTTTCTATCTCATTTCAAGGTCAATAACCTTCGTTTTGACATTTCCGGGCCTGTCCGGGCCTGTTTCGGTTATAGTCCGTCCTTTGTCATTGAATACCGCTCGCTCATGAACCATCGTCGTCTCCTGACTTGTTATTTTTTAATATACTAGGGCATGCCCGTACTATATATAAGCTAGGACGTGCCCGTACGTGGGTGCCCGTTCCTTGCCAAAAAAAAAAAAAAAAAAAAATTTGTGTAGGGGTGTGTGTGTGTAAACATCCTAGGGCGTGCCCGTACGTGGGTGCAAAAAAACATGCGTGCAAACAACAACAACAAAAAAAAACTTTGAAACCACGTGGCAGTAACGACCACAGAACCCCCCCCCTCTATTTACATGAATGGTTTGGTCCATTCGCAACGACCACAGAACCCCCCCCCCTCTATTTACATGAAATGGTTTGGTCCAAAGCGAACGGCTTGCGGTGTTTGGTAAAGAAATCGCCATAGCTCGGTAACTACTTGTCCGATTAATTTCAAACCTTGAAAAGGCACATCCTCGGGTCCCCAGCAATATACCTGGCAAGTTTCAAGTATATCGGACCGGTAGTTGTCGAGAAACAGCGGTCACAGACAAACATACAAACACACATACACACATACACACATACACACATACACACATACACACATACACACAGAGATTAATGGAATTATAGATAGATATATATATTGTTACAGATCTGGGATGACGGCTCTCCCGTTAGCAAGGGGGGTTAACCCCTTGTCCGTTATACTGGCCGTCGCTGACCCTGGGGGTCTGTGACGTCACTGGTGGTCAGCCACGACCAGGGTAATCGGGCCAGAGACCCCCAAAAAAGACCCCCCGAATACCTGCTTACCGTGACCTCCCAACCAGTGAGGAGACAGCCCCGCCTGAGTCACGACGGTAATGGACACGCCGAGCGAAGCGAGTCGCGACCCAGGCCGTTAACAATTACTAACCCGATTATAGCGGTTTTAATCGTGCCACGTAGACCAATGGAAAGAAAAGACTAAAGCAACTGGAGGAAGACAAAACCAAAGCTTGGAGAAAGAGCACACATTTATTATAACAAACACCAGAGGAAAAGAAAGATCAAAGTTGTACAAAGGTAGATGGATGTAAAAAGAACACAGGGCAGCCTTATCCATACAGTCTTACTTATACCCAGGACAGAACAAAGACAGACTCACACGGGGATGATGACAGGAATGGCAGGAGAAGGTCCGTTCAGCTGGCAAAGGCGGCCCGTTCGGCTCGTTCAGCCGTCGAGGTTCCGTTCCAACCTCGCGTCGTGGTTTAAAGCGAACCCGACAACCGCTGGAACCAACGTGGTTGCGTCGACGCCACGACCCTCTCGCTCTCTCAGTAATGATGGGATTTCCTCTCAGGCAAGGCACGATCTCTCGCGTCAGGCAACCCTCTTGTGCTGTGCACTCATCACCTCTGCTGGTCTCAAGCCTTCTCTCTTCCCATCTCCTCATGCGCGATCCTCGAACGCATATATGAAGTGGGGTCGCGACACGCCCTCGGCCGTTTGGGTCCCGCCCACGTGCTCTGTTTGTAGCCTTATTTGGTAACGGAGCTGAACAGCTCCGCCCTTGTGGCGAGCCACGGCCACGCCTCTTCTCGGCGACCCCGCCTTCTTGTCCAATGCAGAGCACCAAGGCCAGGGAGAGGGCGCGCACCCCACGCCTGTTGAGCTGTTTGCAGAGAGATAGTGAGTTTGCTGGTGTATGGCATTATTGAAGGGGAGCTAACCTTATTTGGTAATGCAACGTGGTGTCAATCTAGTGGATACAGAGCCTTAATTAAACATAGAATCGGAAATAATTAGCAAGATGATTCTAAGATTGGCTGCGTGTTGCGATGGCCTAGGGTGCGATATTTAATAATTAATAAAAGGGGATAATATTACAAAGGGGGATATTTACAAGTGAAGGGGGGGGGGGGTTCCCAAATCGGTAACACTGCACCCTTCTCTTTCCCAGGGCCGTCCCTGGCCCGACAACTTTACTTTTAGTGTGGCACTTAGATGCAAAACCCTCTGATATTACACTGACCCTGAGTGCGACAGTTTTACCAGGGAATTAAATGTCCCCCTGCCACGTTGCATTCTGTCTAACAGACTTACACCCACAAACTAACCGAATTGCGGAATTAATTTCAAACTACACATTTACGGTGGGGAGCTTATTTACAAGAGACTACACTATTTGGTATTTACAACACTAACCCAGGACCTGTTCTTTTGGGAAACAAAATGCAGATGTTGTTTTTGAAAAGGAGAGGAAAGGCATGCATTGCACTGCACCGATACACCAACCCACGGGTGCTCTGAGGCACGCATTGATATGCAGCGCAACCTCAGAGCACCGATAAAAGCACCATAAGCACCAATAAAGCACCACACCCAAAATACAGCCATGCAGTTAGCACCATCCAGTGCACAGGTATTTCAAACAAAGTTCAAAACCGATGGTCTGCCGATGGCGATCTTCTGTCTTCTTACTTGGCTGGACTTCCTGGCGTGCGGCCTATTTAGGACTAAGGGGGGAATGCACAGAAAGGGCACAAAAGTGTCCACCTTCTTTATTTATGGCTAACAGGGGCCGACTACGGGGTGGTCCACCTGTTAGGCTTAGGTGCCCCCTCCCAAAGTCCGCAAGCCGGCATGCTAGCAGCAAAGATGCCAGGCCCCATCCCATGGGGTCCATAAGTGGGTGGTGCTGGGCCACAAAACCCGTGGTCAATACGTGGGTGGCCACACAGATCGTGTGGTCCATAGGTGTACCGGCTTCAGGCAGCAGGCAGCGGAAGTGCCGGTACACAAATGCAGCGCCGGCACATCCTCCCCCCCCCCCCCCCCCAGTGCCCAGAGTGCACGGTCCTCGGGTGGGAGACAGGGAGACAGGGAGACAGAAGACAGGTGAGTAATGGGTCAGGGCGCAAGGGTACACATCAAAACAAGGCAATGCAGAATGAGGGGCGCATGGGAGCGAGCTGAGAAAGGTTCGTCCCTACGTACGCCCCCCAAATGTGACCTACACTGCCCCCCTTGCCCCTCCCCGTATTTACGAAAACCTACACATTACACTACACCTTACAAATCCGTCGCTATCAGTCTCGTCTTCCCCATATCTCCCCTATACCAAATTCGTCTTCACTCCCACTGATCCAAAATTTGCCATCACCCAATTCATCATCAATCCTCATAAGGAGGAAGAGATGGAATAACAAAGCACAATGTCACACCCACGTCATGATGTGTCTCACATTCCAGAAATTTGCACAACAAAAATAATAAAAACCAACAAACCACGGCATGGTGTGGAGCTTTGTCACCTCAGGTGAGTGCATGTAGATGGTGCGAGGAGATTCTTAATCCTAACTATCCTCTAAATGACTTTAACACACTTTACACTACCCGGGGTCTTTCCCTGCCAAACCATTGGCCATCTTACTCTATGTAGTTTTAAGAACCAAATTCCCATTGACCAAACTGTGGTGCTTCCTCAATTTGTGGTCTCACTCCCCCGATGCAACTCCCTGTGCCCTTGCACAATTTCAGGGCTGAGTCGTGTAGCTCTCCCAGCAGGTCTACCCACCTGCACACCTCCACCACTGTAGTTGCCACCCGAGCTTACCTGCTCCTCACCTAACCTATCTAATTGGGGAAGGCCCCTCCTGGCTCTGTCACCCCTCGGTGCCCTCTGGCACTGGGCTACCCGGGTCCGTCCTCCGGATCCTCGGGCCCCATCCACAACAACTACCGGCTCCCAGAGCCCACCTGCGGCCTCACCTGGCCGACATCCTCACAGTGGTGGAGTGCCCAACCAACTACACACACTAACAGGCTACACGCCCAGCCATTTCCACAACACTAATGCACCCATTCAACCATCATTCTTCCACCACGCACCACAGATGCCAATATCCAACCACAATTTACCTGTACCCTCTAGCTAACACTTACATTACCCTCCCCGGGTATTTGTGATGGGGGTCCATCCTCCTTTCCCCCCATCCACACCTTCGCACCATCCACTCCACTCCACAGTTTCCACCATACTCACTCCACGACCATCCATTCCACACTCCATGTATTTCACACAACCATTCTCCATACACCTGCAGTTGCACACCTGTGCAATCACTTGGTGCCACCTGCACCCTCCTTCCTCCCTGGATCATTTGGTCAACACAACTCCAATACAATGCACAACCAAGTATTCCTCATACGCTGCTTCATACACTTCCATGCTCAATACAACTCACAATCACAATCATTTACTCATACCCTGCTCAATACACTTTTGATCCTCAATACAATTCACAATACATTTTTGCACACACACACGGCATCATCTCATCTAACTACTCCCCTCTGGAACTTGCGCTTCCCAGTCGTCCCTTTAAACTATTGCGCTCCCTCGTCATTATAATCCACACTAATCTACCTGCGTCCCCACTACAGGTATCATTGTAACTACCTAACCTTATCGTCACCTATTGTCAATCTCTAGGTCCCTACACACGATATCCTAACCCTCCCGGGCTAGTTTTCACTGCCAAACCCCATAACTAGTGCTCCTTTGCCCCCGTGTGAGGGATGGCAGAGTTGCCACTCCTCTAAATCAGGCATCTCCCACTATCACCCCCCCGCCCCCCAGTCCTCTGACGCTACGAGCCCCCGTCGCAAGAGGTACTGGGTCCTGCCTCGGCATCTAGAGCCGAGGCGATCCATGAGGGCGCCTGCTCGCCGGCATAAGGTCTTATCCGGTCGGCATGGACCATCCGAGGGAGGGCCCGTGGCCCCATTTTGATCTTAACGACCACGTCACAGACGTGCGACAGGACGACTCCCGGGCCTTGCCAGGGGGAGGTGAGTTTTGGGCACCTCCCCTTCCGCCTCCGGGGATTAAAGAACCAAATCTTCATTCCCGGAGCGTACTGACTCCCCTGGCTCCGGTCGTCGTACCTGCGCTTCATCTTGGCCCCCGCCAGATGGAGCTGGCTGCGGGCGAAGGCATGGACCCTCTCCATGCCTTCCTCCAGGTGACGTGCGTAACCCTCCCTCGGCGGGATATCTGTGGTCTCTGGCACGGGACCGCATAGCAAGTCGGCAGGAGCCCGTAACTCCCGCCCATACATAAGCAACGCTGGACTGCATGCGGTGGCTCCGTGTGGCTAGTTCGGTAGGCCATCAACAAGTACGGGAGATGTTCGTCCCAATCATCCTGACGGGTGGTGGTGAACAATGCCAGTTGTTGGATCAATGTTCGATTGAATCTCTCCACCATCCCGTCAGATTGTGGCCGTAAGGGCGTGGTCCTGGTTTTTCGAATTGAAAGGAGTCTGCACACATCTTTTAGCAATTGACTTTCAAAATTTCGACCCTGATCGGTGTGCAGCTCCTGTGGAATCGCGTGCCGACATACAAATCCTTCCACGAAGGCCTGCGCTACAACCTCGGCTTCTTGGTTGGGGAGGGCGTAGGCCTCCGGCCACTTGGTGAAATAGTCCATTACAACGAGGATGTACTTATTACCTTGGCGGGTGCGGGGCAACGGTCCTAGAATATCCATAGCCACCCGCTCAAGGGGGGCCCCCACCTGGTGTAATTGAAGGGGGGCCCTCATCCTCCGTGCTGGTCCCTTTTTGGCAGAACAGGCGTCGCATCTCCGACACCAGTCCTGTATGTCGCGCCCCATATTCACCCAATAGAACCTCCGGCGGACCCGAGATGTTGTCTTTGTCCTGCCCAAATGGCGGCCGGAGCGGGTACCATGCACCTGTTGTAATATGACGGTCTTAAATTTGTCAGGGACTACCACCAGCCAGGAAGTTCTATCAGAGGGAACCTCCACCCACTTGCGATATAAGATGTTATCCTTCAATTCCAGGGTCTGCCACTGAGCCCAATACGCCTTTGTTTGCACCCCGAGGGGGGTGACCTCTTCCCCCTTTGGTCTTTGCCCCAATCTGACCCATTTGAACACCAGCCCCAAAACGGGATCCTCCTGCTGTGCCGTGCTCCACGCCAAAGTTCCAAATTCTTCATCCGCGGTTAGTGGCAAAATTGGCCCTCTCACCCGGGTTGCCCCGACGACGAGAATCGGGGCAGAATCGCCCAATTGCTCCCTCTCCTCGTGTCTCGCACAAAATTTGCAGTTTTCCCCCAGACAAGGACGCCGAGAGAGCGCGTCTGCATTACCATGGGCCTTCCCGGCCCTATGGGTCACATCAAAATCGTACTGCTGCAACTTTTCCAACCACCTTGCAATTTGGCCCTCCGGTTCCTTGAACCGAAGGAGCCATTGCAAGGAGGCATGGTCAGTTCGAACCGAAAATTTCCGCCCGTACAGGTACGGGTGGAAATGGTTCATGGCAGCCAGCATAGCCAATAACTCTTTGCGAGTAACACAATAATTTCGTTCGGGCCTACTTAAGGCCCGACTATAATAACCAATCACTCTCTCCACGCCCTCCTGTCTCTGAGACAAAACTGCGCCCAATCCTTCCTGGCTCGCATCCGTGTCCAGGGTAAATGTCCCGTCGCTAGTGGGGTAAGCTAGAAGGGGTGCGGATGTTAAACACCCCTTCAATTTTTGGAAGGCCTCGTGGCACTCCCTCGTCCAATTAAATCGCGTCCCCTTCTCCGTAAGCCGGTGGAGGGGACGGGCCAACTCCGCAAATTTCGCCACAAAGCGCCGGTAGTAGGAGCAGAGTCCCAAAAATCCCGCACCTCCTTGATGGTACGTGGTGCGGGCCACTCCTCTACCACTTTAATTTTGTCTGGGTCCGTTTTTACCCCCTCGCGGCCGATCACGTGACCTAGATAGGCCACCTCTCTTGCAAACAAGGTGCACTTACTCGGATTCAGCTTCAACCCTGCCTGTCTGAGGCACCCGAACACCTGGTCCAATCTTTATAAGGATTAATGAGCACAGCATCGTGATGTGAGCACGGACTTTGCACAGTTTCCATTCCTTCCTCCAACTGCTGGGCTACCTCCGTCGTCTTTTCAATTTCAACTATACCCACCACTACTTTTTCTTTATTCGCCTCAACGACCGCTGGCTTTAATAAAATTTTCTCTCCTACCTCAGCGGTCGCTGGCTGCCCCATACCCTGGGTCGCGATCTCTATACCCGTCATTGTACCCGCGCTTTCCTCCGCTTCGCTCAACCAGTGCTCCTTGACCCGCTTTACCTCGTCATGCACCCTTGGGACCTTTTCGCTCAACCTGCGGTTAACCTCCTTCTCAGCCTCCCTTACCTCATATGCGGCTCTGTCCCTCGCCATTCCCTCAGTTATTTCTTCAATTTTATTACTCAATTTGTTTAGACCGTCATTCTCCCGTTTCATTTCCGCCATGATTTGGGCCATGAAGGCTTGCATGTCGCCCACCCCCATCTGCGCAGCGGGCGCGGCTACCGCGCGCTCGTGCGAGGCCCCATTTTGTGCGCCTCCAACCTCGTGCGAGGCGTCGCCATTTTGTGCACCTGCAACCCCCACTGTTAGTGTTACACCTTCTCCAACCTCCTCCCTGGGGTCCTGGGTCATTAACTCTACCTTATCTTCTAACCCCACCGGCATCCAGTTGCCTTGGTCCTCCATGGCACGACTCAAATTTGGGATATTCTATAATTTCGGGCGCTCTTAATTTTGACCAATTTTTTTTTTTGATGTGATAAAAAAATTGGTTCGGGCCTCAAATCCCACTCCTGGCACCATTCGTTACAGATCTGGGACGACGGCTCTCCCGTTAGCAAGGGGGGTTAACCCCTTGTCCGTTATACTGGCCGTCGCCGATCTTGGGGGTCTGTGACGTCACTGGTCAGCCACGACCAGGGTAATCGGGCCAGAGACCCAAAAAAAAGACCCCCCGAATACCTGCTTACCGTGACCTCCCAACCAGCGAGGAGACAGCCCCGCCCGAGTCGCAACGGTAATGGACACGCCGAGCAAAGCGAGTCACGACCCAGGCCGTTAACAATTACTAACCCGATTATAGCGGTTTTAATCGTGCCACGTAGACCAATGGAAAGAAAAGACTAAAGCAACTGGAGGAAGACGAAACCAAAGCTTGGAGAAAGAGCACACATTTATTATAACAAACACCAGAGGAAAAGAAAGATCAAAGTTGTACAAAGGTAGATGGATGTAAAAAGAACACAGGGCAGCCTTATCCATACAGTCTTACTTATACCCAGGACAGAACAAAGACAGACTCACACGGGGATGATGACATGAATGGCAGGAGAAGGTCCGTTCAGCTGGCAAAGGCAGCCGGTTCGGCTCGTTCAGCCGTCGAGGTTCCGTTCCGACCTCGCGTCGTGGTTTAAAGCGAACACGACAACCGCTGGAACCAACGTGGTTGCGTCGACGCCACGACCCTCTCGCTCTCTCAGTCTCAGTAATGATGGGATTTCCTCTCAGGCAAGGCACGATCTCTCGCGTCAAGCAACCCTCTTGTGCTCTGCACGCATCACCTCTGCTGGTCTCAAGCCTTCTCTCTTCCCATCTCCTCATGCGCGAACGCGATCCTCGAACGCATATATGAAGTGGGGTCGCGACACGCCCTCGGCCGTTTGGGTCCCGCCCACGTGCTCTGTTTGTAGCCTTATTTGGTAACGGAGCTGAACAGCTCCGCCCTTGTGGCGAACCACGGCCACGCCTCTTCTCGGCGACCCCGCCTTCTTGTCCAATGCAGAGCACCAAGGCCAGGTAGAGAGCGCGCACCCCACGCCTGTTGAGCTGTTTGCAGAGAGATAGGGAGTTTGCTGGGTATGGCGTTATTGAAGGGGAGCTAACCTTATTTGGTAATGCAACGTGGTGTCAATCTAGTGGATACAGAGCCTTAATTAAACATAGAATAGGAAATAATTAGCAGGATGATTCTAAAATTGGCTGCGTGTTGCGATGGCCTAGGGTGCGATATTTAATAATTAATAAAAGGGGATAATATTACAAAGGGGGATATTTACAAGTGAAGGGGGGGGGGGGTTCCCAAATCGGTAACAATATATTTGAGACGCTGCGTATGAGGTGGTCCATATTTAACGCCACTTGACTTTTTCCTTTCGAAACACCTGAAATCTGCGGTTTATACGACAAGACCGGGTAATATTGAACATCTGGAGAATAAAATCCGAAACGAACGTGCTAAAATCGTGGTAAATGTTGAGAAACGTTCAAAGAAACCTTCATACAATAATGGATATGTGTGTGCATGTCAGTGGCTCGCAATTTGAGCAATTGTTGTAATAAAACTGTAAAATAAATATCCCGATGATTGCATACCTTTGAAGCACCTTGCATTATGTTATATTAGTCACATCGTGTTATTACCTCCGCCACTAAAGGTGTATGGAGGTTATGTTTTCACCCCTGTCTGTCTGTTTGTCTGTCTGTCTGTCTGTCCGTTTGTGAACAAAATATCTCAAAAAGTTGTGGACGGATTCGGACAAAATATGGCCGAGAGGTAGCGTATGTGACAAGGACGAAATTATTAGATTTTGGTGAAGATCCGGATTCGTATCCGGCTACTAAATTTTTTTAAGTGATTCTTCACCATTGGGATTGCTCAGTTGGGATTGTTTGGGATTTTAAGGGCCAAAAACGATGCATCGCAGGATATCTCAACAAGTTATAGATGGATTTGGACGAAACTTGTTGGACAGGTTGGGTGTGTAACAACGAAGAATCGATTCAATTTTGATGAAGATTCGGATCCGGATCCGGCTAGTTGAAATTTTAAGTGATTCTTCACCATTGAGTGATATGGCCAACCAGGTGGAGGTATGCTCTCTACTGAGTGCCGTTCTAGTTGTACAAATGTTTTTATTTTTGTGTATACCGTAGTGATCTCAGGCTTCTGGAGTCTGATAGCAAGGTGTGAAAGTCGGGCACTTGCCTTGGAGTCGCCCAGTCTGGGATTGATTCCCGAGCAGACTAATCCATCCGATTGGTACTTTGCATCACAAAGTGCGCCATCCCTTGGATTAATGTAAAGCTGGGTGTCCCATCTGCTAGCATTAGATGGTGGACCCCAAAGACCCTGCGGTGTATTTCGTGGAGAGTAGGAGACTTATCGCCGGCACAAATTACAAATTCCAGCCCAAGTCAGCTCCGGTCGAACGTCAAGCCTGGCCAACCGGTTCGTGAAAGGCCCAGCCCAATTCATCCACAAGAAGACGGGATTCGTTGACGCCATTAATTGAAGGAGCAACGGTAGTCGTGGTAGTCGCAGCGATCTAAGGTTCTTGTAGGAGTTAGTGCATAAATCACTTTCAAGGCACAAGCATTAATTAACTAGTCGACATCATTGCGGTTTAGCTTTAATAACAAGGAAATGAGCAGACAATGGACAAACACTTTTGGCACGTGCGATTTGATCAGCATCACGTGACTTCACGTGCTCGGATGGGAACGCGAACAGACCAACCTTTGACATAAGACTGTTCGCTTGTAGCCGCCGGTTTATAATCATGTTCTTGTGAACACGTTCAGGTGGTTCTCCGGAGTCTCCAGAATGAACCACACGGAGATGGTCTCGACCTCCACGACACCAACCACAACCACGTAACGTTTCGCGGTTAGATGCGTTTTCAGGCTCGTTGGGGGGAAACTCGTGGTACCATGAAAGGGAGCGAGTATGTATACCTTTATAAAGTTCCACGTTTAATGAGTTCGCCCGGTTCGTCTGGCCGGGCAACGTCCGCACGCACTACATCCGAGCCGCGCACAAAACAAGTGGCAACGTGTCGCCTGTTTACGCGCGCCCGGGCCGGCCCAGTTGGCGCTCGTTTTATTCCCACGGTGAACACGCGTTATAATAATAACACTCGAGCGAGTCGGGAAAGCAGGACTTTAGTAAAGTTGTGTGTGCTCGGTGTGGCCGCGCTGTGCCGGGCCCAGGGATAACAGCGCCTCGCCCGGGCTTTCTGCCAAGAGTCTCCGCGGGTGGGCCCGGCTCGGCCCGGCTCGGCGTGTCCGCGGGCTTAGTGTAAATGGGGCAATCCGGTTCGCGGGTCTGAGGGAGGGGGGCAATAAATGTCGGAGGGAGGCGAATGCTCTCGGCACGGTTGTCGGGGGAAGAAGCGAGCATGGGGGTAGGGAGAGTGGGATACGGGAAGGAAGGTGATGTGGGAAGAGAGGCGTCGGGATAGGATGGAATTGGGTAATGGAAGAGTGGAGTTATGGAGATTGTGGATAAGGAACTGGGAAAAGGGAGGGATGGAGTTGAGGAAATTCCTCTTTATCTCCTTGTTGATGAATCCACCATGTGCCATGCCATCCCTCATCCTTCAGACAGATAGTCTGCATACTCTTCCCTCTCTTAAAATATCACAAGATGGTCAAACACTTGGATTTTGGAATGTGTCTTTCAATCCCAACAAATCTCACTCTCAATATCTCTCTTCGATCCCCCTCGGCCCCCTTAAACCCCCAACCCCTATATCGACTTTCTTAATAATCCTGTTGAGCAAGTTCAGTCGTTCACAGTCCTCTGTTCACATTGCGTGTCGACGTGATAATCGCGTGTCGACGTGTCGACATTATCGCGTGTCGACGCAATACTCGTGGGTCTCACTATTATCCATGATCTTTCTCGGGAAGAATCTTTCTATGTTGTAACATTGTAAAAGTCTTTCCTTGGGAAATGATCTCCAAAGCCAGTGATTGGCTAACGATCCTCCCTCTGCAAACCTGAACTTCCATCAGCTTAACAAGACCTTCATCCACATAGACTCCTGCTCCATGCGGATCCACATGGCGCCCCTTCCTTGCTCAGATTAATGCCATGGAAACCGAGGTCTTCGGGATCATTAGAATCTTTCGGGATGAAGCTGAGTCGGTGGGTCCATCACTTCGCCATCGCAGACAGATCAGTGGTCTTTCTGTCTTCCATCACATCCTTTGTGGTCTTGCACCCTCTGCTTTTTGCTTTGTCCCCCGAGGTTTCTGAAGGGCCCACATGGCCCACCATGAACCCCCTTCTGGTGAAACTACCTAAATCCAGGATCATTGCTCACATCCACTCATCCGTTCCTCTTTTCTCCTTATTTAACCAACTTGCACATCCTCTTCAATCCCACTCTTCCCTTTCAGGTCTTCAAGACCCAGCTGTTCACCATCATCTCAAGACAATTTATTATTTATTTATTTTACATCGATTTCGGATCATTACAAGGACACCAAGGGACAATTGGCAAACACATAGTGTATGGGATTTGAACCGGGGTTCACCGCATCGTGAGCCAGCGGTTGGAATGGCAACCCCCATAAGGTCAACCCTAAAGGTCCGTCGGCAGGTAAGTGGAGAGAATGGACGTGACAGTAAAGTCGATCGGTCGATTGGTTCAAATCCCACTTTTCATCCAAAACGGTCTCATGATAAGGATCACTCAGGGTGGTTTGCATTTGCCTTCCCAGCGGGAATTTGTAATTCTTCAGAGTGCCGGTGATGACTCGCCTACTTTTCGCGGACACGGTGGAATTTTTAACGTCCACCAACTGATGCCAGCAGACGGGACGCCCGGCTTAACGTCCATCCGAGGGAAGCAGCAAGCCGACGGTTTCCCGTCGCGTCTGGATTCGAACCCGGGCTCGATTAGCCACCATAACCCGTCGACACGCAATCCGAGCATTTGAAAGGGATTTTGTGATTTTATCGCCAGTTTTGCCCAAAACACATTTCATCTGTGATCTCTGTTTTCATGGGTTTTTATATTCCTTATCGAGTTATCGATCATATCGTTCATCGTTATCTCGACGTTCTCATAAACTGGCACGAATAGGGACAAAACGAGGGAAAAGCGTCACTCCCCCTCTTCCTTGAACTCTGCGCTCATCCCCTTTCCCATCTCGGCCCGACCCCCAACGAGCTGGGAAAGGGTGGGGGCTGCGCGATTTCAATTAGCGATGGTCCGAGAGACCCCCACCTACTCCCAGATGGTGGCGGAGTGATCCATCCATATGGATGAGCGGCTCTCGGTTTCATGCTGGAGTTCTCACTTGAGCGACAACAAGCGTTCGCGGCTACTCATTGGTATTCCCGCGGGGCCGTGGATCTGAATTAGCCGGCTCCAACTTACGTAAAGTAACACTGGACGTGATGACGTCACCGTACCATGGAGGATTCCACCCTGGGTAGCGGTGCACGTGCAATGTCGAATCTGAGACGACTACTCGGACCGTCACAGCTGCGACGCACAACCAAAGTTACTTTTAGTTGACGTCATAAGTTTAAATAAGTGTGTTCGAACGCTAACCGGTTACTTTACTTATATGACATATGATATGACGTCATTCCAATAGGTTGAATGTTGAACGCGAACTCCATTCGTGCTGCTCTCCGTAGTCCAGGATTTCCCGAGTGTGTTATAGTTTCGTCCAATGGGAATGCAGAACTGCCTGCCGCGCTCCGCCCCTCCCATCGCGCCCGTCCTATTGGCCGAATACGTAATTGCTGTCGGTTTCCAGGCGGCCCTGTTAATAATTTCGGACGAGGGCGGGCCGCCTGGAAACTGTCCCGCGGGACCCACGTTTGCACAAAGACTCGAGAGCGCGAGCGGAGTTGCGACTTGACTTCTTGCTACGGTCTTCGCTATGAGGTCGCGATCGCGGTACTTTTAGCGGTGGAAACAACAAATACCCGCACACGTTGTTGGTACGAGTTGCTCGGACGTGCATCGGATACTATAAAACTTTTTTTTACCGGTGAGTGTCGGAGATGGACCCGGCGGAGGGGTCTTGGCCGAGCGGAGGGAGGGAAGTTTGGAGAACTTCGCTCCTAATCGTCGGGTACGCGATGGTCATCGGGGCGCAGCCGTACGCCGGCGAAAAGGGAATCTCTGTTCCCGACCACGGCTTCTGCCAACCCATCTCCATCCCGCTGTGCACGGACATCGCGTACAACCAGACGATCATGCCCAACCTCCTCGGACACATGAACCAGGAGGACGCGGGACTCGAGGTGCACCAGTTCTACCCGCTCGTCAAGGTCCAGTGCTCGCTGGAGCTCAAGTTCTTCCTGTGCTCCATGTACGCGCCCGTGTGCACCGTGCTCGAGGAGGCCATCCCGCCCTGTAGGTCTCTGTGCGAACGGGCTCGCCAGGGCTGCGAGGCTCTGATGAACAAGTTCGGCTTCCAATGGCCGGATCGACTCCGCTGCGAGAACTTTCCCGTACACGGATCGGACCGAATCTGCGTGGGTCAGAACCGTTCGGACGAGAAGCAGAACTCGGCGACGGTATCCCCAGCGGGAATACCTCCGCACCCGGCGACCTACTACCCACCCACGTACCAACCCGGCTTCGGACGAACACCGGACTCGAGTTCGCGTTCAAACTCTCGCTCCGTGCCTTTCTCGTGCCCCCGGGCGCTCAAGGTTCCACCCTACCTGAACTACCACTTCCTGGGCGAGAAGGACTGCGCTGCACCGTGCGAATCCAGCATACCCAACGGTCTCATGTACTTCGACTCGGACGAGCGGTGGTTTGCGCGCATGTGGGTCGGGGTGTGGTCCATGCTGTGCTGCGCGTCCACACTATTCACGGTACTCACGTACCTGGT
Source organism: Myxine glutinosa (assembly GCF_964187855.1). Taxonomy (NCBI): domain Eukaryota; kingdom Metazoa; phylum Chordata; class Myxini; order Myxiniformes; family Myxinidae; genus Myxine; species Myxine glutinosa. The sequence continues at coordinate 65,192,387 of NC_136266.1, forward strand.
GGACATGCAGCGTTTCAGGTACCCAGAACGGCCCATCATCTTCCTCTCCGGCTGCTACGCGGTCGTGTCCATCGCCTACGTCGTGGGCTTCTTCATGGAAGACAGCGTCGTGTGCAACGAGCAGTTTACGGAGGATGGATTCAAAACGGTCGTCCAGGGCACCAAGAAGGAGGGCTGCACCATCCTCTTCATGATGCTCTACTTCTTCAGCATGGCGAGCTCCATCTGGTGGGTCATCCTGTCCCTCACCTGGTTTCTAGCCGCCGGGATGAAATGGGGCCACGAGGCGATCGAGGCGAACTCTCAGTACTTCCACCTGGCCGCTTGGGCCGTTCCCGCCATAAAGACCATCACCATCCTCGCCATGGGACAGGTAGACGGTGACATCCTCACGGGGGTTTGCTTCGTGGGTCTCAACAACCTGGACGCCCTGCGGGGCTTCGTGCTGGCTCCGCTCTTCGTCTACCTGTTCATCGGTACCTCGTTCCTGCTCGCGGGCTTCGTGTCCCTGTTCCGAATTCGCACCATCATGAAGCACGACGGCACGAAGACCGAGAAGCTCGAGAAGCTCATGGTCCGCATCGGGATCTTCAGCGTCCTCTACACGGTTCCGGCTACCATCGTGATCGCGTGTTACTTCTACGAACAAGCGTTCAAGGCACAGTGGGAGAACACCTGGATGGTGAAAACCTGCAAAGGTTTCGCAATCCCCTGCCCGTCGACCCAGTACCTGCACCTGAAGCCGGACTTCACCGTCTTCATGATCAAGTACCTGATGACCCTCATAGTGGGAATCACTTCAGGATTCTGGATCTGGTCCGGGAAGACCCTCCAGTCTTGGCGCAACTTCTACAGCAAGCTGAGCAACAAAGCAGGTGGCGAGACGACGGTGTAACACCTTCGGATGGATGGTTTGTCGTAGGTGCTCGTACCTTTGCACATTGCACCTGTCCCCCTCCCCTCCCTCGTGCTTTTGTGAATAATGTACAGTCCTCGTCCATCAGAATTATAGCTTTTATAACGAGGTATATTTTGTAAACAGCGTTTTTGATAACACGTAACTCTTAATCCTGATTTCTTTTTTTTTTCTACGAAACAATTAAAATGATAATAATCAGGATCTTAGATATTTCTGGTTTTTCTTTGTTTTTGCTTTTTTTTTTTTTTTTGTCGTTGGACTTCGCAAAGTGTTTTTACTATTTACTGAAGGCATTTATGGAGACGGACACTTTGTTTTGTCCATCCATCGATTGCCGACACAAATGTACAGAGATTGCAGTTCTGTGAAAGTACGATTGTCTTGCTGTGCCGGAGGATAAATCGAAATATTTTAACGAATTTCTCCCAAATTTTCACTGCTCTTTATGTTACTAAAGCTGTGAAAACAACACATTTTTAACCCTAATTACGTACCCCGGCTCCCCCATCCCCGAAACCCCACCCTGCGATTCATGTATATTGTTCAAAGCCATCGCAGGGCCGCCGATTGCACAGTGATCTTTCCTTTTTGTCTCCAAATTTTACTTGTACAGCTTTTTACATTATTAAACTATTTCCAGTGCTTCTGTGTCCCTCATTTCGTTGTTGTAAACCACACTTCCATGAGCACGACTAGTAAAATGGGAATCTTGCCGAATGCAAATTCATATAATATAACATCGGAGGATAAGAAAAACGTTTCTTTCTAATCCGAATGGGACTGATTGTGTGTGTGTGTGTGTGTGTGTGTGTGTGTGTGTGTGTGTGTGTGTGTGTGTGTGTGTGTGTGTGTGTGTGTGTGTGTGTGTGTGTGTGTGTGTGTGTGCATATATATATATAATTTTTTTTTAAATATATAGATATATTTATATATTATAATTATATTTATATATTATATATATTTATATATTATAATTATATTTATATATATATATTATAATTATATTTATATATTATATATATTTATATATTATATATATTTATATATTATAATTATATTTATATATTATATATATTTATATATTATATATATTTATATATTATAATTATATTTATATTTATATATTTTATATATTATAATTATATTTATATATTATAATTATATTTATATATTATATGTATTATAATTATATTTATATATTATATATATTTATATATTATAATTATATTTATATATTATATATATTTATATATTATAATTATATTACATATATTTATATATTATATTTATATATTATATAAATTTATATATTATAATTATATTTATATATTTTATATATTATAATTATATTTATATATTATTTATATATTATATATATATTATAATTATATATATATTATAATTATATATATATTATAATTATATTTATATATTATAATTATATTTATATAGTACATTATATTTATATAGTATATTGTATTTATAGAGTATATTATATTTATATATTATTATATTATATTTATACAGTATATTATATTTATATATTATTATATTATATTTATACAGTATATTATATTTATATAGTATATTTTATTTATTTATATATAAAATCGCATGATTATTGTGTGGCCATTGGGAACTCAAGGGTGGGCTATCATGTTTGTTTTTCCCCTTCACTGCCAAGCTCTGGAACTCTTTACCTTCTCATGTGTTTCCAAACTCTTGTGATCTTCCCCTTTTCAAAAAGCAGATTTTATTATTGTTTTTTTTTTTTTTTTTTTTTTTACTTCCTCAAAAACTCAAGACCATAGTCTTTCTTTTACTTCTTTTAAGTAAAACTTTTACCTGATGCGAAGTAAAACTTTTACTTCCAGTCTTTCTTTTTTTTCCCCTCTTCTATCAATGCAGTTTTTTATTCAAGGCCTGGCTTTGATGAGGACTATATAATCCGTGCCTGGCACCTTCAACATAAAACTAATTATATATTTTTACATATACAATTGTGTGTTTGTATATGTGTATATATATATATATATATACATAATACGTCTTAACGATTAGTTTTCAAAACCAAAATATGTGAGCCCGAAGGTGCGAGTGTTTTGGCTTCTCAGATGCTGCCTTGTGTGCTTTTGGAATGTTTTTCATGCCTTTCCATCTACCAGATAATGAAATACTGTATAATTCTCACATCATCTCACCCCGACCCTCGATACCCACTCTTACCCAAATGTACACCTTTTCCAGTTTTTCCGCGACCTTTTCTTGTGTCTTCTTTTCTTGCGTCCTTGATCCTGTGTCTCCTGGGACCCTGCCACCTCGCTGTCAGTTCCTGAGCAATTTATCTCTTGCATTTTGTAATTATTATTTCAAGGCCCCAATTATTGACACAGTGGCGTCATCAGGGGGAAACCATACTGTCCAAAGCCTTTCACGAACAAGCTTGTCAGGCCTGACTTTTGATGAAGGTAATTTAGGCAGGAATTTATATGTTGTTCAGGGTGCCGGCGATAATTCACCTACCCTTCACGAGAAACATTATGGGATATTTAACGTCCACCAATGACCGATGCTGGCAGATAGATCATCTGGTTTAACGTTGATGGTCCCCTACCTGTGAAACACCAGAATGACAGTGGCTAGGTCAAGATTCAAAACTAGGCTGGAGAGATCATGGGCAAATGTGTACACCTTTAAGCTATCTTGCTGGTCTTATTATTTATTCCATTCATCTCCTTAAATATGGGGGGGGGAGGGGGGAATTTTTTTTAATGACTTTGGTGTACAGTTGTGTGTATGTGCAAGCGACCCCACCAGATAAATTTTCATGGAGCGATTTAGCGAATAATGTAAAAGTCTGGTATGCAGGACTTGATTCTGAAAGCTCTTCCAGTGGATATGAAAGTGCAAGGTCTCCTTGCAATGAATCATTCCCACGATATGGAAGTGCAAGTTCTCCTTGCAATGAGTCATTCCCACGATATGGAAGTGGAGAAGATTGAGGGTTGGAGGGGTTGACGTGGATAAAAGAAAGATCAGGAGAAAGGCTTTTGTCATGCTTCATTCATTCTTTGTGTTTAGCATCACAATTTGATGCAGGGTTTTCCCCACTAACCCTACCTTTTAAAACTACAATATTACAATAGCTTTCGGTAGCAGGAAATAACATCCAAATATCGTCAGCACAGTCGGATGGTGGAGTGTAGTTGTATATTCAATAATTAGCTGGATGGTGAAGAGTAGTTGTATATTCATTAATTAGGTGGACAGTGAAGAGTAGTTGTATATTCATTAATTAGGTGGACAGTGGAGAGTAGTTGTATATTCATTAATTAGGTGGACAGTGAAGAGTAGTTGTATATTCATTAATTAGGTGGACAGTGGAGAGTAGTTGTATATTCATTAATTAGGTGGACAGTGAAGAGTAGTTGTATATTCATTAATTAGGTGGACAGTGGAGAGTAGTTGTATATTCATTAATTAGGTGGACAGTGAAGAGTAGTTGTATATTCATTAATTAGGTGGACAGTGAAGAGTAGTTGTATATTCATTAATTAGGTGGACAGTGGAGAGTAGTTGTATATTCATTAACTAGCTGGATGGTGAAGAGTAGTTGTATATTCATTAATTAGCTGGATGGTGAAGAGTAGTTGTATATTCATTAATTAGCTGGACAGTGGAGAGTAGTTGTATATTCATTAACTAGCTGGATGGTGAAGAGTAGTTGCATATTCATTAATTAGCTGGACAGTGGAGAGTAGTTGTATATTCATTAACTAGCTGGATGGTGAAGAGTAGTTGTATATTCATTAATTAGCTGGACAGTGGAGAGTAGTTGTATATTCATTAATTAGCTGGATGGTGAAGAGTAGTTGTATATTCATTAATTAGGTGGACAGTGGAGAGTAGTTGTATATTCATTAATTAGCTAGACAGTGGAGAGTAGTTGTATATTCATTAACTAGCTGGATGGTGAAGAGTAGTTGTATATTCATTAATTAGCTGGATGGTGAAGAGTAGTTGTATATTCATTAATTAGCTGGACAGTGGAGAGTAGTTGTATATTCATTAACTAGCTGGATGGTGAAGAGTTGTTGTATATTCATTAATTAGCTGGATGGTGAAGAGTAGTTGTATATTCATTAATTAGCTGGATGGTGAAGAGTAGTTGTATATTCATTAATTAGCTAGACAGTGGAGAGTAGTTGTATATTCATTAACTAGCTGGATGGTGAAGAGTAGTTGTATATTCATTAATTAGCTGGATGGTGAAGAGTAGTTGTATATTCATTAATTAGCTGGACAGTGGAGAGTAGTTGTATATTCATTAATTAGCTGGATGGTGAAGAGTAGTTGTATTTTCATTAATTAGCTGGACAGTGGAGAGTAGTTGTATATTCATTAATTAGCTGGATGGTGAAGAGTAGTTGTATATTCATTAATTAGCTGGACAGTGGAGAGTAGTTGTATATTCATTAATTAGCTGGATGGTGAAGAGTAGTTGTATATTCATTAATTAGCTGGACAGTGGAGAGTAGTTGTATATTCATTAATTAGCTGGATGGTGAAGAGTAGTTGTATATTCATTAATTAGCTGGACAGTGGAGAGTAGTTGTATATTCAATAAGTATCTGGATTGTGAAGAGTAGTTGTATATTCATTAATTAGCTGGATGGTGAAGAGTAGTTGTTTATTCATTAATTAGCTGGATGGTGAAAGTAGTTGTATATTCAATAATTAGCTGGACAGTGGAGTGTAGTTGTGTATTCAATAATTAGCTGGACAGGAGTGTAGTTGTGTATTCAATAATTAGCTGGACAGTGGAGAGTCGTTGTATATGCAATAAGTATCTGGATTGTGAAGAGTAGTTGTATATTCAATAATTATCTGGATGATGGAGTGTAGTTGTGTATTCAATAATTATGTGGATGATGGAGAGTAGTTGTATATTCATTAATTAGCTGGACAGTGGAGTGTAGTTGTATATTCAATAAGTATCTGGATGGTGAAGAGTAGTTGTGTATTCAATAATTAGCTGGACAGTGGAGTGTAGTTGTACATTCAATAAGTATCTGGATGGTGAAGAATAGTTGTGTATTCAATAATTAGTTGGACAGTGGAGAGTAGTTGTATATTCAATAATTATCTGGATGGTGAAGAGTAGTTGTATATTCAATAATTGTCTGGATGATGGAGTGTAGTTGTATATTCAATAATTATCTGGATGATGGAGTGTAGTTGTGTATTCAATAACTATGTGGATGATGGAGAGTAGTTGTATATTCAATAATTGTCTGGATGATGGACAGTAGTTGTATATTCAATAATTATCTGGATGATGGAGTGTAGTTGTATATTCAATAATTATGTGGATGAGGGAGAGTAGTTGTGTATTCAATAATTAGCTGGACAGTGGAGTGTAGTTGTGTATTCAATAATTAGCTGGACAGTGGAGTGTAGTTGTATATTCAATAAGTATCTGGATTGTGAAGAGTAGTTGTATATTCATTAATTAGCTGGATGGTGAAGAGTAGTTGTATATTCAATAATTAGCTGGATGGTGAAGAGTAGTTGTGTATTCATTAATTAGCTGGATGGTGAAGAGTAGTTGTATATTCATTAATTAGCTGGATGGTGAAGAGTAGTTGTATATTCATTAATTAGCTGGATGGTGAAGAGTAGTTGTGTATTCAATAATTATCTGGATGATGGAGTGTAGTTGTGTATTCAATAATTATGTGGATGATGGAGAGTAGTTGTATATTCAATAATTGTCTGGACGATGGAGAGTAGTTGTATATTCAATAATTATCTGGATGATGGAGTGTAGTTGTGTATTCAATAATTATGTGGATGATGGAGGGTAGTTGTATATTCAATAATTGTCTGGACGATGGAGAGTAGTTGTATATTCAATAATTATCTGGATGATGGAGTGTAGTGTATTCAATAATTATGTGGATGATGGAGTGTAGTTGTGTATTCAATAATTATGTGGATGATGGAGAGTAGTTGTCTATTCAATAAATTGTCTGGATGATGGAGAGTAGTTGTATATTCAATAATTATCTGGATGATGGAGTGTAGTTGTGTATTCAATAAATTGTCTGGATGATGGAGAGTAGTTGTATATTCAATAATTATCTGGATGATGGAGAGTAGTTGTATATTTAATAATTAGTCAGATGGTGAGGAGTAGTTGTATACTGCATTCAATAATTAGCTGGATTGTAGAGTAGTTGTATTTTCAAAAAATAGCTGGATGATGGAGAGTAGTTGTATATTTAATAGTTAGTCAGATGGTGAGGAGTAGTTGTATACTGCATTCAATAATTAGCTGGATTGTGGAGTAGTTGTATTTTCAAAAAATAGCTGGATGATGGAGAGTAGTTGTACATTCAATAAGTAGCTGGATGGTGGAGTAGATGTATATTCAATAAATAGCTGGCTGATGGTTTATAGCTGGGTCGACATTCTAACCCAGACGAGACAACGCAAAGGCGGGTGTGCATACCTCAAAGCTATCTGGCCAGGCTGACAACGACATATTTGTGACTTAAAAAAAGAAAGAAGCTGTAGCAATCGTTTTATGATGTCATACTGACTTGGTGGGATGGGACGGTTTTCAAGCAGGAATCTATGAGGTCATGAAGGTCACAAATGGGTCAAGAAATAAGTGCGATTAATTGCGACAGCTGAGCTTGCAGTAGCAATTTGGTGATTCTTCTCTTCGGAGCAGCCGGACATCGCTGAGGAATAAGTAGATAAATAATCTGTTTTGAAGCTTCATTTAGCGAAATGGAAGCAGAACGTTCTGATATCGTCCGGATGCTATGTCCGATGTTGGCAGTTTGGCGCAGGGTGGAATGGAAGCTTGTAACATTACATTGAAAGATCACTCCAGGGTGGGTATTCCATGATTTTGCATTCCAAATGACAATACAATTGTTTTCTTTGAGTGAAGGGATGACACATCTACATCTTAAATGTAATTGCTTGCCCTCACCGCACTGGTGTACAAATTCTCTTTTGATGCATTTTATTTATGAAACAAGTTTGTTGTGACCAAGATTGCACTTTTGGTGTTTTAAAGACAGATTAGAGGTGTGCACGCTCGCCTATGAGTGCTCTTCCCTGGGTTCGAATCCCGACCCAGCTATAATCTATCATCCCGGTGTTTTGCATGCAGGGCAAGACATTTATGTGTGCGCCGTCCATTGGATGGACGTTAAGCCGGAGGACCCGTGTACCTGCACCAGGGGTGATGTTGGATGTTAAAGATCCCACCGTGTCTTTCACAAAGAGTAGGCGAGTTATCGTGGGCACCCTGAACAACTTACAAATTCCTGCCATGATTGAACATCAGGCCTGGCCAGTCGGCTCATTCATTCTTTTATTGTTCATTAATAATTATTATTGGGTTACTTATATCTTTGGCAAAGGAAAAATTCACAGTATCAATTGTTGTATAATGGCATGTAGAAATTTGTTTGCACGGCCGAATCTTTATATTTAGCGAATAACGACCTTTATTTTCATCTTGTCATATATACAGTATATGTAATAACGATTTTAAAAATTTCTTGTTTTCATCAAGATTAATTAATCATCATTGCATAAATAGATGATCTCTCGCCAAATGTCGAAAAATGTGAGAGCTTCGCGGCAAGATGCCCACCGGCTGAGATATACTCCAAGCCGCAGGAGCCTTTGGCTTGAAAGTAGTTTATTCCACCTCGCCATTGTATCGTCCCTTACGCAGCAGGCACAATTTATTTGAAATGATCTGTGATCGCACCGAGGTTCGTCAAGGTGGAATTTAGTTAACGATGGGAGCTCCTTGGTTCCTTGTTGAGTGTTTGGCAAGCACATGGATTGCGTGACAATGTGTTCTTTAGATATTGGTACTGCGTAAACAGATGGCTAACAGTATTGCAATGGTTTGCTTAGGCCAGGGATGAACGTGCAAATCGGTAGGTCGTTCACGAGAATTGAACCAGCAAAATTGGTTTACTCCTTGAAGGTGGCAAGGTTTACATGGTAATCAAATGGAAGACCAAATACTGCATTGAAGTAAAAAGAAGGAACCCGAATAAGCAAAGAGCAAACATGGAGTCATCAGGAGCAATCTGGATAGGATTCTGGTTTCAGCTGCAACTCCTCCACCCTCAAACCCATCTAAGCGCAGCCAAGTGAGTATTACAAAAAGAATTTGTAGGAATTTACTTCTCCTAAGAAAGATAGATAACGGGGAAAAAAACGACCTTCAGAGGCCATTTTTCCCTGCAAAACAGGGGTTGACCTTTTTTGGGCACCGTGATCCCCCTTTTGAAGGCGGAAGGTTTTATGGCGGATGCCCTTCCTGCCGCCAACCCTGTTAGTCGCCTTTTGTGACACACAGGGAATTACCAGTGAACTGGTACTCAATTTACCAACCTCAGAAAGATGACAGGCTGAGCCAACCCCCCTGGCATTAATTCAGCAATCGACCGGGATTTAAGAACCCAGGATCCTAGGATCCCAAGCCGGCACCCTAACTGCTAAGCCAACACCAGGCTAATTAAAGATGGATAACGAAAGAGAGAAATTAAGAGTAAAAGAGAGGAAAAATGAAGAAAAAGATAAGAAAAGGCAAGAATTAGAATGAACAAACATAAATATGAAAATGTAGAAAAAAAACAACTGCAAAAGGAACAAAGAACGAGGATGTCGGGAAGAACCCGGAGAGATGGATTTCAGCCGCCACTCCCATTGCAACAAGTACAAGCTACCAGAGGTCCGTCAGCGGGGAAGCACAGTCCACATAGCATCAGGATATGGTACAAACATAATCAAACAGAAGACCAAATACTGCATCGGATTAATCAGAAGGAACCCGAGTAAGTAAAGAGCAAAGATGGAGTCATCAGGAGGAACCTGGATAGGATTCGGGCTTCAGCTGCTTCTCCACTAACCCTCAAAAACACGGTTTGTGAGCAGATCTTGTAAAGTTTCCCTTCATGTGCCCTCAAACAGAATAATCGGAAGTGATGCTTTCCAGGGGAGCTCCAGGTCGCTTGGAAACAGTGCTCAGCTGTCGTTTCCATTGGTTTGAATCTCACCCGGTCGACCTTGGATGGAACACTTACTGAGATGGAGTTCCACATCTCTTCTGCATTCGTTGAGCGCTAGAGCAACACTGACTTGCTCGGAGCTACTTTTTCGATCAGTTACATAAATAATCTTACGCTTGACTGTGTGAGCAATTGACTTTAATGCAGGTTGATGCCAACTTCTTCTTTCCCACTAGGACTGTACGCATCAGTGTGCGAAGGAATTTGGAGGCAGGCATAAACAAAGAAGGAAATGTGTTAAGATATGGCTTGTTGTTTTTGCTTATAAATGACATCAACTGGAAATCTACCAACGGTTTCTGCCAGTGCTTCCGGCTCCATGCCATGCACTGCGTAGGCTGTAAGCCCCTTGTTTGTTTTACAATTCAAGCCAAATAGACAAAAGGCTGCCCACAAACTGAACTGATTGCCAGAATTGTAACGGAAGCTGAGATGAGCCCTGACGAGGATTTGGCCTTTCAAGAAAGTGATTGCAAGATCCATTTTCAAAGGCTGGCCTTCCAAATGTTCTCAATTGAATATCATTGTAATTTTGGAGCAAAAGCGATTCTTCGCTAAACAAAGTAATTGACTCCCTAAAGAAAGGACAAATGCTGATTATCTTCAGACCGATTCTTATATACCTCTCCGTTTATAAAATGGTCGCTGTTTGACATCATGTGTTCATTAAAAAAAAAAAAAATTGCTGGCTTTTCCTATAAATCTATTGTACACCGCTCCTTTCCTACACCATCTCCAGACGCTGCATGACGTCAACACTGGGCACCAAAGGGGGCCTGGCGATGACGCGTGCTGAAAGGGAGTACTCAGTTTTCACTTGGGTTGTTTGTTTGTTTTCTTGTTTGTCCGGGTGATATCAGCCATCCTTTGAGCGAGGAAGCTAAAATTTTGTCACGATATTGAGCAAGTGCTTTGGCAAAAACAGTATTTTTCTGTTTTTTGATTCATCAATGAATTACTTCATTATTATCGATTAATTAAGTACTTATTTATTTCCTTTCTCATCTGGGAAATATCTCAGGCACCTTTTGAGCTAGGAAGCTGATATTTGGACACAACAGTGACCAAGTGATTTGGCTATAAAGTATATTTTTGATTTATTGATTCATCAATTAATTATTTAATTATGTATTGATTCATCAATTAATTATTTCATTTTTTGATTCATTATTTTAATTAATTTTCAAAACGTTACAGCTTTGGATGAAACACTGGTGGTTGAGGTATGCTATTAGCCAATTGATTAAGAAATTATTTTACTATCATCATTTATTGATTTTAATTATGCAATTAGTCAATCAATTATTGTACAACTCTCCCTCCCAATACCTCTATGTGCTGCACAGCGGCATGGCCGGGGCACCCGGCTATTTATTGCCGCTGGCTATAGCTGGCTGGCTGGCTATTGCCGCTGGAGGATATTTATTTATTTGGTATGGGGGCGGTGTACTTTGAATGGATCTGTACTTGTTTGTCCATCTTTTTGTATACAGAGTTGAGGATCGTGAAGGAGTTAAAACACAGAACGGACGGACCAGGATGTAACAGAAGGAAAAGAGCAGTCGAAAGAGAAGGACAATGCCAACAGCATGGTTGAGGGACAAAATAGAGGGAGACTTGAATAATTAAGGATGTGGGGAGGAAGTGGAGGACACAGGAGGTGAACAAGATGGATATAACCACAAACACACCATCACAGAAGTGGAAGGAAAAACTGGAAACCCAGAAAGGGGGTTGGAGGTCCAGGGAGGATAAATAAGGGTGTGGGGATTCAGATAAAATAGATCATGGATAAACACCCGAGATGGTGGTGAACAGCTGTCTTGAAGACCTGGATGGAAGAACGACATTGAAGATAATGTGGAAGTTGGTTCCACAGGTGGGAAAAGAGGAACGAATGAGTGGTGAGCAGTGATTATGTATTTCGGAGTTTAACTTGAAGAGGGTTACTGTCAGACTGCGTGCACTCTGCAGAAAGTTGTGAGGACACATCACTGAAAGGCAGAGGGTACACGACCAAAAAGGAGGTGGTAGAGGACAGAGAGACCACCGACCTGTCTGTGATGTGAAAGTGATAGAGCCAGAGGCTCAGCTTCGTTTTAAAAAGATCTTTGAATGTCCTTGCAGACATAACCAGAGTTCCGTCATCAATTCGTCCCACTGTCAAACTGGTAGTGCTATTGCTGAAGCCAGTAGTGCAACTGATGCAGTGCCCCCTCCTTGCCCTTACAGATCAGGGCATGAATGTATTATGTAAATGACCCGATGGTTCAAAAAGAGATCGTTTTATTAAATGAAGAATGTTTATTATAATTGTATTCCCATATATTACTTGAAGCTCACTTTTCAAATTCTATAAAATTGATAATCTGAGATTTGTCGTTCTCGCAACGAGCCCATCCCTTTAAAAAGCCTTTAGCTTCCCATGTAACAGCATTGCTTAATTCTCAGTAATTACTGGTTATTAAACCTCATGGGACAATCACATGATTCACGATATGCCTTGTCCAAGGAAGAGTGCAGCTGTGCGCAGGCATGGGGTTTCAAATCAAAGGCAACAAACAATGCGTCCCACCATCTGCATCGTTCTCCCACAATTGCACTCGCCATTCTGATGGGGGTGCTCAAGTGTCGTGCGGTGTGTTATTTTAGGCCTGGTGACCCAAACAATGTGTGGCACTTTTTACCTCTGCCACCAAAGGTGGATGGAGGTTATGTTTTCACCCCTGTCTGTCTGTCTGTCTGTTTGTTTGTCCGTTTGCGAACAAAATATCTCAAAAAGGTGTGGACGGATTCGGACAAAATTTGGCAGAGAGGTAGCGTTTGTGATATGGACGAAATGATTATATTTTGGTGAAGATCTGGATTCGGATCCGGCTACTATAATTTTGAAGTGATTCTTCACCATTGGGAGATAGGGCCAAAAACGATACATAGCAGGATATCTCAAAAAGTTATGGATGGATTTGGAAGAAACCTGTTGGACAGGTTGGGTGTGTGACAAGGAAGAATCTATTCAATTTTGGTGAAGATCCGGATCCGGATCCGGCTAGTAGAATTTTTAAACGATTCTTCACCATTGAGTGACATGGCCAACCAGGCGGAGGACTGCTCTCTACTGAGTGCGGTTCTAGCTATTAGTTGTGGCACCTCAACCTGGAAATACAGTGGTTGTTGACCAGTGTTATGTGTAGGTTGATCAAAGTAGCTGGTTTTGTAATTCCAAAGCCAGTATGTCACAAACAGATCTCCACTTGCTGCTTCTTCCTAATGTAGAAATTGGACAAAGGGCCTCAAGTTTTTATAAGTTTTTATAAATTCAACCTCAAGTTTTTATAAGTTTTTATAAATTCAACCTCAAGTTTTTATAAGCATAATGTCAGAACAATCTCCACAAACATCACCCATGCTTTTGATACCGTCTGACATCCACTTCTGTTTGTAGAAATTTTCTGCAAATGCCCTTCAGTGCCCTGTCAAATCCTGGCACATAACACGTCACTTCGTGGCATATTATCCTCCTGGAAGATCATCAACCGATTACCAGGGAATCTTTTTCTTTTTCAATTTACATTGGACGAGCATCTGTTCCAATTGCCCCGAATGGCCTCACTCTGCAGTCGGATGGCTGCACATCGGGGATGATGATTTCATCTGGAAAACAGGAGCTGGTTAATTGGAAGTATGAAACAAACAAAATCTCACATTGCTTCTTCTTCCAAGCAGGTATTGGCATCATTATCTCTACGCAACCTTTTAGGGGCCAGTCTTTATTGCGTCTCTACCTCGGCGTTCATATAAGCGTTTGCGACTCAATGTGACCATTGCTCACTGTTCTTTATATTGGTTCTAGTGCCCTGTGAAAATATCACCCGGAGGCATTGTCCTCGACGCCAATATCTTTCTTGCCATCACAAGGCTCTTCATTCTGCAGTATTCCGATGAGGCCTCTGTTACTCACATAATGCTCAACATAGTAATAACCCGAAAGCTTTTCCATCTCATTCTTTTCTCCAGGACTTCAAGATCGCTTTCCATGACCACACACGTCAAGTCACAAAATCTCTTCCACATTTCATGGTGACATAAAACAGAACCGCCAACATGTTTGTTTATTCTCCAGAACCCCGACACACTCTCTCTCTTCTTGTGAAAATATTCATGAATTCTAATGCTTGTTTGTATTAAAATATTCCTTTTGAGCAGCACCTTAGTTGTGCAATGCATTGTGGCAATTGTGGTGTAAAAACCAAAAAAATCCAGTTAACAAACCCGTGACTGAATGTGATGCCATTGTGAACACATATCTGTCGACTAGAGCGGGACTCGGTACAGCGCATACCTAAGCCAGGTAGAACAGTTTACGTTTTGTATCCTACTGAAAGGCCAGATCTGGATTCGGACAGTAACCAGAATTTAATAAACTTGTTCTTGTCGCCTAACCAACTCATCTACCAGGTTTTGCCATAACCCTTCCACGACATTTTTTGAAATATCATGCTATATATCGTTTTTGGCCCGAAATCTCAATGGTGAAGAACCACTTAGCAAATAAATAAATAAATCGTATCTGGATCCAGATCTGCAGCAAAATCGAATCGACTCGTCCTTGTCAAGCACCCAACCCGTCCATCAAATTTCGGCCGAATCTATCCATAACCTTTTGAGATATCCTACTCACAAACAAACAAGATGAATATGTAACCTCCATCCACATTCGGTGGTGAAGGTAATAAGGTAGTATCATCATAGATATTAATTTATGACTATGAACAGACATATAGAAGGTGAATAGAAGGTTTATGATCATAGTTACTTTATGACTATGCTCTGAAACGAAAATCATTGTTTTATGACATTGCTCAAAGTAAATTACTACATGTGGAAGCCTCTCATCAGGACGAGTTATTTAAAATGGAATCTTTGTAAAAAAAAAAATTGCAGTGACAAGAACTTTAGTATGGAAAACGAAACTTCTTGTGAATTTGGTGATTAAAATCCTGTGATCTCCAATTCAATGCTCAGCTGATTATTCATGCAATTTGTCATAAAATCAGTTGCACGAAAGGAACAGCATTGACCACTATCCTATAAATAAGAGTAAGGAGAAAGAAGGCGTTTGGCGGATGCCAGAAGCAAGTGAATGAGGAGAGGACGGGCCAAAGTACAGTAACCTGTAAACAAGAGGGTTGGTTGAGGAGGGGTGGTGGTGGTTAATACAGGTAAAAAGGATCGTGAGTTGGAACGGAAGATGGCATGAGCTGGTGGTGCACTGTCAACTTAAAGCCTTCAAGGGAAGAATTGGATCGAATAGTGTCAGAAAAACAGTTCCACAAATGGAATAAACGAGGAACAAAAGAGTTGAGGTGTGCTGGAAGCTTGTGGATTTAGGGAGTTTAACCAGGAGGGGGTTTGTGTAAGAATGCATGCATACTCAAGGAGCTGGCGAGCGGAGCAGAGAGGGCCAGGGCTGGGAAGAGGTGGTGAAAAGACAGGCTACCAACTTGACTGGGATGTGAGAGCAACAGGCTTTGCACATCAGGCTCATCATGGGATATGCCAATTAGGTTGAGAGCTTCAAATTCCAAATAATCCAGGAGAGACAGATGTGATGCGGGGGTTCCAGCCAATAGTGGAGAGCAGCACTCCATTAAGCTATGGGCGAAGGCCTTGTAGGCTGTAAGTAAAGATTTTTCCAAGGAATGCTTTGGAATGAGAGAGGATGCCCAGTCTGTAGCGAGCTTTGGAGGCCAATTTGGCTATATTATCAGCCCAGAGAAGGTCATGGCTTTTGTAGAAAATATTAAAAAATAAATTCTCGTGACTACTTTCAAGAAACTTGAGTCGACAGCATATGTTATTGATTCCGAACGTAAGTCTTCAAAAATACCGAGTCGAGCAAATGTCTCCAATGCCAGACGTAGCAGAAGCAGAAGCAGAATTCCCAGCATGAGCGATCTCCGGATGTCAGGATGACCCGAACGCCTGGCTGCTACGGGTTGCCGTGGTTACAGGCTGCCCCCTACCTTCGTATTCCACGTGGGTGCGACTCCTGCGCTGTCGTGCTCGCCTTTCAGACCTTTCCCTGGCGCTGTGGAAATCAAACGGGCCGCTCGTTGTGTGAGGCTGTTTGTGACCGCATGCCTAACCGCTTAATGAACCCGCTCGTTCCGCCAAAGCCCTTGATTCTCTGCTGTGGCTGCTTGTGCATCCCTTCGATATAATGAGATGATTATAATGCCCTGCTAATAATTACCTGCATCTTTTGGCAATCGAACAAATGAATAATTCCGTGTTTCCTTCCACTGTGCTCTTTTATTTATTGGTTTATTCTCTTTTACTCAATTTCAAGGCCTTTATGGATAAGAGCCTCATGAAAGCAAAATTGGTGGCTGGGAAAGGAGGGAGGGAGATCGGGGGTGCCAAATTGAGAAATGAATTGCAAAATGTTTTGCAAACACTACTTACAGAAAGTGAAATAGCACAAACTGCAGGATGGTTAAAAGCTTACGGGAGGCAATGGGAGTTGGGAGAAGGAAAACTTTTCCGGCTTTTCAGTCTCACTGTCCAATCGATGCTTGAATCTGCTTAGCCTTTCTCACTGTGCTCCTGAAATATATCAGAATGAGAAGCAAGTTAATCAGAAGTAGCAGCAGGAAGCAAAAGTAGCAACATTAAGCAAAAACAGCAGCAGGAAACATCAGCAGAAACAAAAGTAGAAGCAGGAAGTAAAAGTAGTAGAAGGAAGCAACAGAAGTTCTGTAATGTCTAATGATTCAGCCAACCTGTCTTTCCCCTTCCTCCCACTTCCTGGCTGTTTTATTATCATAATTTATGCATATTTAATTATCACTTGTTCAATGCAAGTTATGAGTTATATATTTTGTTAATCACAGTTTCTGTTTGTTAAGTTTAAATAGTAAAGAAGACAATTAACAATTCAACAAACAAACTTGTGCTCAGTTCACCAAACTGAGCACAAGTTTTGCCATGGCTGGTAAACCTTAAAATAGAAATACATCCCACTGAAGGACTGTTGTATGACATGTTTAAATATATGATGATTAGACCAGAATGTGGGGCGAGTGAGTGAGTGCACATTGCTTTTGAAGCGCTGCGGTCTCCATTTGGGTCCACGGAATGTACAAATCATTTTCTTTGTACCACAAACTCTCGGTTTTCTTCCAGCCTCGACTATAATCAACTCAGGGTGGGTGGTTTGTGGGCAGGGAGTTGAGCAGTCATATGGACGGACGTTAAGACACCGGGGGCTCTTCCATCTACCAGCAACGATGCTAACACGAGACAATAACAAAAGTGACCTTGGACATGAATCACCAGGGTGACAGTTTATAGTTTGATCCTCTGAGAGGCAAGTGCGAATATCCCTTGGGCCGAGGCTATCCTCTCAGAGTAGTAGTAGTAATAGTAGTAGTGGCACAAGTAGTAGCAGTGGTAGTATTAGTAGTAGTAGTAGCAGCAGTTGTAGTAGTAGCAGCAGTGGTAGTAGTAGTAGCAATGGTAGTATTAGTATTAGTAGTAGTAGTAGTGGCAGTCATAGTAACAGTGGTAGTAGTAGTAGCAGTGGTAGTCATAGTAGTAGTAGTAGTAGTAGTAGTAGTAGCAGCAGTGTAGTAGTAGTAGTAGTATTAGTAGTAGTAGTAGTAACAGCAGTGGTAGTCGTAGTAACAGTGGTAGTAGTAGTAGTAGCAGTGGTAGTCATAGCAGTAGTAGTAGTAGTAGTAGTAGCAGCAGCAGCAGAAGTGTAGTAGTAGTAGTATTAGTAGTAGTAGCAGTGGTAGTCGTAGTCGTAGCAGTGGTAGTAGTAGTAGTAGTAGTAGCAGCAGTGGTAGTATTAGTAGTAGTAGTAGTAGTAGTAGTACTAGTAGCAGAAGTGTAGTAGTAGTAGTAGTAGTAGTAGTGGCAGTAGCAGTGGCAGTATTAGTAGTAGTAGTAGTACTAGTAGCAGAAGTGTAGTAGTAGTAGTAGTAGTAGTGGTAGTAGTAGTGGTAGTGGTAGTAGTAGTAGTAGTAGTAGTAGAAGTAGTAGTAGTAGCAGTGTAGTAGTAGTAGTGGTAGTAGTAGTAGTAGTAGTAGTAGTAGTAGTAGTAGTAGTAGTAGTAGTAGTAGTAGTAATCAATATTTACCTTTGCTCTGCAGTAAAACACTATCAAGTGGAATTGTATTTGCTCATGAAAGTTTAGTCGATTTTTGTTTGATAATTCATTTCAAAGTTATTCATGGGCTTATACTTCATTGCTTTTCTTAAGTGAAGGCCCTATCTAACCACACATCACATAACTGTTCCATAAATCGTGAAAGGAAATTACAACTGTGGAAAAGGAAGAACACGGATTCAAACAAGCTGTGAAATTCATCCCATTGATCCAGGTGAAGTTCATGCAGATAATCTAATTCTTATCACGACGGGAAATGGAAGCAATTATAGAAACTGTTGTTGCTCAGGTACAACCACCTGTTGCTAAATGATGATGTGGTTGCATAACCACACGAGGCATCATAAACCAGAAGGGGATTTCCTCAAACTGAGTCCTGGTATAATCCGAAGTGGGAAACATAACAGATGAAAACTCGGCCAATGAAACGTTGACATGAATAGCGAAGAAATGTCTTTTCAAATTAAATCCAAGGAAATATTATATATACCGGTAAAGCGCGGCGTTACGCGCGCTGCTTGTGAGCAAGGAGGAAGCGGACAAGCGGTAACATATGAACGTCTTTATTGTAAGACTACACTGTAACACTGAACTCCTCCGGGCTGGTCGCCCGGTGTATATCATGAGGCCACGCCTACCCCTCGGGCGTGGCCACCGCCCACTTGGTGCGTGGAATGATGTCACCACGCCAGTGGGCTTTTGTGTCCGCCACACGCGCCCCCCCAGAATTCCCGCGCACCTGGAGGGCCAGTTTGTGGGGCAGACGAATGACCGGCCGAAGCGCCCCCTGGCGATCGGCGGCGTCCGGGGTGCAGGGATACCAGATGGGATGCCCCTGGCTGCCCCTGGGATGGGTGCAGGACCGGGGGGCGCCGTGGCGGCGGGGCTGGGCGGTGCCGGGGGTCCGCCCGCAGGAGGGCGGCCCCGACGTGGGGGTCGGGCCACTGGCGGTGGATGGTCCACATCGAGGTGGGCCGGCTTGAGGCGGTCTACCGAAACGCGGTCAGGAGTACCGCCGATGTCCAGGGTGAAGTGCTTCGCCCCGGTCTCCAGCACGCGGAAAGGCCCGTCGTACGGGGGCCGCAGTGGTGTCCGATGGGCATCGTGGCGGACGAAGACGTACTCCGCCGTGCGAAGCTCCGGGGCGACGTGCGTCGGTGGGTGCCCGTGGCATGCCGTTGGCACCGGGGCGAACCTCTGGGCGGTCTCTTGCAGAGCGGAGCGCTGCTGTGCCGCGGACCATGGTGCCGTGGAGTCGGGGAGGAACTCGCCCGGCACCCGCAGCGGTTGCCCGAAGACCAACTCCGCCGCGGATGCGCGCAGGTCCTCCTTGGGCGCCGTCCGGAGGCCCAGCAGGACCCAGGGGAGCCTGTCGACCCAGCCGCCGTCGCGGAGGGTGGCCCGGAGCGCGGCCTTCAATGAGCGGTGAAATCGCTCACACAGGCCGTTAGCCTGGGGGTGGTAGGCCGTGGTTCGGTGCAGCCGGACCCCGAGCCCCTGCGCAACCGCCCCCCAGAGCTCCGAGGTGAACTGGGGGCCGCGGTCGGATGAGATGTCTGAGGGGGCGCCGAACCGGGCGACCCAGGTGGTGATGAAAGCCTGCGCGACATCGGCCGCCGTTGTCGACGCCAAGGGCACGGCCTCCGGCCACTGGGTGGTGCGGTCCACCATGGTGAGGACGTGGGTGAAACCCCGCGAGGGGGGCAGAGGTCCCACCAGGTCCACGTGGACGTGGTCAAACCGGCGTTCCGGCACCGTGAACGGGGCCAACGGGGCCTGGGTGTGCCGGTGCACCTTGGCGCGCTGGCACGCGAGGCATGTCCTGGCCCAGCCGCGGACGGCCTTCTGGAGGCCATGCCAGACGAACTTGTCGGCGATCAGCCTTTGGGAGGCCCTCGCGCCCGGGTGGGACAGGCCGTGGATGGCGTCAAACACCTGGCGCTGCCAGCCCGCAGGCACAATGGGGCGAGGACGCCCGAGGGAGACGTCGCACAAGAGGGCCGCGCCCGCGCCGTCGAACGGCACCTCGGTGACGCGGAGGCCCGTGACGGCGGTCCGCAAGGCCTGGACGTCGGGGTCAGCGGCCTGGTCCGCTGCCATCCGGGCATAGTCGATGCCGAGGTGGACTGCGTGGGCGACGGCCCGGGAAAGGCAATCCGCCACCGGGTTGTCCTTCCCCGCGACGTGCTGGATGTCCGTCGTGTACTCGGACACGGCCGAGAGGTGACGCTGCTGCCGGGCCGACCACGGCTCGGTGACCTTGCCCATCGCGAAGATCAGCGGCTTGTGGTCGACGAAGGCAGTGAACGCCCGGCCCTCGAGCAGATGGCGGAAGTGCCTGACCGCCAAGTGAAGTCCGAGCAACTCGCGGTCGAAGGTACTGTAACGGCGTTCGGGCGGGCGAAGCTGCCGGCTAAAGAACGCCAGCGGTTGCCAAGCTCCACGCACCCATTGCTCATGCACCGCGCCCACCGCGTAGTCCGAGGCATCGGTGGTGAGGGCGATCGGTGCATCGGGCGCCGGGTGCGCGAGCATGGTGGCGTTAGCCAAGGCGAGCTTCGCGCCCGTGAACGCCGTGTCCATCTGCTCGGTCCAGGTAACGTCGCCTTTGCCCGGCTTACCTTGGAGAGCTTCGTGCAGGGGGCGCAGGAGCTGGGCGATACGGGGCAGGAACCGATGGTAAAAGTTCACCATGCCCAGGAACTCCTGCAGCCCTCTGATCGTGCGGGGGCGCGGAAACCCCTTCACGGCCTCCACCTTGGCCGGCAGGGGTACGGCTCCGTGCCTGGTGACACGGTGCCCCAGAAAATCGATTGTGGCGGCGCCGAACCGGCACTTTGCGGGGTTCACAATCAGGCCATGCTGGCCCAGGCGTTCGAAGAGCGTGCGGAGGTGGCGTAGGTGCTCTTCGCGGGACGCGCTGGCGACGAGGATATCGTCCAGGTAGACGTAGACAAAATCCAAGTCGCGCAGGATGCTGTCCATCAGTCGCTGGAACGCCTGAGCCGCATTCTTCAGACCGAAGGGCATGCGCAGGAACTCGAAGAGTCCGAATGGCGTGATGACCGCCGTCTTCGGGACGTCCTCCGGCCTGACGGGGACCTGATGGTAGCCGCGTATGAGGTCCACCTTCGAGAAGAAGGACCTGCCCGCCAAACGGGCGGAAAAGTCCTGAATGTGGGGGACGGGGTAGCGGTCGGGAGTCGTGGCGTCATTGAGACGGCGATAGTCCCCGCACGGTCGCCATCCCCCGCCGGGCTTCGGCACGATGTGCAGCGGCGACGCCCAAGCGCTCTCTGAGCGCCGGACGATGCCGAGTCGCTCCAGGGTAGCGAACTCCGCTTTTGCCACCGCCAGCTTCGTCGGCTCGAGGCGGCGTGCCCGGGCGTAGACCGGTGGCCCGACGGTGGGGATGTGATGGGCCACCCCGTGCTTGACGGCCCCCGCCGAGAAGGTGGGCCGCGTGAGGGCCGGGAAGCCGGCGAGGAGGCGGGTGAATGCGTCCGCTGCCGGAAGCGTACAGACCAACGTGGCCGGAACCGAATCGTTCGGCAAGCCGCTTGGCAAGCCGCTCGTTGAGCTGGGCAACGCACATGCGAGCGAGCTGAACGTCTCGGCCTGGACAAGCCGTCTGCGCTTGACGTCGACCAGGAGCCCATTAGCGCACAGGAAGTCCGCGCCAAGCAGTGCCATGGGCACGTCGGCGGTGACGAACGTCCATCGGAAAACCTGCCCTCCAAACCGCAGAGAGAGGCAGCGTTTTCCGTACGTACGGATGGGCGTCCCGTTCGCGGCAAGCAGCGCGGGGCCCCCACCTGCGGCGTGCTTGTCTGACGTGCCGGCGGGAATGACACTCACCTGTGCTCCCGTGTCGCACAGGTAACGGCGCCCGGAGAAGGTGTCCGTTATGAACAGCAGGCTGCTCGAACGGCCGGCGCTCATCGCCACAATTGAGCGCCGGCCCGGGCGTTTCCCGACCCGTTGAAGGAGCACGGCGGATGACACCACCGAGCTTCGTGGCCGAACTTGGCGTGGAACCAGCACCAGGTGGTGGAGCTGGAGGAGCGCGGCTGGCTCCGACAGGCCGGTGGAGTCGACGGGTTTCCCCGCGGTGGCGGTTTTCGCCGCGGCGGTGGGCGGGGCGTGGCGGCGTTCACGAGGTGCGTATCAGCATGCTGCTGAAACTCAGCGTGCTGTAGAAGATGATGCTGTGGAACAGCAGCGTCGAAGGCCGTGACGGCCACGCCAACGCTCGCCCGCGTGTCCGAAGCGGCGAAGTACTTGTCCGCCTCGGCCGCCAATGCTCGGGGTTCCGTTAGCCCGGTCCCGGCCAACGCGAGGCGAACCTGCGCTGGAAGTTGGCGACGGAAAAGCGCCCGGAATAGCGAACCGGGGGCTTCGTCACCCAACAGTGACAGCATATGGTCCATTCGGACCGACGGGCACGTCTCACCGAGCTCGGGGAGATCCAGGAGGCGGTCGGCCCGTGCGTCGTCCGTGAGGCTGAACGTGGCTAGGAGTAGCCGCTTGAGTGCCTCGTACTTGTGGCCGTCCGGTGGGTGGCGAAGGACGGACACAACTCGAGCGGCCGTGCCGGGCCCGAGGGAGGCGACGACATGGCAGTAGCGCAGGTCGTCGTTGGTGAGGCGCCGAAGCTGAAATTGGGCTTCGGCTTGAACGAACCAGACCTCGGCCTGGGCCTCCCAAAATTCGGGAAGTTTAATCGCCATTGACTTGTCGTTGGCCATTGCAATGGCGTCGTGTTCGGAAGGATCGCTACGGCAGATCCAACGTCGAGGGTCACCAGTAAAGCGCGGCGTTACGCGCGCTGCTTGTGAGCAAGGAGGAAGCGGACAAGCGGTAACATATGAACGTCTTTATTGTAAGACTACACTGTAACACTGAACTCCTCCGGGCTGGTCGCCCGGTGTATATCATGAGGCCACGCCTACCCCTCGGGCGTGGCCACCGCCCACTTGGTGCGTGGAATGATGTCACCACGCCAGTGGGCTTTTGTGTCCGCCACACCGGTATATATATATAAATATATACACTGTATAGTATATATCACTTTTTTTTAATTCACTTGCTTCTTCGTTTTTTGCAGTTAAAAAATCTTCTACTTGGTTTCAAAGCTGGTGTGGGCTTAACGGTTAAGGTGGCTGGCTTAAGATCTCAGGGTCCTGAGTTTGAGCCTCTGTCATGCCGTTGAATTAACACCAGGTGGGTTGACTCAGCCTGTCATCCTATCAAGGTTGGCAAAATGAGTACGAGCTAGCTGGGATGAATGAGCCATTCGAGTATCCTACGTTGAAGTGGCGACTCGTCCAGGATTGTACTCCTTAGCCAATGAAACTGCTTCGGCAGCTCCGATGTGCCTCGTGCCGTGAAATGAATGGTTTACTTCTTGGTTTAAATTGGTCTGTGAAAGGCACAGGGTCTGGCACGATGGCATATAGGTAAGGACACCTGCCTGTAAGCTGTATAGCCTGGGTTTGAAACCTGACCCAGCTATAAAATGCCATCCTGGTGCTTCACAAGCAGATCGAGACATCAATGTGTGTGCCATCCCTCGGATGGACGTTAAACTGGACGTATCGTCTGCCGACATTGGTTCGTGAACGTCAAAGATCCCACGGTGTCTTTCATGAAGAGAAGGCGAGCTATCGCCGGCACCATGAACAGATTCCAAATTCCTGGCCAGGTCAGCTCCATTCAAACGTCAGACCTTTCCAACCGATTGGTGAAAGATTCAGACTTATGAATGATGTACATTGTTGTCAATGATGACAACAGATGAGTACACAAAATGGTGTGAGATTCTGGGTACTCATGTTTCACCTGGGCCGTCGATCTGGAATGAAGTCAAGCAAATGAAATTGTCTATCAGGACAACATTTCAGGTATTGTCTATCAGGACAACATTCCAGGTATTGTCTATCAGGACAACATTCCAGGTATTGCCTATCAGGACAAAATTTCAGGTATTGCCTATCCGGACAACATTCCAGGTATTGCCTATCAGGACAACATTCCAGGTATTGCCTATCCAGACAACATTCCAGATATTGCCTATCAGGACAACCTTTCAGATATTGTCTATCAGGCCAACCTTTCAGATATTGTCTATTAGGCCAACATTTCAGGTATTGTCTATCAGGACAACATTCCAGGTATTGCCTATCAGAACAACATTTCAGGTATTGTCTATCAGGACAACATTCCAGGTATTGCCTATCAGGACAACATTCCAGGTATTGTCGATCAGGACAACATTCCAGGTATTGTCTCTCAGGACAACATTCCAGGTATTGCCTATCAGGACAACATTTCAGGTATTGTCTATCAGGACAACATTCCAGGTATTGCCTATCAGGACAACATTTCAGGTATTGTCCATCAGGACAACATTTCAGGTATTGTCTATCAGGACAACATTCCAGGTATTGTCTATCAGGCCAACATTTCAGGTATTGCCTATCAGGACAACATTCCAGGTATTGCCTATCAGGACAACATTTCAGGTATTGTCTATCAGGACAACATTCCAGGTATTGCCTATCAGGAAAACATTTCAGGTATTGTCTATCAGGACAACATTTCAGGTATTGTCTATCAGGACAACATTTCAGGTATTGTCTATCAGGACAACATTTCAGGTATTGTCTATCAGGACAACATTCCAGGTATTGCCTATCCGGACAACATTCCAGGTATTGCCTATCAGGACAACATTTCAGGTATTGTCTATCAGGACAACATTCCAGGTATTGCCTATCAGGACAACATTCCAGGTATTACCTATCAGGACAACATTCCAGGTATTGCCTATCAGGACAACATTCCAGGTATTGCCTATCAGGACAACATTCCAGGTATTGCCTATCAGGACAACATTTCAGGTATTGCCTATCAGGACAACATTCCAGGTATTGCCTATCAGGACAACATTTCAGGTATTGCCTATCAGGACAACATTCCAGGTATTGCCTATCAGGACAACATTTCAGGTATTGTCTATCAGGACAACATTCCAGGTATTGCCTATCAGGACAACATTTCAGGTATTGTCTATCAGGACAACATTTCAGGTATTGTCTATCAGGACAACATTTCAGGTATTGTCTATCAGGACAACATTCCAGGTATTGTCTATCAGGACAACATTCCAGGTATTGCCTATCAGGACAACATTTCAGGTATTGTCTATCAGGACATCATTTCAGGTATTGTCTATCAGGACAACATTCCAGGTATTGCCTTTCAGGACAACATTCCAGGTATTGTCTATCAGGAATACATTTAGGTATTGTCTATCATAATAACCCCTCAGTGCTATTCGCAGAACTTGTGAAATCAAAGTAAAACATCCATCAATGAACAGGGACCTCTGATTTTAAAGGTAACACCACTTGTGTGGATCAACAACACAATGGGCACATGTTAGGAAGGCACACTAACAGTAAATGTTCAGCAGTAGACAAAAGTACAATAATGAAAACAACAAATGTATGCCCAGGGTATTACAAACTATATTCTATTTGTATTTGCGAAGCCAAGAGGATCCGAAACCCCAGAAAGACATAAAGGAGTCACCTTGTGACGTCAGTTCTGTTTTTCTTTTGAACAAATCCAGGACCAGACAGCTCAGATGGGAGCACTGCACCCTCTCAACATTCCCAGGAGAAATCTCCCATCCAATTGTACTAACCAGGCTCGACTCTGGTTAGCTTCCGAGATCTGATGCGATCCGGTATATTCAAGCCGACTCGTCCGAATATTTGGACTTGATCAGTTTCATGTTGCTAACAGGGATGGGGGTAAGAGTCATAATCACGTGACATAAATGTTCAGCCAACATAATGTAGGACCTTGATCATATTCCAACGCAGAGCGACATTCCTAATGACCGCTGCCAACCTGGACCATACAAGTGGGGCTCAGATGTCCAGATAATGAGGGGATAATGCTTCAACTTGCAGGTGGTCATATTCCATACCATATGTGATATAAATGTCCATTGTCTCATATGGTGTCCCTTTTGGATTTCCCATCACACCAAAAGCCCAATATGGTCGTCAAAAGAAAATGGTGCGGAACACCTTTGGAGGTGCTGGTCTTGCCTCGAATGCAGCCAGACAGCCTCTCGATCAGCTCCTAATTTGACACCGAGATTCACGAGCAGCGAATGTAGTTTTGCATCCTCTGATGAGGTGCATAATTATGGGAGCGGACATTATGCTAAAATAATGATGTGAATTTCTGTTCGCTAATTAGCTGCCACATGCAACATGATGAAGGCGAGGGAGTATGCCGACTACGGGAACAGAATGTCTGGTTTGTGTGACTGGGGTAGGAGGGAAGGTGTTCAAGGGGAGGAAGGAAAGCTATTCAGGTGGGGGTTTAGAGGGGAGGACAAGATGGTGGGTTGGGACCAGGTCGGCTTGTTAGCCGCACTTTCCTCATGATCGGATTTGTAGGGTGGTGAACGCATCATCCATTTTGGGCGAGGAATGAATGTGGAGTGGGTGGCCGAGGGGTACACGATGACCATCGGGCACTGTACCCGGTTAGGTTCCGAGCGGTCTCGGAGTATAGGTTGGCGGAGTGCCATGACTACAGAGGAAGATGTTGCAATGGGAGGATGGTTGGAGAGATTAAATCGTATGAAAATTAATGATCATTTAATGGTGTTTATAGAGCCTATAGGAGTATAGGTAGAGCCAGTGATCAATAAACTTCAAATCGCCATCTTTATGCATTTAAACCAACCACTAACTGAATTCCTCATATAGACCCTCAACGAGATCACCAACGAGTAGTACACGTGATCATTCATTGAAATACACAACGAATTATGGAGCTCTTCACACCGTGCCTCACACCATCCGTGAGTGATCACGTGCTCGACAAGTTAAAGATATGGCTTCATATGTCATTGATGAATACCCAGCCAGGTATAGGTACCAGCCCGAGTGTAGTCGGTAGGTACTGATGAGTTATGAGGATGGATATGCTGCGGATTGACGAGTACAGTGATTACTCCAACGGCTGCACCTCCCTGCTCTCCCACCCACAACTAAACGTGAAGGACCACGCTTTCCGCCTCTGCTGTTACATATTATCCTTCCCAAGACAAGTCATAACTAAAAACGAACAACACAGCGGTGACGACGACCACGATAAAATAGATTTTCATACCTATGACATACTGACGTTTGCTAAGCTTTCTCCTTGAAGTGCAAATAATGTCTGAATCCATACATCGCATATCTACACCCATCACCCAAAGCTAATAAACGTCTACGACTTCTGAATTATCATAAAACGTCGGTACCCCCCAAATGGTTTTGGAACTCAAAAGTAACCGATATTGTCCGAGCCTATCGCTTGATGTTATGGTTATTGCAGTTTGTTCAAGTGACGTCATTTGGTGGCACACAACGACCTCGCCTTGCGATGCTTATTATGATTTTGTGAAATAGAAGAAACAAGGTGTGCCTACCATTTGCTTCGCTGACGGATTTCATAAAAAGTTATCATGTTGTACTTCAAAAACATAGACAGACTTGGCATTTAATATGGAATTTTTTTTGTGGGGGTGAACTTACTTTTCAATATGTCTTAGAACCAAAAGTTCATTGGAATTATGTTGAAATTATTCTAGATTTTGTTAATGTGACCTTTAAAAGAAACAAAAACCACATTTGACATTTCGAAGCAAATAAATTGATCCTTGAAAGTGATGTAAACTGATATCGAACTCAATTCATGGACAGTATTGTGTTAAACTTCTGTACGTTTTCCAGAAGTATCTCTTTATTTTGCACATTAGCCAAAAAAAATTTCAACAAAAACAAAAGTTAAATTACGACTGGGATAACGGACAGTAAAATTACAGTTTAGTACTTCGTGTAACCCCCACGAGCATTCAGGAGAGCACGTACACGTTGAGACATGCTGTTCACGCGATTTGCCAAGGTTTGGACAGGAATCGCTTGCCATGCAGTGACAATAGCTTGCTGCAATTCACGCACAGAGGTCGGCTGCTGGTCCAAGTGGTCGATTTGACGCGTTAATTCTGCCCACAAGTTCTCTATTGGATTCATATCCGGGGACATGGCAGGCCACTCCATATGCTCTACACCACGGTCAGCAAGAAAGTGTTGGATCATACGAGCACGATGAGGCCGTGCATTGTCATCTTGGAAGACAAAGTTTCCTCGAAAGGCTGCACGAGCAAATGGAAGCAATGTTTCTTCCAGAATGGCCCTGTACTTGAACTGGTTCAGGTTTCCATTCAGAACAACCAGGTCAGTTTTGCCTCCTGCATGAAAAGCAGCCCAAACAGTCACCCCGCCACCTCCAGCTTGGACTCTTGGCACTATACAATCTTTGTTGTGGGCTTCATGCACTTGTCTGCGCACTCGGACGTGGCCATCTTGACGATAGACCAGAAATCTAGACTCGCCACTGAAGACCACGTGATTCCAGTGTCCTGGCTGCCATTGACGGGGCTCTCTGGCCCACTGCAATCGGCGCTGGTGGTGTTGTCTGGTCAGGCGTGGCTTTCTCAGAGGACGCCTGGCACGATAGCCTGCTTGAACCAGTCGTTGGTTGACTAGCCTTCTGGATACAGGCACATTTGTCAGTTGCTGCCACTCAGCCCTAAGCCGATTAGGTGACTTGGTACAGCCATTGCAGACTAACCGGTGCAGCTGGTGATCATCCCTCCTTGTTGTTCTGTGGGGACGTCCTGGCCTCCGTATTAGAGTAGGGACACCCCTCTGAGCATTTCGTTTCAGGATCTTTGACACCTGACCTTGAGTGATGCCATACTGCCGAGCAATAGCACGCTGTTTCATGCCGTAATTTCGTAAAGCCAGCCCTCCATGACAAACAGCATTGTCGAGTTGACGGACCATCTCCAGAGGAAGCGGCAATAACTTTTGGAGACGTGCAGCAGTTGTTTTCCACGAATACAGAACGCAACAACCCTTGTATAGCCGACTGTGAAGCCAATCATCAAATGCACCTCTCCATATATTTTGCCACGCCACCTGTGATATAATCCTGTTGTTGACTTCTTGCTGCGACAGACAATCAGTGACATGGTTCTTTTAACAAATAAATCACCAAAGTGTAAAAGAAACTCACCAGATTGATATACTGAGTGAAGAAAGTAAACCCAATTCAAGAAAAAAAAATATTCCATATTAAATGCCAAGTCTGTGTGTGTACATATATATATATATATATATATATATATATATATATATATATATATATTGTTGCGGATTTGAGAATCCTGTGTTTCTTTTGTATTGTTGTAAGTGTCATGTGTAAAGGTAATAGGTCGTCCTCCTAGTTACTCCATAAACATACACGTAGCCAATCATATACCCTCTTAAATAGTTATCTCCTTATTCTATGTAGTTGAAGGCTCTCTTCCCACTAGTTGACACTGCATTGCATCAAATTGAAATAAGGTAGAATCCCCTGTCTAGTTCAAAGCCTCCATTGCCAACTACATTGCCGCCATTGCCCATGTGGTCAGCTTGGAGAAGAAAGGCGTGTCTCCGCCCTTGTCATCGGAAGGAGGAGTGAGCCAAACCCGATTAACCAACCAAGGACGAGGGGTTTGGCTTGAAAGGGCGGAGAGAGAACGATCGGGGAGGTTCGCGAAGGTTCGAGGGTGTGGTCTATATAACCCGTCCCGCGACCCCCCCAGGAGATGAGTCCTTGGAAAGGACGCGACGCACCCCACCTGAGCCGAGTTGAGGAGGGAGATAGAAGCACCCATGAGCTTTAAACCACCGCATCTCTGAAACCATTGCAGCTTTGGGGACCATCAAAGCTTTGAGACAACCGCAGTGGTGACCACGGCAGCTTTGAGCTTTTGCGAAGTGACGGCGCCGGGCGAACACGATTGAGGAAGGGCGGCGGCTGCTCACTC
Source organism: Myxine glutinosa (assembly GCF_964187855.1). Classification (NCBI taxonomy): domain Eukaryota; kingdom Metazoa; phylum Chordata; class Myxini; order Myxiniformes; family Myxinidae; genus Myxine; species Myxine glutinosa. The sequence goes on from NC_136266.1 coordinate 65,222,551, forward strand.
CCGGCCCGGCCGTCCTCCCGTGTCCAGCCGAACCTTCCTCCCCTTCCAGTCATCCGTGCCTGGCCTCATCCATCCATTCGTGTGAGTCTGACCATAGTCTGTCTTTTGTCTTGTCCTGGGGTTAAGTAAGACTGTTTAGGTAAGTTAATAATAATTGCTCTGTGTCTTCTGGTCCTTCCATCCTTTCTGTAAATTATTTTATTATCTTTCCTTCTCCTTGGTTTCTTTTGATTGTGTACATAATATTAGTAATAAATTATATTTGTATTTCCTACCATTGTTCTTCTTCTTCATGCTCATCCGGTCGCTTTAGTGATTTCCCCATTGGACACCTGTGGCACGATTTGGCCAACGAATAGGAATCGGGTCTAGTTCTTGTTAATAGTTCGTGCCGCGGTTGCTAAACCGCTCGGCAATTAACATCTGTCCGCGGTCGCGAATGGGGTTGCGCCCCTGCCTCTCCGGAGGGAGCTGTGCAGCGTCAGGACTCATGTCGGTCAGTCACAAACAAGGGGACTAATCCCCCCTTCTTAAGGGGAAGAAGGCCGACGTAGAGATCAGTAACAATTGGTGTCAGGAGCGGGATTCGGACCTGAAGCGCGCTTAGCGCGCTCAAATTACCAGTGGCCCACAATTTTATTTAACATCTTGAATTTAAAATCGTGCCATGGATGGTCAAGGCGATCGGATGATGGTGGGGGTAGAGTTAGAAGGGGTAGAAGTGACCCAGGACCCCAGGGAAGAAGTGGGAATGATGGAGGAGGAAAGCAATGAGGATGTGGTTGCAGAGGGTTCAGACGCACAAGATGGCGCCCTCGCACACGATGTTGCAGCGGCACCAAATGTCGCCGCGGCCGTGACCCTAGCAGCACCGCCAATGGACTGGGGCCTATTCATGCTGCAAATGTGGGCCCTCATGGAAGAGAACAGGGGGTTGGGAGGCAAAATGGAAGCAATGGGAGGCCAAATGGGGGCAATGAGGGACGAAGCGAGGGGTACCAGTGAACGGTTGGGCAATCAAATCGGGGGATTAAAAACGGACATGGGAAATCAAATCGGGGGGCTAGAAGCTAAATTTGAGGGTTTAGACAACAAATTTGAGTGTTTAGACAACAAAGTTGAGGGTTTAGACAACAAATTTGAGACAATAAATTTGAGGGGCTAGACAATAAATTCGAGGGGATAGACAACTGGTGTTTAGACAACAAAGTTGAGGGTTTAGACAACAAATTTGAGACAATAAATTTGAGGGGCTAGACAATAAATTCGAGGGGATAGACAACAGGTTGGAAGGGCTAGCAGGTAAATTGGGGGGGGCAACTGAATGACGTGGGTAACCAAATCGGGGAAATGAAAGAGAGGTTAACGGGGTTGGAAAATAGAATGGCTGCCCAGGAGAACCAGATGGAAGAGGTGAAGAATGGGTTAGGGGGGTTAGAAAACACAATGGAAGGCAAATTGCGGGAAATAGGGGAGCAATCCGCCCGGGAAATTAAGCAGATGGGAGATCAGATAGAGGAGGTGAAAATCGGGTTGGAAACTAAATTGGATGCCCAGAGGAATGATTTGGAACAGATGAGGGCAGCATCTACCAAAGAGATGGGAGAAATGGGGGAGGAGATCAGACGAGGTGTGGGTGAGGAGTTCGCGGGGTTTTGCGAGGAGGTAAAGCGAGGTGAGGAGCGTATGGAGAAAGAGGTGAGAAATAGGACGGATAGGTTACAGGGGGGCATAGAAGATCTAACAAGGGGAGTAGAACAGCTGACGGTGGGACAAAAGGAATTAGTGGATCAAGTGGAAAAGAACACGGCGGTAATCGGGGGGTTAAAGGCGACCCAGAAGGAGATAAAAGAGGGACTTATAGCGACGAAGAGGGAATGTCAGATGGTACATGAGGGGTTGACAAAGAGGTTGGATGAGGTGACAGAGGCAATGGAGACGAAAGAACGGGAGGTGAGGACGCACATAGAGACGACTAAGGTGGCATTAGAGGAAGAAATTGAGGGGGCGCACCGGGAAATAAAAGAAGTGAAGCAAAAGTTAGAGGATGTGGAAGAGGGGTGAGTGAAATTAAGAAGAGATGGAGGGAAACTAAGAGGGAGATAAAGGAGGAGGTGATGGAATATGTACAAGGTCTGTGCTCAAATCGTGATGATGTGCTTACTGACCAAATAAAGAGTTTGCAGGTGGCGGAGGAGGGGCGAAGACGAGGTGCCGAGGTGAGTGGCGATATACTCGGAAATGTATATGTTGTGGGGGGAGATTCAGTCGGCTTGGGTGTTGGGTTAGACCCGGGTGTTCGTGAGAGGCCGCTGGTAAAGTGTGCGACAGGAACAGAGTGTGAAGGAGGTGATGTGCGAGGATGTCCGACTATGGGGTGTTTGAGGAAAAAGTGCGCGCCGAGGAGTGAGTGTGCTGTCGAGAGTGAGTTGGTCGTGGCGCGTGTGCGGGGGGGCACATGGAAGCGTGGGATGGAGAGTGTTACAGGGGATGTAACGAAAGAGTGCACACCTGTGGTGAGTGTTACGGAGGATGTAACGGGAGAGTGTGCACAAGAGAATGCACGAGAAAGGTGTGTAACAGAGGAGTGCATGATTACAGAGTGCGCTGTCAAGAGTAAGGGTGGATGCACGACCGAGTGTGGTGGTGAGAGTAGTGAGAGTGACACGGAGCACGAGTTGGTTGTAGCAGGTGAGAGGGGATGTACACCTGGAATGGAAGGATGCACACCTGGAATGGTCGAGCGCGTGTGGGAATGCACGCTTGAGTTGGTAGTGGAGCACGTGATTGGGTGTGCGGAGCAGAGCACACCCGTGGTTGTCACAGAGGATGTGACCGAGGAGTGGGCGCGAAGAGGTGTGTTGGTGAGGTGTGCGAACGACGAGTGTGTGCTAAGGTGTGCGGTGGTCAGGTGTGTGACAAAGTCTGTGAGCAGAATGAGTGTACCTGGGTGTTGTGTAAAAGAAGGGGCAATGACGGAGAGCATGGAGACAGCTGGATGTGTGAGCAAGGAACGGAACGCGGAGTGTAAGCATGCAAGTGGAGCATCGACGTTAAACGCGATAGCGGTTAAATCGACTTGTAGCCGAAGCGAGCCCTCGGTTCGTGCCGGGCTTCGTGTGCAGCGGGAACCAGCGGGGATCGTAAATCGCCGTGCAGGATCCACGTCGGGCCTCACTCCGAACAGTCGCGTCCGTGCTCCGCTAGGCGGAGCGGGCGGCCCGGTCGGAAGGGTCGTCACGGCGACCCCTTGTGGTTGAGGCGTTCTGGCAGGGCGAGATCGGGCCATCGGACGGTTCCGTGCCGAGATGGTGCGTGGAATCTCGGCCCGAATAAACCTCCTTCCCTGCACCGAATGCCGGACGGACCCAACCGCCGGCAACGAACCACCCGCATTCATTGCTCGGCTTTGCGAAGCCGAGCTTTGGAAATGAATTGGCGCACCGAGAGGCTCAAGTGAGTAGATGTGTGAGGGTGGTAGCAGTAGCAAATTGGAAAAGCAAAATTTGTGATTGGCAAAAATTTGATTGGCAACTGATTGGTAGAATGATTGGCAGTGATTGGCAAATTTTTGATTGACTGGAATTTGATGAGCAAAATTGGTAGTGAGAGATGCCCGATGTGGAGGGATGGCAAATCCACCATCCCTCACACGGGGCACATGAGCTATAGGTTATGGGGTTTATGGCAGTGTAAGCTCGCCGAGGGAGGGTTTGGATAATGTGTCGGGACCTAGAGATTGATCATAGGTAACTGGAGATTTAAGTAGCGACATTGGACAGGTAGTGGGGACACAGAGAGGGTAGTTGGATTATAATGACGAGGGAGCGCAATAATGTAAGGGGCGACGGGGAAGCGCAAGTTTTAGCAGGGCACCAGGTAGATCAGATGATGCCGTGTGTGTGAGTATTGATATCGAGCAAATGAGGAATTGCGGGGCAATGCTCGGGAGAGATGTGAGTTGTATTGAGCGTGAAAGTGTATGGAGCAGTGCATGAGGAACAATTGTGGTTGTGCGTTGTATTGTAATGATTGAAGAAGCCTGGGAGGAAGGAGGGTGCAGGAAGCACCAGGTGTGATTGCACAGGTGTGCAAGTGAACAGGTGTATGGGGCAGTGTATGACTGAGTAATGGTGATTGAGTGTTGTGTTGACCAAATGGTCCTGGGAGGAAGGAGGGTGCAGGAAGCACCAGGTGTAGGAGTGATGGCACAGGTGTGCCAATACCGGGGAGAATGATTGTGTGGAATACATGGAGTATGGAATATATGGAGTATGGAATGGATGGTGTGGAGTGAGTATGGTGGAAACTGTGGAGTGGAGTGGATGGTGCGACGGTGTGTATGGGGAGGATGGACCCCATCATGAATACCCGGGGAGGGTATTTTAAGGGTTAGGTAGAGGGAGTAGGTAAATTGTGGTTGGATATTGGCATCTGTGGTGCGTGTGGAAGAATGGTGTTTGGATGGGTGCATTAGTGACGTGGAAATGGCTGGGCGTGTGGCCTGTTAGTGTGTGTAGTTGAATGGGCACTCCGCCACTGTTAGGATCTCGGCCAGGTGAGGACGGACCCGGGTAGCCCAGTGCCAGAGAGGGCACCGAGTGGGGTAAGCGCCAAGGAGGGCCTTCCCCAGTTAGATAGGTTAGGTTAAGGAGCAGGTAAGCTTGGAGGCAACTACAGTGGTGGAGGTGTGCAGTTGGGTAGACCTGCTGGGAGAGCCACACGACCCAGTCCTGAAATTGTGCAAGGGCACAGGGAGTTGAACCGGGGGAGTGAGACCCCAAATTGAGGAAGCACCACAGTTTGGGCAATGGGAATTGGTTCTTAAAACCGCATAGAGTAAGATTGCCAATGGATTTGCAGGGAAAGACCCCGGGTAGTGTAAAGTGTGTTAATGTCATTTAGAAGGTAGATAGGATTGGAATCTCCTTGCACCATCTGCATCCACTCACCTGAGGTAACGACGGTGCTCCACACCATGCCATGGTTTGTTGTTTTTATTTTTCTGTGCAAATGCTTGGATTGTGGGACGCATCATTACGTGGGTGTGACATTGTGCTTTGTTGTTCCATCTCTCCCTCCTTATGAGGATTGATGATGAATTGGTGATGGCAAATTTTGGTCAGAGGGATTGTGGTGACGAATTTGGTATAGGGGAAATATAGGGAAGACGTGACGGTAATGAAGAATTTGTAAATGTGTAGGTTTTGTAAATACAGGGAGGGGCAAGGGGGGGTAGTGTAGGTCACATGTGGGGGGCGTATGGTTGGGACGAGCTTTCTCACTTCGCTCTCCGTACGCACCTCGTTCTGCATTACCTGTTTTGATGTGTACCCTTGTGACCTTACCCCTCGCTCACCTCCCCTGTCTCCCACCCGAGGACTGTGCTCTCTGGGCACCGAGGGGAGCGTGCGGGAGTCCGCCATTGTGTGCCCGAATCCTTGCAACCAGCTGCCTGCATCCACGCACCACTTATGGACCACATGTCTGTGGCTGAGCACCACTTATGGACCCCACGGGTTGGGGCATGGCCCCTCTGCTGGAACCGGCCACGATGACCCAGGATCTTGCTTGCAGACCTCGGTGACGTGGCACCTATGCCACACAGGTGAACCACTCATAGTCGGCCCCTGTGGGCCATAAATACAAAATGGACACGTTTTGTGCTTTTTATTATTGCAAATAGGCCGCAATCAAGAAGACGAAGAAAGACAACATCTAGAAGAACAATGGCCAGCAGAGGGAGCCGAAGAGGAAGACCAGCACCAGGGGGTTTGTTTATTTTTGTTTGAAATGTGGTGACTGTGCACTCCGGTGCGTTTATGGTGCTTTATGGTGCTCTTTGTTGGTGCTGGTGTGTCGATGCAGCGCAGGCTGTCTCACCCCCCCCCCCCCCCAAAAGAACAATCACAGTTCCTGGGTTAGTTGTGTAAATACCAGCGTCAATTGTAAATAATGCTCCCCACCGTTCATGTATAGTTTTTTTTTTTTTTTTTTTTTTTTTTTTTGTATACAAGATCGAGGCTCGTGAAAGAGCGAACATTAATCACACAGAAAGACAAACAGACACATAAAACAAATAACATCGGGAGCGGTAGACAAGATGGGGAGAGAGGGGGAAGGACACAAACACAACATTTGAGAGCAGGGACCGAGAGACATGGAGACATCGAGAGATCTGTGGGAGGGAGAGGGCTTTGGGGGGGAGGCATGTGAAGGGGGGGAGGCATGTGAATGGGGGGAGGCATGTGAAGGGGGGGGGGTGGGAGAGGTATAAACATATGGACACTGCCAGGATTTCCAGGAAATAAGTTGGAATTTCAAACAAGGTGGATCTGGGGTGAATTAGTGGGGGTAGAAAAGATCAAGGTTATGGATGGGGGAAGATAAGAGATGGTGGTGAACAGCTGTTTTAAAGACCTGGAGGGAGGAGAGGGATTGAAGGGAGTGTGGGAGTTTGTTCCACAGGCGGGAGAAAAGAGGAATGAAAGAGTGAAGGTGAGCAGAGAGCCGAGATTTCGGCAGTTTAACCAACAGAGGGTTGCTGGCAGATCTTGTGCGACCTGTAGGAATATTTGGGGGACAGAGCACAGAGAGAGCTGGGGGAGCAAGGCCGGAGAGGAGTCGGTAGAAGACAGAAAGACCACCTACCTGCCTGCGGTGAGTGAGTGAAAGGCCCTCAGAGATAGCTTCATCGCGGGAGATTCCAATGATTTTGAAAGCTTTGGATTCAACAGCGTGAAGCCGAGCCAGGTGTGAGGCAGGAGCACCAGCCCATAGGGGAGAACAGTATTCCATTGAGCTGCGGATGAAAGCCTTGTAAGTGGTGAGGAGCTCAGGTGTGCCGAGGAAGGACTTCGCACGACGGAGGATGCCCAGTCGGCGACTGGCTTTGGAGGCCAGCTTGGAAATGTGGTTTTCCCAAGAAAGATCATGGCAGATAGTGAGACCCAAAAGCTTGAGTGACAGAACTTCTTGGAGAGGATTGTTGAGAAAGTAGATGGGAGGGTTGTCCAGTCGATCTTTTCGGAGAGACATAGTAAGAGAGTGAGATTTGGCAGGATTGAAAGACATGTTCCACTTGTTTGACCAGTCTGTGATTTTGTCCAGGTCTTCAGAGAGTGAGGAGGCTGCAGACTGCCGATCTGAGGGAAGAGGAATGGAGCGGCAGAGAGTGGAGTCATCAGCAAAGAGATAGAGAGGATTTTCCAGAGAGTCAGAGAGATCATTGATAAAGACCAGAAAAAGCACAGGGCCCAGCACACTTCCTTGGGGAACTCCAGCCTGAACAGGAAGGGGAGATGAGAGAAATCCATTCAGGGCCACACGTTGACTACGACCAGAGAGGAAGTCCGCAAGCCATGCATGGAGATTTCCATGGATACCATAGGAGGAGAGTTTGGTGAGCAGAGCTGGGTGCCAGACCGTATCAAAGGCCCTTGATATGTCAAGGGAGACAGCTCTGATTTCCTGTTTGGCATTGAGGACCTCCATCCATTGTTGAGACAGCAGAAGCAGCATGTCCAGAGTAGAGTGACCTGGTCTGAAACCAAATTGATGATCAGAGATCAAGCCATTGGAGAAGAGGAAAGATTTCATATCCGAAGCAATGATGGATTCCATGACTTTGCTGATAATTGGGAGCAGGCTGATTGGTCTGTAGTTGCAAGGATCTGTTTTTGCACCTTTTTTGTGTAAAGCGGTAATGTTAGCTGATTTCCAGGATGCTGGCAGATGACCTTGAGCAAAAGATAGGGTGAAAAGAACAGAGAGAGGGTGAGATAGAGCGGCAGAGCAGGATTTTAAGACCCGTGGGCTGATGCCGTCTGGTCCAGTTGCAGAATCAGAGTCGAGGTTTGACAAAAACTCCTCCACCTTGTCAGGAGAGAAGGACACAGAGTCCAGGAGCAGTTGGGTTCGACTGGGAAAGGTGGGAACAGAGAGAGATGGGTTTGGGACTAAGGATTTCGAGGCGAACACAGAGCTGAGGCATTCGGCTTTGTCACGTGCGATGTCAACTGTGTGGCCATTTGAGGTAAGGGAGGGGATGGAGGGGGAACAAACACCAGAAACGGATTTGACCAGACGCCACCAGGATTTGGAGGAAGGAGACAGGTTTGAGAGTTCATTCTTGAGTGAGGAGAGATAGTGCTTCCTGGCACTCCTGAGGGTAGACACACACTTGTTCCGAGCTTGGTGGAAGGAACTGAGATTTCCTTCAGTTGGATTAGCCTTCCAAGAGGCAAAGGCAAGTTGTTTCAGGGCAACTGCCTCACCACAAGATTCAGTGTACCATGGACGGGAGGAAGGGTAAGACAATTGAAGGCGAGATGGGATAAATCTGTGCATGAGAGAGATCAGTTTGCTTTGGAAGAATTCCCAGGAAGAATTGATGTCAGAGGCAGTGGAGATGGGAGACCAATCCAGACGATTGATGGCTGCTTGAAGACCGTCCCAGTCGGCCTGAGTGAAATGCCAGACTCGTCGACGCTGAGGAGGCTCTCTGAGAATGGCCAGAGAGATGTCCACTTTGACAAGCACATGATCAGAAGAACCGATTGGAGCAGAAGAAGAGCAGCAGACATTAGCAGGGAAGTTTGTCATAACCAAGTCTAGAAGAGAAGATACTCCATTGGCTGAGATCCGGGTCGGGAAATTGACAGATTGTGTCAATCCCAGTGAGTCACAGAAGTCCTTTGCTGAGGTGCCATGACTAGTGAGAGAGGAACCCACACCCAACCAGGTGGCATGATGACAGTTGAAGTCACCACATATGAGGAAGAGAGAGTTGGGATGAGTGGATAGAAGTTGGTCCATGTTGTCAGACATTGAAATGTAGATGGAGTCATCACTGTTTGGGGGACGGTACAGAACACATATGAACAAAAGGTGGGAGCGGAGAGGAAGCCGTAACCAGAGGTACTACTGCGGGTGAGGAGGAAAGAGAGCAGTGCAAGGAGAGTGAGGAAGAGAGTTTTTGACAAAGATAGCCACCCCACCACCAGGCCGAGGCTCAGGTCTATCATACCGGAGGAGGGAGTAACCAGGAAGAGATATTAAGGAATCAGAGACATCTTGAAGGAGGAAAGTCTCTGTTAAGCAGATCAAGTCTGGATTGTCAGAAGCAACCTGTATGGAGAGATCAGTCAGGTTTGAGCGAAGGCCCCGGATGTTTGAGGTCCATACCGTTAATGAAGAGAGAGGGGGAGCATCGGGTACAGGACAGGGGAGGGGAGGAGTAGGGTAAGATGAAGGATGAGAGGGGGAGGTAGGGAGAGCAGTTGATAGTGTTTCAGATGTTGCAGAAGAGTTCCAAGAAAGGGAAGGATGAGGAGGATGAAAGGTTTGCTGGTGAAGGGATGCGGCACAGTGAGGGGTTGTTTGAGGGGGGGCAGAGGAAAGTAGAAGGTTTGGGGGGGTGGAGGTATGAGATAGAAGGGAGACGAAGTGGGGAGGAGGCAGCTTGGAGGAGGAGGGGGGAGGAGAGAGAATTGGAGAGGAATGGTATGGGGGGAGAATTGAATGGGAGGGATTGGGGGGGCGTTTTGAAGGGCAGGAGTGAGGGGGGAGTTTAGGAGGGGAGGGGCAAGGGGGGAGTTTTGGAGGGAAGGGGAAAGGGGGGAGATCAGGAGTGGAGGGGCAAGGGGGGGATTAGGAGGGGAGGGGCAAAGGGGAAGTTTAGGAGGGGAAGGGCAAGGGGGGAGTTCAGGAGTGGAGGGGCAAGGGGGGAGTTTAAGAGTGGAGGGGCAAGGGGGAAGTTTCGGAGTGTAGGTGCAAGGGGGGGGATTTGGATGGGAGGGGCAAGAGGGGAGTTTAGAAAGTGGATGATTAATGAAAGACGAACATTGATAACAAATTGGGTTTGTTGTGATTTTCAAGTTAACAATCCGGTTCAGGATGATGGAGGAGGGATGGAATGAATGTGAATTTAGACCATGTAGTGAGGGAGACGTATAAGATATTGAATTTCTTTTTTTTGAAGTGGAATGAGTTGGAGAGGAAATTGAGAAAAGCCTTTTAAATAGGAAGAAAAACAGCGTGTTGTAATATACCACTGAATAAAAAACAGAAGGGGAAAGGTTAAACATATTTAAAAATATTTAAACAGAACTATGAACAATCTTATATGCACAAAAATACCAACGGGGGGAGAGCCGAGAGGGACCACCACGAGTCACGTGAACAGGGCAAACGGTGGATGGCAAGGAGATAATGGGGGTGGGGCGAACAGCACACCTGGACAGAAAATACAGGATGAGACAACAGTACACGTGGAGAAAATAAAATAAATGTTTTTGGTTTTTTTGTTTTTTTTTGGGGGGGGGGGGTGGGGATTTAGAACGTTAGACAGTATTATGTTCGGGGTAGAAGGGAAAAAACCAAGAGCCAAGCAAAACACACTTAAGTTAACAAAACACCGACGGGGGTACAACTACAGTACAAGGCCACACACGAGGAGCAGAACACGATTAATTAAATACGAGTTACAGGAAATTCAAACCAAAACTAACTATAATCAAACAATATCACATGGACGATAAAATAACGAATTGAAATTTGACAATCTATCTGGGGAAATGGGGGAGAAACACGTGGACGAAGAACGAACGAACGAATAAGAAAGAATAAACGAATGAGCACAGAGAAGGTAATGTCTTTTTTTTTTGTTTTTTTGAGTTGAGATTTACATAAGGAAGTCGGCTTTGGGGTGGAAAGACTGCGAAAACAGAGAACGAAAGTTATTGGATCACAAACGACAGGCGCTGAGAGAAAAACAAAGCCTCAAGGTTGTACAGTGTACACTGTACAGGGCCTCGAGACGACACGAATTAACGCGATTTTCAATACAGGTATGAAAGATTTGCACCGAAAATCTTTGACGGGACAATATACGTACATACACCATAAAAGAAATACAGTTATAACGAAAATACAAATTGGAACAATGACTTAACTTCGATTTCGATGGAGAGCGTGGAGACCTGCGAAAAAACGAACCGTCGCCAGCAAGACCGGAAACGGAAGTCCAAGTAGTTTGAAGACAATTCCGCAATTCGGTTAGCTGTGGGCGGATTAAGCGGGTTTGAGAATCCTGTGTTTTTTTGTATTGTTGTAAGTGTCATGTGTGAAGGTAATAGGTCATCCTCCTAGTTACTCCATATACATACACGTAGCCAATCATATACCCTCTTAAATAGTTATCTCCTTATTCTATGTAGTTGAAGGCTCTGTTCCCACGAGTTGACACTGCATTGCATCAAATTGAAATAAGGTAGAATCCCCTGTCTAGTTCAAAGCCTCCATTGCCAACTGCAATGCCGCCATTGCCCATGTGGTCAGCTCGGAGAAGAAAGGCGTGTCTCCGCCCTTGTCATCGGAAGGAGGAGTGAGCCAACCCCGATTAACCAACCAAGGACGAGGGGTTTGGCTTGAAAGGGCGGAGAGAGAACGATCGGGGAGGTTCGCGAAGGTTCGAGGGTGTGGTCTATATAACCCGTCCCGCGACGCCCCCAGGAGATGAGTCCTTGGAAAGCACGCGATGCACCCCACCTGAGCCGAGTTGAGGAGGGAGATAGAAGCACCCATGAGCTTTAAACCACCGCAGCTCTGAAACCATCGCAGCTTTGGGGACCATCAAAGCTTTGAGACAACCGCAGTGGTGACCACGGCAGCTTTGTGCTTTTGCGAAGCGACGACGCCGGGCGAACACGATTGAGGAAGGGCGGCGGCTGCTCACTCCCGGCCCGGCCGTCCTCCCGTGTCCAGCCGAACCTTCCTCCCCTTCCAGTCATCCGTGCTTGGCCTCATCCATTCATTCGTGTGAGTCTGACCGGTCTGTCTTTTGTCTTGTCCTGGGGTTATGTAAGACTGTTTAGGTAAGTTAATAATTATTGCTCTGTGTCTTCTGGTCCTTCTATCCTTTCTGTAAATTATTTCATTATCTTTCCTTCTCCTTGGTTTCTTTTGATTGTGTACATAATATTAGTAATAAATTATATTTGTATTTCCTACCTTTGTTCTTCTTCTTCGTCATGCTCGTCCGGTCGCTTTAGTGGTTTCCCCATTGGACACCTGTGGCACGATTTGGCCAACGAATAGGAATCGGGTCTAGTTCTTGTTAATAGTTCGTGCCGCGGTTGCTAAAGCGCTCGGCAATTAACATCTGTCCGCGGTCGCGAACGGGGTTGCGCCCCTGCCTCTCCGGAGGGAGCTGTGCAGCGTCAGGACTCACGTCAGTCAGTCACAAACAAGGGGACTAATCCCCCCTTCTTAAGGGGAAGAAGGCCGACGTAGAGATCAGTAATATATATACATATATATATATATATATATATATATATATATATATAAATAAATATATATATATATGTATATGTATATATATATATGTATGTGTGTGTATGTATATATATATATATATATATATATATATATATATATATATATATATATATATATATATATATATACTGAAACGCAAAAGAAACTTACCACCTTTGAAACCTTTAAATATCAACAATAACACTGCGTGTAGTAAATGTGTGAACTTATTTGTGGACAATAGTGTCCTCACTGTCAGAGAAAACGGTCACGGATGGTCACTTGAACCTTCAATGGTCACCATAGCATAGCTGTTGAACAGCCGTTTTGACTGTCAGTGATTAGCCAAGGGGTACGGGATGATTTTACTGAGCTGCACGTGATGTCTTGATATTGGCTTTAAAAAGGCCAGTGTAAAATGGGCATTTCAATCAACATGCCACGATTGTCAAGGGATCTCCCTACCTCACCCTCTCACCTCTCATCTTCCCTTACCCATCCCCTCCCCTGTCCTGTACTCAAGGCTCACCCTCTTCCTTAACGGTATGAACCTCAAACATCCCGGGGCCTTCACTCAAACCTGATTGACCTCTACATACAGGTTGCTTCTGACAAACCAGACGTAATCTGCTTCACAGAAACTTTCCTCCTTAAAGATGTCTGATTCCTTAGTATCTCTTCCTGGTTACTCCCTCCTCCGGTATGATAGACCTGAGCCTCGTCCTGGTGGTGGGGTTGCCATCTTTATCAAAAACTCTCTTCCTCACTCTCCTTGCATTGCCCTCACCTCACCACACCCCAGGAGTACCTCTGGCTATGGGTTCCTCTCCGCTCCCACCTTTTGTTCATATGTGTGTTGTACCGTCCACCAAACAGTGATGACTCCATTTACATCTCGCTGTCTGATAACATGGACCAACTTCTATCCACTCATCCCAACTCTCTCTTCCTCATATGTGGCGACTTCAACTGCCATAATGTCAGCTGTCTGGGTGTGGGTACCTCTCACCAGCCACCGCACCTCAGCAAAGGACTTCAGCGACTCGCTAGGACTGACACAATCTGTCAATTTCCCGATCCGGATATCAGTCAACGATCCGGATATCAGTAAACGGAGCATCTTCTCTTCTCGGCTTGGTTACGACAAACTTCCCTGCAAATTTCTGCTGCTTTTCTTCTGCTCCAATCGGTTCTTCTGATCATTTCCTTGTTAAAGTGGACATCTCTCTGACCATTCTCGGAGAACCACCTCAATGTTGATAAGTCTGAAATTTCACTCAGGCCGAATGGCACAGTCTTAAAGCAGCCATCAATCACCTGGACTGGTCTGCCATCTCTACTGCCTCTGACATCAACTCTTCCTGGGAATTCTTCCAAAGTAAACTGCTCTCTCTCATGCACAGATTTATCCCATCTCGTCTTCAGTTGTCATACCCTTCCTTCCGTCCATGGTACACTGAATCTTGTGGTAAGGTAGTTGCCCTGAAACAACTTGCCGTCGCCTCTTGGAAGAGAAAGCAAACTGAAGGAAATCTCCATTCCTTTCTCAAAGCTCGGAACAAGCTTGTGTCTTCCCTCAGGAGAGCCAGGAAACAATATCTCTCTACTCTCAAGACTGAACTCTCAAACCTGTCTCCCTCCTCCAAATCCTGGTGGCGTCTGGTCAAATCTGTTTCTGGTGTTTGTTCCCCCTCCATCCCCTCCCTTACCTCAAACGGTTACACAGCTGACACCGCACATGACAAAGCCGAACGCCTCAACTCTTTGTTTGCCTCAAAATCTTGTGTCCCAAACCCATCTCTCTCTGTACCCACTGTACCCAGTCGAACCAAGCTGCTCCTGGACTCTGGGTCCTTCTCTCCTGACAAGGTGGAGAAGTTTCTGTCAAAGCTCGACTCTGATTCTGCAACTGGACCAGACGGCATCAGCCCACGGGTCCTAATATCCTGTTCTGCCACTCTATCTCACCCTCTCTCTGTTCTCTTCACACTCTCTTTTGCTCAAGGTCATCTGCCATCTACTTGGAAAGCAGCCAACATTACCGTTTTACACAAAAAGGTGCAAAAACAGATCCTTGCAACTACAGACCAATCAGCCTGCTCCAAATAATCAGCAAGGTCATGCAATCTGCTCTGACATCCCTTCTGACATCAAATCCTGCCTCTTCTCCAATGGCTTGATCTCGGGTCATTCATTTGGATTCAGACAAGGTTATTCTCCTCTGCACATGCTGCTTCTGCTGTCTCAACAATGGATGGAGGTCCTTAATGCCAAACCGGAAATCAGAGCTGTCTCCCTTGACATATCTCGCACCTTCGATACGGTCTGGCAACCCGCTCTGCTCACCAAACTCTCCTCCAATGGTATCCATGAAACCTCCAAGCATGGCTTGCAGACTTCTTCTCTGGCCATAGTCAATGTGTGGGCCTGAATTGAATTCTCTCATCTTCCCCTTCCTGTTCAGGTTGGAGTTCCTCAAGACAGTGTTCTGGGCCCTGTGCTTTTTCTGGTCTTCATTAATGATCTCTCCAACTCTCTGGAAAATCCTATCTATCTCTTTGCTGATGACTCCACTCTCTGGCGCTCCATATCTCAACCCTCAGATCGGCAGGACTTGGACCTCTTTACTCTCTGCAGACTTGGATAACATCACAAACCGGTCAAACAGGTGGAACATGTCTTTCAATCCTGAGAAATCACACACTCTCACTTCCCATCTGGACAACCATCTGGACAACCCTCCCATCTACTTTCTGAACAATGCTCTTGAAGAAGTTCTGTCACTCAAGCTTTTGGGTCTCACTATCTGCCATGATCTTTCCTGGGAAAACCACATTTCTAAGCTGGCCTCCAAAGCCAGTCGCCGATTGGGCATCCTCCGTCATGCAAAGTCCTTTCTGGGAACTTCAGAGCTCCTCACCGCATACAAAACCGTCATCCGCAGCTCAATGTAATACTGCTCTCCCCTCTGGGCTGGTGATCCTGCTTCACACCTAGCTAGTCTTCACGCAGATCAAATCAAAGCATTGAGAATCATTGGAATCTCCCGCGATGAACCTGATTCTGAGGACCTTTCCCTTTCTCGCTGCAGGCAGGTTGGTGATCTTTCTGTATTCTACTACCTCCTCTCCGGCCTTGCTCCCCCTGCTCTGTCTGTGCTCTGCTTCCGAAATATTCCTGCAGGACGCACAAGATCTGCCAGCAACCCTCTTCTGGTGAAACTACCAAAATCAAGACTCTCTGCTCACCTTCACTCTTTCATTCGTCTTTTCTTCCACCTCTGGAACAATCTCCCTCACTCCCTTCAATCCCTCTCCTCCCTCCAGGTATTTAAAACAGCTGTTCACCACCATCTCTTATCTTCCCCCATCCAAAACCTTGAGCTTTTCTACACCTGTTAAAACACCCCAAATCTGCCTTTTTCAATCCCCAACTTCTTTCCTGAAATTCCTAGTAGTGTTCATTTGCCTTATACCGTTGACACCTCCCTCCTCCCCTAACCCTCCCCTTCCACAGATCTACTGACGTCCCTGTTCTCTGCTGTCCTTGTGTATGTGTGCTTCCCTCTCTCTCCCCCTCTTGTCTTCTGCTCCCTTCATTGTATATTTTATGCGTCTGTGCACGTTTTTATGTTCAATGCTCTTACACAAGCCTAAATTCTGTATACAAAATAATATATATATATGTATATATACATATATATATATATATATATATATATATATATATATATATATATATGTATGTATGTATGTATATATACATATATATATATATATATATATATATATATATATATACATATATATATATATATATATATATATATATATATATATATATATATATATACATACATATACATACAGACTGCCGGTCAAAAGTTTTAGAACACCTCAATTTTTCCAGTTTTTATTGAAATTTACGCAGTTTAATGTCTCAATGTACTCTGAAATTAAGCATAGAACAAATAAAACAATTGGAAATAAAAAAGAAAATCAGAGAATCATTTTGTTTAACAAAATTTAATTGAAATTTTTGACTCAGCAAAGTAGCCACCTTTTGCAGATATAACCACCAACCACACTCGTGGCATTCTTTCTACAATGGAAATCAAATATTGTTCGGGAAGTTCTTCCCAACACTGTTGCAGAAGTTCCCACAAATGTGTTGCACTTGAAGGTTGCTTTGCTTTCACCCTTCTGTCCAGTTCATCCCAAACCAGCTCGATGGGGTTTAAGTCTGGAGACTGTGCTGGCCATTCCATGATTTGAAGTCTACCGTCTTGTTCTTTTCCCCTGAAGGTAGTTTTGACATCGCCTGGGGGGTGTTTAGGGTCATTATCTTGCTGTAGGATGAACCCCTGACCAACTAGGCGTCTCCAGAGGATATTGCATGGCGCTGCAAAATGCTGTGGTAGCCCTTTTGGTTCAGGGTGCCAGTCACTCTGTGCAAGTCGCCGACTTTGGATCCAGCAAAAGAGCCCCAGACCATCACGCTTCCTCCTCCATGTTCGACAGTTGGTGTCACACACTGAGGAACCATCCTTTCACCGACTCGATGGCGGACAAAAACCCTGCGTGATGAACCAATGATTTCAAATTTTGATTCATCGGTCCATAAGACCTTCTTCCAGTCTTCAGTAGTCCACTGGCAGTGCTTCATGGCCCAGGCAAGCCTCTTTTTCCTATTTTGCCATCTTAGCAATGGCTTTCTTACTGCCACTCGACCTGTCAAACCTGCAGCTCGAAGTCTTCTCTTCGCAGATGAAACTGAGACTTGCTTACTTCGACCAGTGTTAAGCTGTGATTGAAGCTGTTTTCCTGTGAGCTGCCTATCACGCAAGCTGTTGACGCTCAGAAATTTGTCTTCTGATTCTGTTGTGGCTTTGGGTCTGCCAGACGTCTTCCTGTCAGAGTTTCCTCCAGTTTATACTACTTCCTGCAGTGCAATATTGTCCAAATAATGCTTCAGAGGGTGTAATAACAGTCTGTTCCAATACTGCTTTTATACAGACAGGGGGTTTGTAATCAAGTAATCAGCAGAGGTTGGGACACCTGCACTTGCAGGAATTGTTTGCATCAACTTTCAAAGCTTAATTTACTTACATTGCTGCAGGACAGCTGTAAGTTGTTCACCCATTACTTGTTCCCTGAAGAAGGCCTTTTTTTTACAATATAACTGTGCAATTTACATTATTTCCCGTTTTTGCTAACCTAAACTTTTTTTTTTAACCTCGAGCAGTTTACTGCTTACCTTTGTACCATTTCAGGTTATTCACTGGACTTGAATTGCTTAAATTTCAATAAAAACTGGAAAAATTTAGGTGTTCTAAAACTTTTGACTGGTAGTGTATATATATATATATATATATATATATATATATATATATATATATATATATATATAAAATTAAAAAACCACCATACATTCCCTTAGAATAGTTATTTCATAGCAAAACATTATCTTTGTCCCTTCCCTTATATGGGTTTGTCTGTCGTTATGCATTGGGGAGTGAAAGACAGGCCCTCCAATCATAAGGGAAAGCCAGGCAGATGCACAAAGATTGCATCAAAACATATTTATTCAAAGTTTTGAGGGACAGAAGACATGCCAAAGGTCTCAAGGGTGGATACCAGAAACAACATTTTTTGGACAGGGAACTTTTCAAATGCACCAAAGACCATTGGGTTATGCACCAGGTAAAAGTCCCTTTGAGAGGGCTTGTGGGGGCAGGGGAAGCAACACTCCACCAATCGGCAGCCCGGAAAACACGCTCAAACAGCGCCACCCCGGCCAGAACCTGACAAAAAGGCCTTGCACACTTGATTCTCTCTCTTGGCCGGTCTCTCTCTCTCTCTCTGCTCCTCGCTGCACGTGTGCACGACACACTCTCTCTCTCTCAGGCCTCAGCACATGTACTTGATTCATCTCTCTCTCTGCTCCCACTAGGTGCATGTGTTTATCGGACTCTCTGCACTCTGCACGTGTGCATGACTTGAACTCTCTCTGCACATGCCTGCTTTCCTACCCGTGTTTGTGCTGGGACTGCCTCTTCGTGTTCATGCTGGGACTCCCTGCCCGTGTTCGTGCTGGGACTGCCTGCCCATGTTCGAGCTGGTGAATGCCTCTTCATGCATGTGCTGGGGACTGCCCTTTGCCAGAGTGGTGCTCGTTGGTGAATCAAGACAACAAGGTCCTGGTAACATCAAAGCCATTTTGCAGACAGGATCCCAACATTCGTTTTCCCCTTCCCCCTCCCCCATGAATGTGTGCTGGGCACCCTTGTTGTGTTTATTTGTAGTAATCTTCATAAAGCATAGATCAAGCTAAGTTTCTGTCTATTGTCCCTTTTTCTTTCCTATCGATAAGTTGCACTGTACATATTTGTAATAAAATCGAATCGTTAAGCGTTTCCTCTCCAACTGTCCATGAATGTCCTTTCTTTCATTGGTCCGGCACCATTGCTCATACGCAGAGTAGTGATTGGCTGTAACAAAATTAGCATCAGCCCAGCGGGTACCAACGGTTGCTCAGACATTAAAAATTTCCATCCAGGTTAAAATGTGGTACACCGCCAGAGGGTACATTCCCCGATTGGAACCGACACGTGGTACAGGTAAGCAGTGTTAGACGATTGGACCCTGCTATCGCACGACGGACCAATTGGCATTCGTAGTTGCTGGTTCGCAACCTGCCACAGAACGAAGTTATTCGTGCGCGACAGCCTCAGGTCGGGTAAGTTCGGGAGGGAACGGAGGCTAACCCCCTCATAGTAGACCTGAACCCCGGGCCGTAACAACATATATATGTGTGTGTGTATATATATATATAATTATATATATATATATATATATATATATATATATATATATATATATATATATATATATATATATATATACATATACATATATACATATATATACATATATACATATACATATATAACTGTAAGAAATAGTAGAAACTCCAAAGTACGAGCAGGGCGTCTCATTTGTATTGAATAAATAATCGTTAGATTAAATAAGACGCGGACGTAGCTTCAGGACGTCGATCTTTAATTGTCGACAAGCTTTCGACCAACAAAGGTCTTCTTCTGAGTCGGCCCCAAGTTCAACGGAAGTTGAATCTTACAAGTCTTACATATACATATATATATATACATATATATATATATATATACATATACATATATACATATTGTTACAGACACGACTTTGATGTTAAGGTGGGCCGAGCGGAATGGCCGTCGTGTCCGCACAAATTACCCGATTATACTCGACGTTGACGGAGCCGTGCTACGCTGGATCAATAAAGGAAAAGAAGACACCCGGCTGGATTATAATGACAGACACCAATGTTTCGATTCTCAATTATATTCGTACGGAAAGGTTAGATTACAGGGGCTAGAGGTATATTACAGGAAGACAGGCACTTAGACACACTCTTATATTGACCCCAACAGACGACAGGTAAACGGGACAAGGCTGACTCACACGGGGGTTGATGGCAGGAAAGGCAGGCAGTCGATGGCTCAAGGTGCACTCTTGGCTCAAAGCAGGGTACAGTCCGGTCCAAAGATGCGGGGAGGTCACAGCGCTCGGAGGGGACGTTCTTTCTCAGGCGGGTCTTTCTCTCTCAGCGATCGCAGGCAACGTTCTTTCTCAGGCGGGGCGCATCTGACTCAGCGCTCGCAGGTACCTCTTTCTCCAGCTGGGGACGAATCTCCATTCACTTCCGGTCAGTCGCCACGTATATCCGGCGGGGAGTGACACGCCCTCGGCTCGCTAGCGCCACCCCAGATGGAATCGGTCCGCCCTTCTGATTGGGTGCGGGGGGTTACCAGGCTCCGCCCTTGAGGAGGAGCTGACAGCCAGCCCCTCCGTGGTAACCCCGTGGAGCGCGTGGTCAATGGCGCTAATCGAGCCGGTGTGAGGACGCATCCTCCCCCGCGCCGCCGCGCCGCCCCCATCCCCTCCGTTGCTGCAGCCATAGTTGGTTGGGGAAGAAGATGGAAGGAGGTATGGAAAAGGTCCTAAACTCACTACTGATGCCATATAATCACATTCTGGTGCAACGAAGAGTCATAATTAATGGAAACGAGGCCTTAACTGACATAGACTAAGAATAACTAGCAAGATGTCCGAAAGTTGTCTACGTGTGGTGCGGTGGACCTGGGCACGACATTTAATGGGGGAATAAGGGGAAGGTCGGCTCTACTGATTGTTGTTTACAGACAATGGGACTAGGGAATGGGGGATTGGGGATAGTTGGGGAGTATTGGGGAAAATAGGGGAATATTTACAAGCGGATATGGAGGCCAAATTCCATATTCGCAACATTGCACCCTTCTCTACCCTCGGGGCGTCCCAACCCGATAAATTTTTACCTACTTTAGTGTGGCACGCAATGTAGTTCCCTCTACTATTAACTCTACCCTGAGTGCGACAGTTTTACAGATATTCACAAATGAGTAAATATGTCCCCCTGCGACGTTGCACCCTTCTCCTCACAGAAACACACCCACAGGATAACCGAATCCGGAAAGAATTCGCAAACTAAACATACAGCCGGTAGGGAGCATTATTTACACGACTACGCTGCTATTTACACTACGATCCAGGACCTGTTTTTGGAGGAACACATGCAGATGTTATGCATAGAGAGAGCGCGCTTGCCAGCATCGATACACCAACCCACGAGTGCTCTGTGGCCGACGGCCTTTAATAACGTGCAGAGCACCCTTTCCCAGCATCAAAAGCACCACCCCACCACCAATCGGTGCAGTCACCATTGTTCATCGGAATAAAAATAAATTCGACAACCCCTAACCCTGCAGGTGTCTCTTGCTCTTCTTGTGGTGCACTTGGTGTTAACTAAAAGTGGTTCACCTGTATGGCATAGGTGCCACGTTGACCCATAGGTCCATCCCCGGGTGGTGCTTGGCCGCAAACGAACTGCGGTCCATTGTGGGTGGCCACAAACATTGCGGTCCATATGGTGTATCGATCCCGGCAGCAAACAGC
The DNA here is from genome assembly GCF_964187855.1 of Myxine glutinosa. NCBI lineage: Eukaryota > Metazoa > Chordata > Myxini > Myxiniformes > Myxinidae > Myxine > Myxine glutinosa. Next base: position 65,243,901 of record NC_136266.1, read on the forward strand.
GAAAGTGCAGGCCCACAACTGCGCAGCCAGCACCTCTCTCTCCTCTCTCTCTACCCCAAAGCCAGATCCTCGGAGGCGGGAGACAAAAGAAGCAGACAAGTGAGTAAGGTGGTAAGGGCGCAAAAGTGCACGCAATGTAAGGTGATGCACACTGGGGGCACATGGGAACCAGGTGAGACAGGTACGTTCCTATCGTACGCCCCCCCCCCCCCCCACCAGGTAACCTACATGGCCCCTCCCTTACCCCTTACTGTATCCACAAAACACAACACTACCCATAAACATCTACTTTACAAATCAACAAACATCCCTACTGTCTTCCCCGTTCCTCCCATAAACCAAATTCGTCTTCTCTCCCTCCTAACCAATCAAATTTGCCATTTTCAACTCTCATCAAAATTTGCCATTTTCAACTCAACATCAAAATTTGCCATTACCAATTCAACATCAGTCCCTCCTAGGGAGGGAGAGATGGAATCACCCCAATGTCTCATCCACGTCGTGATGCGTCTCACAAATCCACACAGCAATCTCATTTCCTGCAACAAACAAAGAAAACACAGGTGTGGAGTCATCATCATCACCACAGGCAAGTGGCTGCGTATGGTGCGACAGGTTCATCAATCCTAACTATTTCCTAAATGACTTTAACAACTTTACACTACCCGGGGTCTTTCTCCGGCCAAACCATTGGCCCTCTTACACTATGGGTTCTAAAAACCAATTCCCATTGGCCAAACTGTGGTGCTCTTCAATTTGGGGTCTCACTCCCCCGATTCATCTCCCGGTGCCCTCGCACAATTTCTGGGCTGCGGCGTGTACCTCTCCCAGTGGGTCTACCCACCTGCACACCTCCACCACTGCAGTTGCCTCCGAGCTTACCTGCTCCTTGCCCTAACCTAACTACCTGGGGAAGGCCCTCTGGCACTCTCCCCACTCGGTGCCCTCTCTGGCACTGGGCTACCCGGGTCCGTCCTCCGGATCCTCGGGCCCCATCCACAACTCTACCGGCTCCCAGAGCCCACCTGCGGCCTCACATGGCCGACATCCTCACAGTGGTGGAGTGCCCAACCAACTACACGCACTAACAGGCTACACGCCCAGCCATTTCCACAACACTAATGCACCCATTCACAACACCATTCTGCAACCGCACCACAAGTGCCAATATCCAACCACAATTTACCTGTACCCTCTACCTAACACTTACACTACCCGCCCCGGGTACTCGTGAAAGGGGGTCCACTCTTCCCCCATCCACACCTTCGCACCATGCACACCACTCCGTACCACTTACTCCAACTCTCTCCACACACCTGTACTTGCACACCTGTGCTCTCACACCTGGTGCCACCTGCACCCTTCTCTCCCCAAGCGCATTCGCGCTGATCCACAACACTCACTACTCATACACTGCTCCACACACCTGTCCAGTTGCACACCTGTGCAATCACACCTGTTCAATTCTCACACACACAGCATCATCTCAGCTAACTACTCCCTTCTGAAACTTGCGCTTCCCAGTCGTCCCTTTAAACTATTGCGCTCCCACGTCATTATCATCCATACTAATCTACCTGCGTCCCCACTACAGGTATCAGTCACTAACTAACCTTAACGTTACCTAATGTCATCTTCTAGGGCCCTATCAATATAACCTAACCCACCCGGGCTAGTTTTCAGTGCCATCAACCCCATAATCTACTGCTCCTTTGCCCCACTCATGGGAAAGGTGGCAGGGATGCCACCCTCTCCCACCGGGCCTATCGCTCCTCAATCCCCCAGTCCTCTGGCACTAATAAGCCCCCCTTTTTCAGAGGTACTGGGTCCCGCCTCGGCATCTAAAGCCGAGGCAATCCACGGGGGCGCCTGCTCGCCGGTGTAAGGTCTTATCCGGTCGGCGTGGACGATCCGAGGGAGGGCTCGTGGCCCCATTTTGATCTTAAAGACCACGTCACAGATTTGCGACAGGACGACTCCTGGGCCTTGCCAGGGGGAGGTGAGTTTTGGGCACCTTCCCTTCCGCCTCCGGGGATTAAAGAACCAAATCTTCATCCCCGGAGCGTATTGACTCCCCTGGCTCCGGTCGTCGTACGTGCGCTTCATCTTTTCCCCCGCCAGATGGAGTTGGCGGCGGGCGAAGGCATGGACTAGCTCCATGCCTTCCTCTAGGTGACGTGCATACCCCTCCCTCGGCGGGTTAACCACTGTGTCTGGCACGGGACCGCATAGCAAGTCGGCGGGAGCCCGTAACTCCCGCCCATACATAAGCAACGCTGGACTGCATGCGGTGGCCCCGTGCTGGCTGGTTCGGTAGGCCATGAGCAAATAAGGGAGATGTTCGTCCCAGTCATCCTGACGGGTGGTGGTGAACAGTGCCAGTTGTTGGATTAGAGTTCGGTTGAATCTTTCCACCATCCCGTCAGATTGAGGTCTTAAAGGCGTTGTCCTGGTTTTTCGAATTGACAGGAGACTGCACACATCTTTTAGCAATTTGTTCTCAAAATTTCGTCCCTGGTCGGTGTGCAACTCCTGTGGAATCCCATGCCGGCACACAAATCCTTCCACGAAGGCCTGCGCTACCACCCCTGCTTCTTGGTTGGGGAGGGCGTAGGCCTCCGGCCACTTGGTGAAGTAGTCCATCACAACGAGGATGTACTTATTACCTAGGCGGGTGCGGGGTAGTGGGCCTAGGATATCCATGGCCACCCGCTCTAGGGGGGCCCCCACCTGGTGTAATTGAAGGGGGGCCCTCATCCTCCATGCTGGTCCCTTTTTGGCAGTACAGGCGTCGCATCTCCGACACCAGTCCTGTAGGTCGCGCCCCATATTCACCCAATAGAACCTCCGGCGGACCCGAGATATTGTCTTTGTCCTGCCCAAATGGCCGCCGGAGCGGGTACCATGCACCTGTTGCAATATGACGTTCTTGAATTTGTCAGGGACTATCACCAGCCAGGAAGTTCTATCAGAGGGAACCTCCACCCATTTGCGATACAAGATGTTGCCTTTCAATTCCAGGGTCTGCCACTGAGCCCAATATGCCTTTGTCTGCGCCCCGAGGGGGGTGACCTCTTCCCCCTTTGGTCTTTGCCCCAATTTGACCCATTGGAACACCGGCCCCAGAACAGGATCCTCCTGCTGGGCCGTGCTCCAAGCCAACTCTCCAAATTCCTCGTCCGCGGTTAGTGGCAAAATTGGCCCTCTCACCCGGGTTGCCCGGACGACGAGAATCGGGGCGGAATCGCCCAATTGCTCCCTCTCCTCGTGTCTCGCACAAAATTTACAGTTTTCTCCCAGACAAGGACGCCGAGAGAGTGCGTCCGCATTACCATGGGCCTTCCCGGCCCTATGGGCCACATCAAAATCGTACTGCTGCAACTTTTCCAACCACCTTGCAATTTGGCCCTCCGGTTCCTTGAACCGAAGGAGCCATTGCAAGGAGGAATGGTCAGTTCTAACCAAAAATTTCCGCCCGTACAAGTACGGGTGGAAATGGTTCATGGCAGCCAGCATAGCCAATAACTCTTTGCGAGTGACACAATAATTTCGCTCGGGCCTACTTAAGGCCCGACTATAATAACCAATCACTCTCTCCACGCCCTCCTGTGTCTGAGACAAAACTGCGCCCAATCCTTCCTGGCTCGCATCCGTGTCCAGGGTAAATGCCCCGTCGCTAGTGGGGTAAGCTAGAAGGGGTGCGGATGTCAGACACCCCTTCAATTTTTGGAAGGCCTCGTGGCACTCCCGTGTCCAATTAAATCGCGTCCCCTTCTCCGTAAGCCGGTGGAGGGGACGGGCCAACTCCGCAAATTTCGCCACAAAGCGCCGGTAGTAGGAGCAGAGTCCCAAAAATCCCCGCACCTCTTTGATGGTACGTGGTGCGGGCCACTCCTCTACCGCTTTAATTTTGTCTGGGTCCGTTTTTACCCCCTCGCGGCCGATCACGTGACCTAGATAGGCCACCTCTCTTGCAAACAAAGTGCACTTACTCGGGTTCAGCTTCAACCCTGCCTGTCTGAGGCACCCGAACACCTGGTCCAAATTAGCTACTGCCTGGGGGAACGTTTGGGCATGTACCAGGACGTCATCCAGGTACACCAGGCATGATTGCCATGGCATGCCGCCTAGTACATGCTCCATCAATCTCTCAAAGGTGGCGGGGGCGTTACACAAACCAAACGGCATCACAGTAAACTGATACAGTCCCTTACCTGTGGAAAATGCCGTTTTCTCCTTCCCTGCCCTATCCATCTCCACCTGCCAATACCCACTCTTGAGGTCCAAAGTTGTGAACCAATTTGAGCCCGCAACGGCATCGAGGGTGTCATCAATTCTTGGCAGGGGATATGAGTCCTTGAGTGTCACGTTGTTTAGCTGGCGATAGTCCACGCAGAACCGCGTGGTCCCATCCTTCTTTTTGACCAGCACAACAGGTGACATCCAAGGACTTCCCGAGGGCTCGATCACACCTGCGTCGAGCATTTTTTCAACCTGCTCGTCAGCTTCCGCCCTCTTGCTCCAAGGGAGCCGTCGGGCGGGCTGACGAATAGGCCGGGCCTCACCGGTGTGGATCTGATGTTTCACCAGGCCCGTACGTCCAATATCCTCGGTGGACAAGGAGAAGAGGTCCAAATGGGACCCAACCAGTTTGTGTAAGGCCTCCCTCTGGGTACCTCCCAACTCTACACTACTACGATTTACCATCTCGCAAATGGGATCGGGCCAATTCCTACTTGTTATTGAAGGCTCCCCCCGGGGTCGGCTCGGCTGGACGTTCTCACCCCTCACTGTCGCGACTTCCTCAACTGGGGTGCAGCCAGCTACCCTCGTGCCCCTTACTATAGTGCGTGGTTCTGTACTCATATTTATTACTCGGACGGCCACTACCGGTCCGTCCGTTTTTACAAGGGTGCGGCCCACGATTAAACCCGGTATGGACTGCGCTGCCACCGGTTCGACCAGGCCGCAGGACTCCTGCCATGTTGGGCGAGCTGCCCACCGGGCCGGCACTATCGCCTCGGCCCTTGGGGGGATGGTCACGGCCTCGGAAGCCTCCAGCTCCGCTCTCTCGGCCGTGCTCACTCCCCCTAACGGCAGCTCTTCTACTCCCACCTGCAGGATCCCCCGGCACAAGTCGATTTTACAACCGCTGGCAGTCAACAGGTCCAACCCTATTAAACATGGGTCGCACACCTCCGCCACCCAAACATCTATCTCCCTCCTTACCGACCCTAACTTGAGGGTCACAGAACCACGCCCTATGATCGGGGCCGTTACCCCGGTAGCAAGCTGCAAACTATAATTTTGCAGGCGCTGGATCTTATCCCAGCCACCTGCGCTCGAATCAAGGACCACAGGGCTGATGATCGTGGCGCTAGCTCCTGTGTCCACTACGGCGTCTACCCCCACGCCGGCAATTTTGCATCTAATTGTCAGGCTACCGGTTCCAATTTGGCCACAATAAATGACCTGTCGCGTCAATGAGGGCTCTCCTCCATCCTCTGCTGCCGAACACCGCCCTACGTGCCCGACACCTTCTAGTTTCCCGGGGTCTGGCGGGGGGGTGTCTGGGGTCGGCTAACCCGCTCCCCCCTGGGCGGAGTTGAGGACCTCAACTGCCGGGGATCATCCCGGCGCGCGTTTCGACAGTGCCGCGCCAGGTGACCCAGGCGGTTGCAGGTATAGCACCTCACCTGATAAGGTGCTTGCCTCCGGAATTCCAAATTCCCCCCCCTGTAGGTCCGAATTGGATTACCCGCTCGTGGTCCACCGCGGGCCACCTCCGGGGCCGCCTGCCATGGTCCAGGTCCCGCCAGGCGCTGGTCCACCAGCCTCCGGACCATGCCCGCCAGGTCAGGACCCACGTCGGGGGCGGGTCCCCTAAGGGGTCCGCCCTCCATCGGGGGTCCCACCTGGCGGACCGCCATTGCGAGATGCTCGCCCCCTCGGGCTAGGGGCCTCGCTGCTTCCCAACGGGCCGCAGCGTCAGCCGCCTGGCTCAGAGTCTGCGGGCGCCACATGGCGAGCTGTTGCCGGAGCTCAATATCCGGGAGGGCCTGGATAAAATGGTCCAGCGCCAGGCTTTCCCGGGAATCCGCTGCCATGCTAGCATGTGCGATCCCCACTGCGCGGCGAATGTCGTGGGCAAGTTCCCCGATGGCTTCCTGGGGCTTGCGTTTTCGCAGCGCGAGCTGAGCTTTAACAAGCTCGCTCTGCTGTTCTATGCCGAATCGATTAATTAGGGCGTCGCGGAGGGCTGGCAGGGTGAGAGCACCCGCTGGTAATGCCGTCAGCACCTCCGCCGCCGCACCGCGCAATGCGGCCACCAGGTGTACTCCACCTTCGTCCTCACCCCAACCGTTGCCCTTACACACACAGTCGAACTGCGCCAGGTACGCGCGTAGATCACTCTTGCCGTCATACGGCGCGAGTGGGACCTTGTGGGACCACCTCGTATGTGAGTCGTTGCCCGCCTGCCGGACCCCGTGCGTCGCCCCTTGCGGGGTCAGCGCGGGGCCGAACCGGCCGGGCCCCCACAGTACACTACCCCCAAGGGGCTCTCGTGCCTCCCCGGTCCCTCCAACAACTACCCCTGTTGGTGTCGATGCATGGGTCACACCTCCGCAACCCGCTACCCATTCCATACCACCACAACCTTGCTCACCCACACCTCGCACCTCTCGTTCCATACCCTCCGGACAAGCCATACACCTCACTCTTGGCCTCTCACGAACATCCGGGTCTATCTCGACCCCCAAGCTTATTAAATCACCTGGCGCATCATACGCACGACCATATTGGTCACCACTTACACCGGGTCCTCTTTCTCTTCGCTTCTCCTCCATCACCTGCGAATCCCTCATCCGGTTAATGAGCACATCATCACGATCCGAACACAGACTCTGGACCAATTCTTTTACCTCCTCTTTTATCTCTTTCTTATCCTCTCTCCGTCGCTTTTTAATTTCGCTCACCCCCTCTTCCACTTCTTCTAATTTCTGCTTCACCTCCTTCATCTCCTCGTGCGCCCCTTTAAGTTCTTCCTCTAACTCCACTTTATTTTTTTCCTATGTGCTCCCGCACCTCCCGCTCTTTAACCTCCATCACCTCTACCACTTTGTTCATTTTTTTCGTCAAGTCCTCATGTACCGTCTGACACTCTTTTTTAATTACCCCTACGTCCTTTTTCATCTCCTTCTGCGTCGATTTTAACCCCTCTATTACCGCTGTGTTCTTCTTTACCTGTTCCCCCAACTCCTTTTGTCCCACTGTCAGTTGTTCTACTCCCAGCGTCAACTCCTCTATACCCCCTTGCAATTTTACAGTCCCCTTTCTCACCTCCTTCTCCATGCGCTCCTTACAGTGCCTCACCTCCTCGCGCACTCCTCCGACCTCCTCACTCACTCCTCTTCTGATCTCTTCTCCCATCACTTGCATCTCCTGCCCAGATGCCACCCTCATCTGCTCCATTTCCTCCCTGTGAGCATCCAGTTTGGCTTCTACCCCCATTCTGACCCCCTCTATCTGCTGCCCCATTTGGTTAACTTCCCTTTCCGCTTGGTCCCTCATGTCCCTCAATTTGCCTTCCATGGTGTTTTCTAACCCCTCTAACCCTTTTTGCATCCCTTCCATTTGATTCTCTTGAGCGGCCATTCTGTTTTCTACCCCCGTTAACCCCTCCTGTATTTCCCCTAATCTATCGTCTAATTTCCCAAATTTCATGTCTAATCCCTCTATTCTACTCCCTAACCCCCCGATCTGCGCCCCCACGTCCTCCCTCAATTTCTCGCTATTGGACCCCATTTGGCCCTCCAATCGCTCACCCTGAGCATCCATCCGGTTCCCCATTCTGTTTGCCATTTCTTCATTATTCTGGGCCATAAGGGCCTTCATTTGTATAAAAAACAAGTTCCAATCCACCGGGGGCGCTGCCACGGTCGCCGGCGCGGTGACCAGCGAGGCGCCATTTTGCGTGCTTGCTACCCTCGCTGTTTCGCTCTCCTCACGTGTCTCAATTTGGTCCTGGACCGACCCTGCTTCACTCTCCCCTACCGGACCCCAGCCGTCTTGATCCGCCATAGCGCGACTTTCCAAATTCGAGTTTCGTAACACAAATCCAAATTTTGCTGTTATAATTTCGTCGAGCGCAGTAACCGCGGGACCGCGCTCCGGATCGATTTTGTCGAGCGCAGTACGCGCTCCGAATCGATTTTCCCTCCCAAAATTTGGGCCTAACTAATTTAGTCCCGGGTCCGAATCTCACTCCTCGACACCAATTGTTACAGACACGACTTTGATGTTAAGGTGGGCCGAGCGGAATGGCCGTCGTGTCCGCACAAATTACCCGATTATACTCGACGTTGACGGAGCCGCGCTACGCTGGATCAATAAAGGAAAAGAAGACACCCGGCTGGATTATAATGACAGACACCAATGTTTCGATTCTCAATTATATTCGTACGGAAAGGTTAGATTACAGGGGCTAGAGGTATATTACAGGAAGACAGGCACTTAGACACACTCTTATATTGACCCCAACAGACGACAGGTAAACGGGACAAGGCTGACTCACACGGGGGTTGATGGCAGGAAAGGCAGGCAGTCGATGGCTCAAGGTGCACTCTTGGCTCAAAGCAGGGTACAGTCCGGTCCAAAGATGCGGGGAGGTCACAGCGCTCGGAGGGGACGTTCTTTCTCAGGCGGGTCTTTCTCTCTCAGCGATCGCAGGCAACGTTCTTTCTCAGGCGGGGCGCATCTGACTCAGCGCTCGCAGGTACCTCTTTCTCCAGCTGGGGGCGAATCTCCATTCACTTCCGGTCAGTCGCCACGTATATCCGGCGGGGAGTGACACGCCCTCGGCTCGCTAGCGCCGCCCCAGATGGAATCGGTCCGCCCTTCTGATTGGGTGCGGGGGGTTACCAGGCTCCGCCCTTGAGGAGGAGCTGACAGCCAGCCCCTCCGTGGTAACCCCGTGGAGCGCGTGGTCAATGGCGCTAATCGAGCCGGTGTGAGGACGCATCCTCCCCCGCGCCGCCGCGCCGCCCCCATCCCCTCCGTTGCTGCAGCCATAGTTGGTTGGGGAAGAAGATGGAAGGAGGTATGGAAAAGGTCCTAAACTCACTACTGATGCCATATAATCACATTCTGGTGCAACGAAGAGTCATAATTAATGGAAACGAGGCCTTAACTGACATAGACTAAGAATAACTAGCAAGATGTCCGAAAGTTGTCTACGTGTGGTGCGGTGGACCTGGGCACGACATTTAATGGGGGAATAAGGGGAAGGTCGGCTCTACTGATTGTTGTTTACAGACAATGGGACTAGGGAATGGGGGATTGGGGATAGTTGGGGAGTATTGGGGAAAATAGGGGAATATTTACAAGCGGATATGGAGGCCAAATTCCATATTCGCAACAATATATATATATATATATATATATATATATATATATATATATATATATATATATATATATATATATATATATGTATGTATGTATGTGTATATATATATGTATGTATGTATGTGTATATATATATATATATATATATATATATATATATATATATATATATATATATATATATATACAGTGTCTGTTTTGTGTTGCACTGACTGAACTACTCTCAAACTTTTGTGAAATTGTACTAAACATTTTCCTACCTCTCCCGTGTGGATGTCCTCCCGTCTGAACTTAAACAAATTTACAATTTTTTTTTTTTTTGACTCGAAGTTGTCAAGCAGCCATGTTGAAGTCACAGTGCTCAGCTGGCACGTGGGAGTAATGCATGTCATGTTTTCATTCCTTTATATTATTCACCATTTGAAGTATTTTGGTTAAGCCTGTCTCAAAACATCCACAAAGCATTTACTTCTGAAATTTGCAGCCGATTTCGTAGTCTTTTCGCTACATCTAATTTCGTTCAAATGTTTAATGGGGAATAGCACCACAAAGTGAAAACAACCCAAACGTTTGCACTAATATGTAGAGTCTCTCCTCCTTGTTATAATGTTTGTGGTGGGACTTGGACCATTGTGAGTGTCTTGAACGGTCGGAGAACCTTTCGAACGTCCCTCAATTTATCACATTAAAACGAATATTCAGCAGTCCAGGTGAAGTTTGAACTACCCTCGTGTATATAAACTTCACTACCTCGTAAATAGGGATATGGATCGAGTCAATACAATTGTGGATCATTATTGGTGGAGTTGAAGCAAAAAATGGTCAGGAAATAGACAAAACAAATCGAAAGACATCATTAAAGATGTCCCATGATGCAAATGTTGTTGTTTGATCGAAAGTGGTACTTACTGACAAGTACCATCTCCATCAGCAGGAACAGACACACCAATAAGGTGATATTGCCCTTTTGAGGTGATGTCACCAATATTGATCAAATCGCCCTCGACGCCATCTTGCCATCAGCTTGCCTCGCTCCCTGAGGAAATTCGAGGATGGAACCTGGCAGGGAATTAATGAAAATGGAGTCAGCAGGACCACACGATTTCATCTCACCAAGCCCTGGCGCACTTTAACAACCCCCACCGAACGGACACCATTCCAAGGGGACGAACGGAACGCTGCTATTGCAACTCATGCCAGATCTCTACACAAGCGTAGGCTTGAACATATGAGGCAAGGCCGTTCATTCATTGACTATCAGGTGTGCTTAAGGCGGCGAACAATCAGCGACGATTTGCCTTTACATGTCACCGCCATTTACATATCGCATCACGTGGTGTACGATTAGCACACCACACAGTTGGTGAGTTTTGTACATTTTTTATTGTCAGTTTTTAAAGATCTTTCAAAGTCTTGAAAGCAGAAAAATAGCGTCGGCTTTATGTCAGAAACCATCGTTTAATGGAAGCTTGATGGGAGTTTGGGCGACTGAGAGGGAGTAACACTGGGTTTACAAATCCAAATGGCGCCTCTGCACTGAGCCCATGCTCAGAAGGCCCATAACGACCAACATTGTTTTCCAAGTGTATACGTACATCGCGATACATTTCATAATCAATATGCGATATACTGTATATGATTTGATCCTACTTTTTAAAAACAAACTGTTTGAAAGGTGTACATATATATATATATATATAAAACACAGTTTGTGTGTGTGTAATGTTACCGATAGACTCCTAAACGGAGAGGCTTACGTGCTTGATATTTGACATAGACATGGCCATTGAGCGTGGGACGAACAATGCCGAACTCAAAATATTTGACGATCCATATTTTTTATTCATATTTACCTCAGCGCATTTCAGCGAAGTACCCGCTAATCTCAGCCGGTTCCAGAGCAGCTCGCTAATTCGCTCAGAGCGATCACGTGATGTTCCATTCCCGCCGCCAGACTGATTCGCTCAGAGCGATCACGTGATGTTCCATCCCGTCACACGTCACTTCACCTTTTATGCGATCGTGTTTTGTATCGATTTTGTGCGATATGAATTAAATGTCTTTGAAACAGCTGTGAAACGTCTTTCCACAACCCTTCCGTAACCGATTGGAGCAGTTTCTTGCCGCACAAAACGAGATCCGCGAGGCGAGTTGGTCGAGTCGTGCTGACCAAGATGGCGACACGGCGGCTTCACTTTTCACGGAGTATGAGCGTTCTATATATTTTCAATTCAGTGCGCCCGTGATTTGTGGCATAGACATGACCATTGGGCCTTCACGGTGTAATTTGTGCGAGGCTTTTGTCCGAGTGAGCTTGAGTCGAGAGGGCGAATGTACGGGTTGGGAATGTACGGGTCTCCCTTCCCCCGCCCGGCAACGCCGGTACTGGAGGACGTCACAGGATCGGTGAGTCTCCAAAATCCGCTTTGTGTTGTTGCGAATATGCAGGACTATGTCCGATTGTTGTGCTGCTCTCCGACCATGAGAACTGCAACGTCATTGTTGACTGGCCATCCCCTTCCCTCACCCTTCCCCCTCCCCCCTCCGTCCCCCCTTCCCTTCCCCCTCCCCCCTCCGTCCCCCCTTCCCTTCCCCCTCCACCCTACCCCCTCCACCTACCCCTCCCCTTCTCCCCTCCCCCTCCCCCCTCCCCTTTTCCCCTCCCTCCTCCCATCCCCCCTCTCCCCCCTCCCACCCCTCCCCCCTCCAATCCCTCACCCTCCCCATCCCCCCCTCTTCTCCCCTCTCCCCCTCCCACTCTTCTCCCCTCCCCCCCGTTCCCCTCCCCTCCCCTCCCCCCCGTTCCCCTCCCCTCCCCTCCCTCACCCGGCAATGCCGGGTACTTCTGCTAGTATATATATATATTGTTACAGACGCGGTTTTAGATGTTAGTTTACCGAGCGGTTTGGTATTACCGCGTCCGCACAGTTACTCCCCGATTAGAACCCTATCCCGCCCGATTCCACTCGACGTTTACCAAGTCGCGCTATGCTAAATCAATGAAGGAAAGGACACAACGGCTGGGATAAATGCAACGACACAAGGGGTACAGTTCTCAAGACCTCCGGAGGAGGATATAATATTGGTGATGCAGAAACGGGTAGATTACACGGTAAGAGGTAAAGCACAGAAAAGATGGGCACTTAGACACAGTCTTATCTTATCCCCGACAGACCACAGACAAACGGGACAAGACTGACTTACACAGGGATTGATGGCAAGGAAGGGCAGGCAGTCGATAGCACAAGGTGCACCTTGGCTCAGGGGCAGAATCAAACGCGGTCCGGTCCAGAGATGCGGGGAGGCACTCAGCGCTTGGAGGTGGCGTCTTCTCTCTCCGTGGTGTGGGCGCATCTCACGTCACCTCCCTCGTCCTGCGCATGCCCAGCGGGGAGTGACACGCCCTCGGCTCGTTAGCTCCGCCCCAGATGGAATCGGTCCGCCGCTTCTATTGGGTGCGGGGGTTACCGGGCTCCGCCCTTGATGAGGAGCTGACAGCGAGCCCCTGCGTGGTAACCCCGTCGGAGCACATGTTCAATGGCGGCTAACCAAGCCGGAATGAGGACGCACACTCCCCGCGCCGCCGCCGCTGTTGTTGTTGTTGTTGTTGTTCCATGAGGAAGAGCTGCGGGGAGGTATTGGGAGGTCCTAAACTTTCTAACGGTGCCATACAATCACATTCTGGTGCAACGAAGAGTCAGAATTAATGGAAACGAGTCCTTAACTGACATAGACTAAGAATAACTAGCAAGATGTCCTATAGTTGTCTTACATGAGATGCGGTGAACCTGGGCACGACATTTAAGGGGGGAAATAGGGGAAGGTCGGTTCTACAGAGTGTTGTTTACAGAAAATGGGACTAGGGAATGGGGGATTGGGGATAGTTGGGAAGTATTGGGGAAATAGGGGAATATTTACAAGCGGATATGGATGGAGGCCAAATCCCATATCCGCAACATTGCACCCTTCTCTACCTCGGGGCGTCCCGACCCGATAAATTTTTACCTACTTTAGTGTGGCACTCAGATGTAGTTCCCTCTACTATTAACTCAACCCTGAGTGCGACAGTTTTACAGATGTTCACAAATGAGTAAATATGTCCCCCTGCGACGTTGCACCCTTCTCCTCACAGAAACACACCCACAGGATAACCGAATCGCGGAAAGAATCCTCAAACTAAACATACAGCCGGTAGGGAGCATTATTTACACAAGACTACACTGATATTTACATTACGATCCAGGACCTGTTTTTGGAGGAACACATGCAGATGTTATGCATAGAGAGAGCACGCATGCCAGCATCAATACACCAACCCACGAGTGCCCTGTGGCCTTACGGCCTTTAATAATGTGCAGAGCACCCCATCCAAGCACCAAAAGCACCACCCTTATTCATACAGTCAGCACCATCCGGTGCACCAATAAAGTGTTCATAGTCACCGGTGGTGTCGCAGCCGGCCGATGTTCTGCCGCTGGTCTTGCCTTTATGTACTGCACTTGGCCTTCTGGCTTCTTTAAAAATAAAGAAAGGCGCCAACCGCGTCCATTTCTAAATTGTGGCCGTCAGGGGGCCAACTATAGTGGTTCACCTCTATGGCATAGGTGCCACGTTGACCCAGAGGTCCATCAACGGGTGGTGCTTGCCCGCAAAAGAACTGCGGTCCATGGTGGGCGGCCACAAAAATTGCGGTCCATATGGTGTATCGATCCAGGCAGCAAGCAGCGAAAGTACAGGCCCACAACTGCGGAGCCAGCACCTCTCTCTCCTCTCTCTCTGCCCCAAAGCCAGATCCTCGGAGGTGGGAGACAAAAGAAAAGACAAGTGAGTAAGGTGGTAAGGGTGCAAAAGTGCACGCAATGTAAGGTAATGCACACTGGGGGCACATGGGAACCAGGTGAGACAGGTACGTTCCTACCGTACGCCCCCCCCCCCCACCAGGTAACCTACATTGCCCCTCCCTTACCCCTTACTGTATCCCCAAAACACAACACTACCCATAAACATCTACTTTACACATCAACAAACGTCCCTACTGTCTTCCCCGTTCCTCCGATAAACCAAATTCGTCTTCTCTCCCTCCTAACCAATCAAATTTGCCATTTCCAACTCTCATCAAAATTTGCCATCTCCAACTCAACATCAAAATTTGCCATCACCAATTCATCATCAGTCCCTCCTAAGGAGGGAGAGATGGAATCACCCCAATGTCTCATCCACGTCGTGATGCGTCTCACCAATCCAACCAGCAATTCTCACTTCCTGCAACACAGAACAAAGGAACACAGGTGTGGAGTCATCATCACCACAGGTAAGTGGCTGCGTATGGTGCGACAGGTTCATCAATCCTAACTATTTCCTAAATGACTTTAACAACTTTACATTACCCGGGGTCTTTCCCTGCCAATCCATTGGCCAACTTACACTGTGGGTTCTAAAAACCAATTCCCATTGACCAAACTGTGGTGCTTCTCAATTTGGGGTCTCACTCCCCCGATTCATCTCCCGGTGCCCTCGCACAATTTCCGGGCTGTGACGTGTAGCTCGCCCAGCAGGTCTACCCACCTGCACACCTCCACCACTGTAGTTGCCACCCGAGCTTACCTGCTCCTCACCCTAACCTAACTAACTGGGGAAGGCCATCTCGCACTCTCACCCCCTCAGTGCCCTCTCTGGCACGGGCTGCCCGATCCACACCCGGGATCCTCAGGCACCCACTGACACTAACGGCTCCCAGAGCCCACCTGCGGCCTCACCTGGCCGACATCCTCACAGTGGTGGAGTGCCCAAACCAACTACACACACTAACAGGCTACACGCCCAGCCATTTCCACAACACTAATGCACCCATCCACAATACCATTCTGCAACCGCACCACAAATGCCAATATCCAACCACAATTTACCTATACCCTCTACCTAACACTTACACTACCCGCCCCGGGTACTCGTGAAAGGGGTCCTCTCTTCCCCCATCCACACCTTCGCACCATGCACACCACTCCGTACCACTTACTCCAACTCTCTCCACACCACTCATTCCAATACTCCATGTATTCCACACACCTGCACTTGCACACCTGTGCTCTCACACCTGGTGCCACCTGCACCCTTCTCTCCCCAAGCGCATTCGCGCTGATCCACAACACTCACTACTCATACACTGCTCCACACACCTGTCCAGTTCTCACACAGCATCATCTCATCTAACTACTCCCCTCTGAAACTTGCGCTTCCCCGTCTTCCCTTACACTCAGCGCTCCCACGTCATTATCAAACACTAAGCTACTACGTCCCCACTACAGGTATCAGTCACTACCTAACCTTAACGTTACCTAATGTCATCTTCGCTAGATCCCTACATACGATATCCTAACCCACCCGGGCTAGTTTTCACTGCCATACACCCCATAACCTAGTGCGCATTTGCCCCACGCATGGGAAGGGTGGCAGGGATGCCACCCTTACCAACCGGGCACATCGCTCATCAATCCCCCAGTCCTCTGGCACTAATAAGCCCCCCTTATTCAGAGGTACTGGGTCCTGCCTCGGCATCTAAAGCCGAGGCAATCCACGGGGGCGCCTGCTCGCCGGTGTAAGGCCTTCTAGTTTCCCGGGGTCTGGCGGGGGGGTGTCTGGGGTCGGCTAACCCGCTCCCCCCTGGGCAGAGTTGAGGACGTCAACCGCCGGGGATCATCCCGGCGCGTGGCTCGACAGTGCCGCGCCAGGTGACCCAGACGGTTGCAAGTATAGCACCTCACCTGATAAGGTGCTTGTCTCCGGAATTCCAAATTTCCCCCCCTGAAGGTCCGAATTGGATTACCCGCTCGTGGTCCACCGCGGGCCACCTCCGGGGCCGCCTGCCATGGTCCAGGTCCCGCCAGGCGCTGGTCCACCAGCCTCCGGACCATGCCCGCCAGGTCAGCACTCACGTCGGGGGCGGGCCCCCTAAGGGGTCCGCCCTCCATCGGAGGTCCCACCTGGCGGACCGCCATTGCGTGACGCTCGCTCCCCCGGGCCAGGGGCCTCGCTTCCCAACGGGCCGCAGCGTCAGCCGCCTGGCTCAGAGTCTGCGGGCGCCACATGGCGAGCTGTTGCCGGAGCTCAATATCCGGGAGGGCCTGGATAAAATGGTCCAGCGCCAGGCTTTCCCGGGAATCCGCTGCCATGCTAGCATGTGCGATCCCCACTGCGCGGCGAATGTCGTGGGCAAGTTCCCCGATGGCTTCCTGGGGCTTGCATTTTCGCAGCGCGAGCTGAGCTTTAACAAGCTCGCTCTGCTGTTCAATGCCGAATCGATTAATTAGGGCGTCGCGGAGGGCTGACAGGGTGAGAGCACCTGCTGGTAATGCCGTCAGCACCTCCGCCGCCGCGCCGCGCAATGCGGCCACCAGGTGTACTCCGCCTTCGTCCTCACCCCAACCGTTGCCCTTACACACACAGTCAAACTGCGCCAGGTACGCGCGTAGATCACTCTTGCCGTCATACGGCGCGAGTGGGACCTTGTGGGACCACCTCGTATGCGAGTCGTTGCCCGCCTGCCGGACCCCGTGCGTCGCCCCTTGCGGGGTCAGCGCGGGGCCGAACCGGCCGGGCCCCCACAGTACATTACCCCCAAGGGGCTTTCGTGCCTCCCCTGTCCCTCTAACAACTACCCCTGTTGGTGTCGATGCATGGGTCACACTTCCGCAACCCGCTACCCATTCCATACCACCACAACCTTGCTCACCCACACCTCGCACCTCTCGTTCCATACCCTCCGGACCAGCCATACACCTCACTCTTGGCCTCTCACGAACATCCGGGTCTATCTCGACCCCCAAGCTTATTAAATCACCTGGCGCATCATACGCACGACCATATTGGTCACCACTTACACCGGGCCCTCTTTCTCTTCGCTTCTCCTCCATCACCTGCGAATCCCTCATCCGGTTAATGAGCACATCATCACGATCCGAACACAGACTTTGGACCAATTCTTTTACTTCCTCCTTTATCTCTTTCTTATCCTCTCTCCGTCGCTTCTTAATTTCGCTCACCCCTTCTTCCACTTCTTCTAATTTCTGCTTCACCTCCTTCATCTCTTCGTGCGCCCCTTTAAGTTCTTCCTCTAACTCCACTTAATTTTTTTCTATGTGCTCCCGCACCTCCCGCTCTTTAACCTCCATCACCTCTACCACCTTGTCCATTTTCCTCGTCAGGTCCTCATGTACCGTCTGACACTCTTTTTTAATTACCCCTACGTCCTTTTTCATCTCCTTCTGTGTCGATTTTAAACCCTCTATTACCGCTGTGTTCTTCTTTACCTGGTCCCCCAACTCCTTTTGTCCCACTGTCAGTTGTTCTACTCCCAGCGTCAACTCCTCTATACCACCTTGCAATTTTACAGTCCCCTTTCTCACCTCCTTCTCCATGCGCTCCTTACAGTGCCTCACCTCCTCGCGCACTCCTCCGACCTCCTCACTCACCCCTCTTCTGATCTCTTCTCCCATCACTTGCATCTCCTGCCCAGATGCCACCCTCATCTGCTCCATTTCCTCCCTGTGAGCATCCAATTTAGTTTCTACCCCCATTCTGACCCCCTCTATCTGCTGCCCCATTTGTTTAACTTCCCTTTCCGCTTGGTCCCTCATGTCCCTCAATTTGCCTTCCATACTGTTTTCTAACCCCTCGAACCCCTTTTACATCCCTTCCATTTGATTATCTTGAGCGGCCATTCTGTTTTCTACCCCCGTTAACCCCTCCTGTATTTCCCCTAATCTATTGTCTAATCCCTCAAATTTGTTTCCTAATCCCTCTATTCTACTCCCTAACCCTCCGATCTGGGCCCCCATCCTTTGTTCTAACCGTTGGCTATTGGCCCCCATGTCGCCCCCCAATTCGTCCCTCATTGCCCCCATACTGTTTTTCAAACCTCCAATTTGGTCTCCCATTTGTCCCATAAGGGCCCCCATCATTCTGTTTTCCATTTCTTCATTATTCTTGTCCATAAGGGCCTTCATTTGCATAAAAAAAGGTTCAAATCCACCGGTGGCGCTACTACGGTCGCGGGCGCGGTCGCCGTGGCCATGTGCGAGGCGCCATTTTGCGCGCCCGTAACCTCGTGCGCGACGATGCTATTTTGCGAACCTGCCACCCTCACTGCTTCGCTCTCCTCTTGTCCCTCAATTTGGTCCTGGATCGACCCTGCCTCACTCTCCTCTACCGGAACCCAGCCGTCTTGATCCGCCATAGCGCGACCTTCAAAATTCGGGTTTTTATTTTTGTAAAACAAAATCAAATTTCGCCGTTAACAATTTCGAGCGCGTGAAGCGCGCTTCGGGTCCGATCTCACTCCTCGACACCAATTGTTACTCTAATAGTACAATTGGTGTTCCAAAATTTGGGCCTAACAAATTTAGTCCCAGGTCCGAATCCAACTCCTGACAACCAATTGTTACAGACGCGGTTTTAGATGTTAGTTTACCGAGCGGTTTGGTATTACCGCGTCCGCACAGTTACTCCCCGATTAGAACCCTATCCCGCCCGATTCCACTCGACGTTGACCAAGTCGCGCTATGCTAAATCAATGAAGGAAAGGACACAACGGCTGGGATAAATGCAACGACACAAGGGGTACAGTTCTCAAGACCTCCGGAGGAGGATATAATATTGGTGATGCAGAAACGGGTAGATTACACGGTAAGAGGTAAAGCACAGAAAAGATGGGCACTTAGACACAGTCTTATCTTATCCCCGACAGACCACAGACAAACGGGACAAGACTGACTTACACAGGGATTGATGGCAAGGAAGGGCAGGCAGTCGATAGCACAAGGTGCACCTTGGCTCAGGGGCAGAATCAAACGCGGTCCGGTCCAGAGATGCGGGGAGGCACTCAGCGCTTGGAGGTGGCGTCTTCTCTCTCCGTGGTGTGGGCGCATCTCACGTCACCTCCCTCGTCCTGCGCATGCCCAGCGGGGAGTGACACGCCCTCGGCTCGTTAGCTCCGCCCCAGATGGAATTGGTCCGCCGCTTCTATTGGGTGCGGGGGTTACCGGGCTCCGCCCTTGACGAGGAGCTGACAGCGAGCCCCTGCGTGGTAACCCCGTCGGAGCACATGTTCAATGGTGGCTAACCAAGCCGGAATGAGGACACACACTCCCCGCGCCGCCGCCGCTGTTGTTGTTGTTGTTGTTGTTCCATGAGGAAGAGCTGCGGGGAGGTATTGGGAGGTCCTAAACTTTCTAACGGTGCCATACAATCACATTCTGGTGCAACGAAGAGTCAGAATTAATGGAAACGAGTCCTTAACTGACATAGACTAAGAATAACTAGCAAGATGTCCTATAGTTGTCTTACATGAGATGCGGTGAACCTGGGCACGACATTTAAGGGGGGAAATAGGGGAAGGTCGGTTCTACAGAGTGTTGTTTACAGAAAATGGGACTAGGGAATGGGGGATTGGGGATAGTTGGGAAGTATTGGGGAAATAGGGGAATATTTACAAGCGGATATGGATGGAGGCCAAATCCCATATCCGCAACAATATATATATATATATATATATATATATATATATATATATATATATATATAATATATATCTATATTATAATAGCCGTAGATGATTCTGTCTGTCTGTCTGTCTATCTGTTGGGTGTCTGTCCGGGGTGTGGCTTACTCGGTTTGCAGAGTAGCTCCACCCATAGCTCCACCCATTCTGGGAGTGGCTATAAACAAATATCCACCATTTTATTAACTCGCATAGCTTTGAGTCCTGTTTTGTAGGCCCGTGGTGTCTTGCTCTCCCCCAGTTTTATTTCAAATCAAATTCGATAAATCATTTCATTTTTCACAGTCGCTAACATAGTTTTAGACTCGGTTGAAAAAAAACGGGAAGAAAATCCGATGAAAGTTGCCGTTTATAGAACGAAATGAATTCTCAAAGGCCTGTAACTTCAAGGCCATTGAGTCTCTCTCACGCCTTTATCTCCAATCTAACTCACCATATGATTTCATTTTTATCGATGGTTTTACTTTTAGACTCGGTGTCAGCAATAATTGAGAACAATCCACACACGCGGGAAAATGCAGATATATTTTTTAAAATCGCGTCATGGTGTATCATACACCGCCCAACATGACACCGCCGGCAATGTGTCGATATCTATCTATAATTCCAGTAATCTCTGTCTGTCTGTCTGTACGTTTGTTTGTTTGTCTGTGACCGCTGTTTCTCGACAACTACCGGTCCGATATACTTGAAACTTGCCAGGTATATTGCTGGGGACCCGAGGATGTGCCTTTTCAAGGTTTCATATTAATCGGACAATTACTTACCGAGCTATGTCCAAAAAACGATTCAACCAATCAGAGAGCAGCGAACGATCGCGTGTGCCGAACGTGGCGGGCACACTCTGCCTCGGATGGCACATTTGAGAGCGTATTCATTTATTTCACGTTGGAAAACTATGTTGCCGTTAAACTATGTTTTAATAAAGTTTTAAAACTAATAAAAACGAATTTGCGATTCATTCGCTTTCCTGCGCGTTTGTGCACGCGATGGCGATTGCTTTACCAAACTCCGGAAGCCGTTCGCTTTGGACCAAACCATTGCATGTAAATAGAGGGGGGGGATTGTCACCACTCGCAAGCCGTTCGCTTTGGACCAAACCATTTCATGTAAATAGAGGGGGGGGATATAATTTTAGATATAGATATAGTACGGGCATGCCCTAGTATATTAAAAATTCGCTTTTGCTTTTCCGTTATGATATATTACTATTTCGTTTGATGATAGTCGTCACAAAAACGTCAACAATGATGCCGACATATATTTCTTCGTTTTTATTTCATTCAACATATTAGCCGGAAGTAAAATATGTTTCAGGAAATTACCGAGAGATATTTCTTCGTTTTTTTTATTAGTTATGTGCGCATACACTTTAAATAGGTTTATTTGAAATCTTTAATTTTCCACAATATAATTTACTTGCCATTTATCATTTGATGATTACGAGACAAATTCCTCTTGAGGATCGTGACAATTCATGCGTTGCGTGGAAACTTCCATTTCCAAAATGAATGAGACGATCGATGAAGAACGACTCGGTGTCACCAACGCGGGAAAATGCAGAGATATATTTTTTAAAATACACCATATCACCGCACAACACCGCCCAACAGCCAACAAGTATCATACACCGCCCAACAGCCAACGAGTATAATACACCGCCCAACATGACACAGACAGCAACATGTCGACATTATCGCTTTTTCTTTAAACCGAGTGAACCGAGCCGAACCGAATACACCGCGTGAATTCACCGAGCGAATTTCAGCCAATTCCACCTATTTCTTCGTTTTTATTTTATTCGTTACCAGCAGAAGTACCCAGCGTTGCCGGGCGGGGGAGGGGGGAAGGGCACGTACACTTTAAACATGTATATACATGTGGGATGTGGGATATATACATGTGGGTCATGTGTACGTGTGTGTACGTGTGTACATGTGTGTGTGTGTGTGTGTGTGCGCGTGAATATGTGTGTGTGTGTATATATGTGTGTGTATGTGTATGTAGGCTAACCCCCGCTCTAGCAGGGAAAATGGCCTTAAAATGCATGTTGTTGTTGTATGTGTATATACATGTCTGTGTGTGTGTGTTTGTGTGTATATGTGTCTGTACGTGTGTGTGTGTGTCTGTTTGTGTGTGTGTGTGTGTGTGTGTGTGTGTGTGTGTGTGTGTGTGTGTGTGTGTGTGTGTGTGTGTGTGTGTGTGTGTGTGTGGAGATGGAGACGCATAATATTACGGTGATGTTTAACTCTGAGAATAGTTCTAAATTAAAAAAACTTTCTTCTGATATTTGTGATTTATTTCAAACAAACTGTATTTCCCAGCTACACGGGCATGTATTCCTATTAACGTTATGTAAAGTACATAAATTGTGTGGATTACATCATTTGTGGATGTGATCAATTACCAGTAACCATTTTATATAACTGAATGTGCAGGTGCAGCATCTAACTCAATATGTCGAAATGTCACACACGTCCATGCCCGTGGGATTCCCACGGGTGACCCCGCTAGTATATATATATACAGTATATATATATATATATATATATGGTGTACATATATGTATATATATATATATATATATATATATGTATATATATTGTTACGGATCTTGGGCGTCGGCTCTCCCCTTATCAGGGGGGGGGGGGGATTAATCCCCTTGTCCTTTTGTTTGGCCGACCCGAGTCCTGGAAGTTATACGCTCCTTCCGGTCGGTATTAGGTAGGGTTATTGGTCAATTTAGTCCCAAATACCTAATTACGAACACCGACCGTGAAGCAGGGAAATAACTCCCGCCCGAACCACGGCATTAGTGGACACGCCGAGTGAAGCGAGCCGCGATTCGGGCCGTTAACAATGACTAGACCCGATTATAGCGGTTGCGATCGTGCCACGTTTACCCAATGAGAGAAAAGACAGATGCGATCTGATAAGAGGAAACCAAGAAAGAACAAGACGATTTATTACAAATGTACAGAAAGAAGAGGAAACGAAAGAATGTACAGGATAGGAAGAGGAAGAAGCAGTTACACAGGGCAGTCTTAAACAGTCTTATTCTTAATACCCAGGACAAACATACACACTCACACGGGGATTGTAGATGATTGGGTGGAAGGTCCGGCGATGGGGTCCAGGCTCCGGTCGGCTCCAGTCCAGGCTCCGGTCCAGCGGCGAAACCCGGCAGGCAGCTCCGCGTATGCTGGAACGCGACCGGACAATTTATATAATGGGGGGAAGCTGGTACGCTGCGTACGTAATATGTGCACCCTCGTGCCAAACGCCCCCTCTCCAAGGTCCTCCTTTAACAAGGGTGCGCTCTCCCGATCAGTAAGTAAGTTCTCGTCAAGCACGCCGTATATCTCGTAAGGTCTTTCTCAATGCGCTCTCTCCCATCAGTCCTCTTTAACAACGCGCGTTTCCCAGTGAGTCCCTTCGCAAAGCAATCAAGCGCATTCGTCCAGAAAGTCCTGTGAAAGGGCTTTGCGTTCGCGCTTATATAACCCGACCAGCCATCACTCCGCGAGCCCAAAAGCCACGCCTGTCGGTGATGTCCCTTCAGCCCTGGTTGGCTGGTGAGGGCGTACCGGCTCCGCCTTTGATGGTTGGATGACGTGGCCACACCTTCTTCTTGGCGTTCCGCCCCCTTTTTCCGGGCCTCACCGCGTGGCTTATGGCGGCGTTTGAGCGAGCTCCAGCTCAAGGCAGCGAACATTGCTAACAAAGGCGCGTAACAAATTGGGAGAGCCATGGGCAGACTGGAGGGCACGTAATGGCGTCGCTTGGAGAGGGAGGCTGCAAAATGAACAGAATGGGGCCTACTCCTTATTTGATTAACACAACGCAGATTCAACTATTGGAAACACGGCCTTACCTATACACATACTAATGAGATACCTGAAGTCCTATGGTGACCTACGTGTTGCTTGTGGCCTATCTCGGAGTGCTACCTTTAACCTTTAATGATGTTGAATTTATTTACACAAGTGAGGGTTCTCAAAACCGCAACAATATATATATATATATACACACACACTAGAACGCCACTCAGTAGAGCGCATGCTCCCGCCATGGGTAGCCGCTGCTGAGCCCTATCTTCCAATGGTAAAAAATCCTTCAAAAAATTCCTGGATCCGGAATAATATCCTGAGTTTCACCAAAAACTAAAAAATTCTTCGTTATCCCAAGGGCAATCATCCCACCAACTTTCATCCAAATCCGTTCAGAACTTTTCCAGATATCTTGTTCGCAAACACACGAACACACACACGGACGGACACGATCGAATGCATTACTCCCTGGCGGGAGTAATAAAATGCCACATAATCATAGTCATGTTGTGGTTTCCATTTAATTTCTGCAATACAAGTGGGCTGGCAACGGCGTGGGGTGGGGGGGGGGGTTATGGGTCCCCCGCAAATTTGTTTGGCGCCAGGTCCACGAAAGGTATAATCCTGACCTGAGGGGGGACAGGAAACGTGGGGAGAGGGGAAACGTGAAGAATACGGTGACGTCATCCAGACAATTCTCTTCATTAAAAAAATCGAATTATTAATTAAGATTAATCTTTCCATCATTAACTTTCCAGCATAACGGGTTTCCATACAATAATGTGAGGATTATCCCAAAAGTAAACTCGAAGGACACTCAGTGGAGCGCATTCGTCCGCCAGACTGAACACTGAACAGTTTACCTTTTGTATCTTACTGTGCGGTCGGTCCTGAACCAAAGTCCAATCAGCTTGTTCGTCACCAAACCAACTCATCCTAAACATTTATGATAACCCATCATCAATGTTTTGAGATATCACGCTATTTATCGTTTTTTGGCCCTTTCTTTCGATAGAGAAGAATCACTTTTTCATTATTTTATTTTTTTGTATACAAGATGGAGGCTCGTGTAAGAGCTAACATTAATCACAAAAAGACAAACTGACACATAAAACATAAGATAAAGGGAGCGGGAGACAATATGGGAAGAGAGAGAGGGAAGCACACAAGTACAACAGTAGAGAACAGGGACATCGGGAGATCTGTGGGAGGTAGAGGGCTTGGGGGGAGGAGGCATGGGAAGGGGCGTGGGGGGTGGGGAGGTAAAAAACCACATGGAGACTGTAAGGACTTCCAGGAAAGAAGTCGGAATTTCACAAAAGTGGATGTTTTGGGTGAATAACAGGGGTAGAAAAGATCAAGGTTTTGGATGGGGGAAGATAAGAGATGGTGGTGAACAGCTGTTTCAAAGACCTGGAGGAAGGAGAGGGATTGAATAGAGTGAGGGAGTTTGTTCAAAAAATATATAAAAATTGTATCTGGATCCAAGTCTTGATGTCCAACAATATCTGATGAATTCATTCTTGTCACACACACAATCTGTCCAGTACGTTTTGTTTGAATCTGTCCATAACTTTGAGATATCTTGCTCATACAGACAAATAAACAGACAGACAGGCAGGAGTTAAACCTAACCTCCATCCACCTTTGGTGTCGGAGGTAATTAAAAAGTTATCTTATCTGGATCCGGATCTGGGTCTTCACCAAAGTCTAATAAATTCTTCCTTGTCACACTGCCAAGCTCTGCACCAAATTTCGTTTAAATCTGTTAATACATTTTTGAGATCTCCTTGTTCACAGACAGACAAACAGACAGGCAGACAGACAGACAGAGACAGGGTGAAAAAATATTTCGGTGGCGGAGGTAATAATCTTCATCTACAATCAAATAACATCCGGCGATCGAATAACTCGTGAATCCCAGTACAGAAACTAATGGACATATCATCCTCAATGACATCACGAGGGGTTTACTGTTGGTAAAAACTGCAACGCAGAATTGAATTCCTGGTTAAAACTGTAATGTTTTCCAAACGTGTAAATCCTACCTACAATGATGGTGGAGAATGGTTAATTGAGGTGGAATGAAATGAAATGTGAATGGCGGGGGAATAGTTGGGGAGGTGGGCAAATATATTTTGGGCCGTTTCTAATGATCCCCCCTGTCTGCAGCAGGGGTCAGTAAACCACTTGCACTGTGGCCCGTGCACAGGCGAAAATCGTAGGGAGTCCCCCTCACAGGGTGGGGGGTATTTTTGTGCCCATGCCCTGATCCTGGGTACCACCAAGGTGTGGGCAATTTATTTGATTATGCTCGAACAGGAACACAAACAAGATGCATAAACGCTATTTTTTATTTTATTTATGTAATGTGCCATTAGTGGCTGTACGTGGATACACTTCCTCTATTTCTATTATCTAGAAGATGACATACCACACATTCCAAAGACACGATTTTCCAAAGACATTGACAGTCTTGACTTTTAACACCGACGACTCAGATTCGAACCAGGGGAGGCAGCACAGACGTGAGTACGCATACCTCTAGGGTCTCGGACTCTAGGCTATCCTGCCGCCCCATGACCCCATATCAGTAAACTATAAGACAGGTATACAAGTAATTTTGCGATTACCTGGAGTCCTAAACCAATTTATTTGGAAAGTTAGGAATGGGGTGACAACTTTTAGGATGACCCCTCGTATATCCATGAACGCATTCTTTACTCATTTGTCATTTGGTGTAATGACTGTGACATTGGTAGACTTTTTCCAAGGCTTTCATATATTTCTCCATATATAAAGCTGAAAAACGATCAAAAAGTCATCCGACTCTCCGTTAACAGGTAAAGGTACCACAAAGATGGTTTGTGAGAGGATGATGTCGTTGACCTCATGAAGTCTCATGTATGGGAATGGAAGACAGAGAGACTGTTTTACGTTTTCCTGCAAATTCTTTTGCTATTCCATGGAATAAAGAACAGTTGCCTACGTTATTATGGACAAATTTTATATGCAATGCGTATTATCCAGGAAATATCCATTTCATGTCCCGATTGTATATCAAAAGTCTGTGAATAATATGAATTCATCGAGACAATCCATTCTTGCAGCAGGCAGTGGAATACGGAGAAATTATTTGACTAATCGGAATTCACTGGATTATCTGTACCTTGAAGGAGCTGCGCTCCAACGCGAGTCGAAAGAATTGACGCGACCAAAGACGGAATTCGTCCGAGTTGCTTTAATGAAACAAAACAGCTCAGGTATTCTGACAAGCCCGTTTATCGGGCAGCAATATATATACACATTTATGCCGGGGCGTTTGCCCAGGAAAACCGAGACCGGGCATGCCCGGGTGTCAAGGGCGAGTCCTGGAAAGGCGAGTCTGGACATGCCCGGGCGTCCTGGACGCGGCCTGGCAAGTCGAGGCTGGGCGTGCCCGAGCGCTCTGGGCGAGCCCTGGAAAGGCGAGAGCGGGCATGCCCGGACGCTCTGGGCGAGCCCTGGAAAGGCGAGTCTGGACATGCCCGGGCGTCCTGGACGTGGCCTGGCAAGTCGAGGCTGGGCGTTCCCGGGCGCTCTGGGCGAGCCCTGGAAAGGCGAGAGTGGGCATGCCCGGGAAAGACGAGATCGGGCGTGCCTGGGAGGTTCGGGCGTGCCCGGGAACAGCGAGTCCGGGCATGCCCAGGAGAGGCGCGTCTGGGCCCGTCCGGACGAGCCCGGCATGGCGATCGCGCCCTGGCCGCGTCCTGGCAGGTGCAAGGCGATTGTGTACATTCAGCGGGAACCGCTACACACGCCCCTCCAGAATCGACCTGCACCGGCAGGGTCAATTTAAGGGGGTCCGGATGACCCGGCCAAAGCGACCCCTGGAGGGTCGTGGGGGGGGGTCCGATCTGGAGGTGGGTGGTCGAGCAGGGGGATCCGTGGACGGGGGGCGGCCTTGCCGCGGAGGAAGGGCCAACCGTGGTGGTCGGTCGACGTCCACGTGCACCGGTTTGAGGCAGTCCACAGAGATCCGGTCCGACCGGCCGCCGACGTCGACGACAAAGGACTTGTCGCCCCGTCGCAGGACCCGGAAGGGCCCGTCGTACGGCGGCCGGAGTGGCCCCCGATGCGCGTCATGACGCACAAAGACGTACTCCGCTGTGCGAAGCGCCGGGGGGACGTAGGACTGGGGGCCACCGTGGCGGGACGTTGGCACGGGGGCAAATCGTCGGGCGGCCTCCTGGAGGTCCGGGCGCTGGTATGCGGCGGACCAGGGACTGGTAGCATCGGGCACGAACTCGCCCGGGACGCGGAGCGGCTGGCCGTAGACGAGCTCGGCGGCGGACGCCCGGAGGTCCTCCTTGGGGGCCGTGCGGAGGCCCAAAAGGACCCACGGCAGCCGGTCGATCCAACCGTCGTCCTGAAGGCCGGCCACGAGTGCGGCCTTCATGGAGCGGTGAAACCGCTCGCACAACCCGTTGGCTTGGGGGTGGTAGGCCGTGGTGCAGTGCAGCGTGACCCCCAACGAGCGGGCGACCACGCCCCAAAGTTCGGACGTGAACTGTGGGCCGCGGTCGGACGAGATGTCCGCCGGTGCGCCGAAGCGCGACCCAGGTGGCGATGAACGCCTGCGCCACGTCGGCGGTGGTGGTGGAGGTGAGGGGCACGGCCTCCGGCCACCTGGTGGTCCTGTCCACCATGGTGAGCAGGTGGGTGAACCCCCGCGATGGGGGCAGGGGACCCACCAGGTCCACGTGGACGTGGTCGAAACGCCGTGCAGGCACGGTGAAAGGTACAAGCGGGGCCTGGGTGTGGCGGTGGACCTTGGCCCGCTGGCAGGCCGTGCAGGCGTTGGCCCAGTCGCGGACGTTCCGTCGAAGGCCGTGCCAGACGAAACGCGCCGACACCAGCTTCTGAGAAGCTTTCCGGCCCGGGTGAGAAAGGCCGTGGATGGAGGCGAAGATGCGGCGCTGCCAGGAAACGGGCACGATGGGGCGAGGCTGGCCCTGGGAGACGTCGCAGAGCAGGACAGTGTCCGCGAAGGGGATGTCGGCCAGGCGGAGGCCCGTGTCCGCCGCCCGGAGGGCCTGCACCGAGGTGTCGGTGGTCTGGTCGGCCGCCATGAGCGCGAAGTCCACGCCGAGGTGGACCGAGTTCGCGCTGGCCCGAGAAAGACAGTCGGCCACGGCGTTGTCTTTGCCGGCGACGTGCCGGATGTCCGTGGTGAATTCCGACACGGCGGAGAGGTGGCGCTGCTGGCGGGCCGACCACGGCTCCGTGACTTTGGCCATTGCGTAGACCAATGGCTTGTGGTCGACGAAAGCCGTGAACGGGCGGCCCTCCAGGAGGTGTCGGAAATGGTGAACGGCCAGGAATAGACCGAGCAGCTCGCGGTCGAACGTGCTGTATTTTAACTCGTTCGGCCGGAGTTGCCGGCTGAAAAAAGCGAGTGGCTGCCAAACACCGTCCACCCATTGTTCATGGACGGCGCCCACCGCGTAGTTGGAGGCGTCCGTAGTGAGGGCGATGGGCGCGTTGAGCACCGGGTGAGCCAGCAGCGTTGCGTCGGCGAGGGCCCGTTTTGCGCTCGCGAAGGCCGCGTCCATGGCCGCGGACCAAACGATGTCATGCTTGGCCGGCTTGCCCCGGAGGGCCTCGTAAAGGGGCCGCATGAGCTGAGCAGTGCGGGGCACGAATCGGTGATAAAAATTCACCATGCCGAGGAACTCTTGTAGGGCCTTGATGGAACGGGGACGCAGGAACGTGGTGATGGCCTCGACCTTGGTCGGCAGCGGCACGGCCCCGGTCTTGGTGATGCGGTGGTCCAAAAAGTCAACGGTCGTCGTGCCGAAGTGGCATTTGGCCGGGTTGACAATTAAGCCGTGCTCGCTGAGGCGACCGAACAGTGTTCGGAGGTGGAGGAGGTGCTCGGCGCGGGACATGCTGGCGACGAGGATGTCGTCCAGATAGACGAAAAGAAATGGCAGGCCGCGCAGCATGCCGTCCATTAAGGGCTGGAACGCCTGGGCCGCGTTCTTGAGGCCAAACGGCATCCTCAAAAATTCGAACAGGCCAAACGGCGTGATGACGGCCGTCTTTGGGACGTCGGCCGCCCAGACAGGTACCTGGTGGTATCCCCGTATCAGGTCAATTTTGGAAAATATGACCCGTCCCGCCAAACGGGCGGAAAAGTCCTGGATGTGCGGGATCGGGTACCTGTCGGGGGTGGTAGCGTCGTTGAGACGGCGGTAGTTGCCACACGGGCGCCATCCGCCCCCCGGCTTTGGCACGATGTGCAGTGGTGAGGCCCACGCGCTATTGGAGCGCCACACGATGCCGAGGTGCTCCAACGCGTCGAACTCGGCCTTTGCCACAGCGAGCTTGGCCGGGTCGAGGCGGCGGGCCCTGGCGTAGACCGGCGGGCCAGTAGTGGGTATGTGGTGCTCGATCCCATGCCGCACTGCGACGGCCGAAAACGTCGGCCGCGTGAGGGCCGGGAACTCGTTCGCCGTCGGGAGGGCGCACGCCAGTTCGGTCGGCGCGGAGCTGCTCATCGTGCACGCCAGGGAGCTGAAGGTCTCGGCGTGGACAAGGCGACGTCGTTTGACGTCGACCAGCAGCCCGTGCGTGCAGAGGAAGTCGGCGCCCAGCAAAGCCATGGGGACGCAGGCGGTCACAAAGGTCCACTGAAAGCGCTGGCTGCCGAAGCAGAGGGTGATGTCACGCGGGCCGAAAGTGCGTATGGCCGAGCCATTAGCAGCGACCAAAGAGGGGCCACAAACGGCATCCCGCCTGTCCTGCTCGGAGGCGGGTATGACGCTCAGTTGGGCGCCGGTGTCACAAAGGAAACGCCGCCCGGACGCTTTGTCCCGAATAAGAAGCGAGTTGCCCGAGTGGCCGGCGCTCATGGCTGGGAATGAACGCCGGCCTGGCCGTTTCCCGACTTGCCGAAAGTGCACGGGGGTCGGCACGTCCGAGCCTTGTGTCCGAACCTGGCGTGGTAATAACACCACGCCTGGTCAGGTGGAGGCCCCGGCCGTCGTGTCGGAAGCGGTCGGCATGGCGTGGCGGCTGCCAGTTGCACCGGCAGTTCGGCCTCCAACCGCGCAGGGCACTCGGGCACCGTGGGCGTCGCCTCGGACGGCGGCAGGCTCCAGGTAGCCGCGCCGATGTGTTGGCCCGCCGAGGAGATCTTATCGGCTTCCCTGGCGAGGGTGCGGGGATCGGTGATCGACGTGCCAGCCAGGGCGAGGCGTACCGGGTGAGGCAGCTGGCGGAGGAACAGCTCGCGGAACAGAAAATCCGGAGAGTGCTCACCGAGCAACGAGAGCATATAGTCAATGCGCTCAGACGGGCGCGTGTCGCCGAGCTCGGGCAGGTCGAGCAGGCGCCATGCGCGTGCCGCCGGTGAGAGGGCGAAAGCGTCGAGGAGGAGCGTCTTCAGCGCGTCATACTTGTCAGCAGCCAGCGGGTGCTCGAGGAGGCTCAGGGCGCGGGCCGCGGTGGCGGAACCGAGCGCTGCCACGACGTGGTGGAAGCGGGTGTCGTCCGCGGTGATGCCTCGCAGGACGAACTGGGAGTCCGCCTGGGCGAACCAAACAGCCGCGTGAGCCTCCCAGAAGGTAGGCAGTTTAAGAGTCACTGCCATGTCCATGTCGGTAGGTCACCAGTGAAGGAGCTGCGCTCCAACGCGAGTCGAAAGAATTGACGCGACCAAAGACGGAATTCGTCCGAGTTGCTTTAATGAAACAAAACAGCTCAGGTATTCTGACAAGCCCGTTTATCGGGCAGCAATATATATACACATTTATGCCGGGGTTGTTTGCCCGGGAAAACCGAGACCGGGCATGCCCGGGTGTCAAGGGCGAGTCCTGGAAAGGCGAGTCTGGACATGCCCGGGCGTCCTGGACGCGGCCTGGCAAGTCGAGGCTGGGCTTGCCCGAGCGCTCTGGGCGAGCCCTGGAAAGGCGAGAGCGGGCATGCCCGGACGCTCTGGGCGAGCCCTGGAAAGGCGAGTCTGGACATGCCCGGGCGTCCTGGACGCGGCCTGGCAAGTCGAGGCTGGGCGTGCCCGGGCGCTCTGGGCGAGCCCTGGAAAGGCGAGAGCGGGCATGCCCGGGAAAGACTAGACCGGGCGTGTCCGGGAGGTTCGGGCGTGCCCGGGAACAGCGAGTCCGGGCATGCCCAGGAGAGGCGCGTCTGGGCCCGTCCGGACGAGCCCGGCATGGCGATCGCGCCCTGGCCGCGTCCTGGCAGGTGCAAGGCGATTGTGTACATTCAGCGGGAACCGCTACAACCTCATATTTAATATTACATTTAATCTGACCTGATTATAAACGGTCATCTGGTGCTTCATCCTGGTCCCTTCGTATTTGTCTGAAAGAGGAGGCGAGCTATCGCCAGCACAATAAACAGATTACAAATCCCTGCTCTAAACCTACAGGAGGCAGCGCATCAGTGGCTTTCACATGCTCCGAGCAATGATGCAAATCATCAGCCATGCATTGCATGCAAATTAAATAATTCATGGAATGATCACACAAGCAAACAAAGATTGTTTTCAAAAACCCAACTCGGTAATATGTATATATAAATCAACTACAAAAAGTTATTTGATCATTCACTCCGATAAATTAATCAATCGTAAAAGTATTTCTTGTTTCACTCGACATCTGTGCAGAGAAAAAAAAAAAAATACAGCACAGAGGAAAGAAACAAAAAGGAGCAAATATGAAGGTTAATATTGGGACTTACAATTGAAATGTTAATTCCTTTTTCTCCTCGAACCAAGCTGGCTCACTAAGCTTAAAGCTTCAATTTCAATTGGGAAATGGTGCTGATGTGGTGAAAAATTATTGACTTGGCTTGTGGTTTTTCTGTTGAAGTGTAGTGTCATTGTCACTCCCATGGTTGACCCACGGGAGTCCTTTGTTGCGCCCTCTTGGTCCTGTGAGCTTAACTTCACTAGTGGATTGGGCATTGACTATTGGCGACTGATTGCGAGTCAGATGATGGACAATGGAAATAAATCCAAATTAAAGACAGTTCACATCAGTTTACTAATGGTGGACATCAAATTTGTTAATTTAAACTCCCATTAGCTTTTCACCCTCTGCAAATTCCAAGTCAGATCAGTGATGGAATACTTCTCCTTCTCCTTCTCCCTCTCCCTCTCCCTCTCTCTCTGTCCCACACCTCCCTCTCCCACCCCTCTCTCCCCCACCCCTCTCTCTCTCCCACCCCTCTCTCTCTCCCACCCCTCTCTCTCCCACCCATCTCTCTCCCACCCCTCTCTCTCCCACCCCTCTCTCTCCCACCCCTCTCTCTCCCACCCCTCTCTCTCCCACACCTCTCTCTCGCACCGCTCTCTCTCTCTCCCACACCTCTCTCTCTCCCACACCTCTCTCTCTCCCACACCTCTCTCTCTCCCACACCTCTCTCTCTCCCACACCTCTCTCTCCCACTGCTCTCTCTCTCCCAACCCTCTCTCTCCCACTGCTATCTCTCTCCCAACCCTCTCTCACTCCCAACTCTCTCTCTCTCCCAACCCTCTCTCACTCCCACCCTCTCTCCCACCCCCCCTCTCTCACTCCCACCCCTCTCTCTCTCTCCCACCCCTCTCTGTCTCTCCCACCCCTCTCTCTCTCTCCCCCACTGCTCTCTCTCTCCCACACCTCTCTCTCCCACTGCTCTCTCTCCCACTGCTCTCTCTCTCCCAACCCTCTCTCACTCCCAACCCTCTCTCACTCCCAACCCTCTCTCACTCCCACCCTCTCTCCCACCCCCCTCTCTCTCTCCCACCCCTCTCTCTCTCCCACCTCACTCTCTCCCACCTCACTCTCTCCCACCTCACTCTCTTCCACCTCACTCTCTCCCACCCTCTCTCTCCCACCTCACTCTCTCCCACCTCACTCTCTCCCACCTCACTCTCTTCCACCTCACTCTCTCCCACCCTCTCTCTCCCACCTCACTCTCTCCCACCCCTCTCTCTCCCACCCCTCTCTCCCACCCCTCTCTCTCCCACCCCGCTCTCTCCCACCCCTGTCTCTCCCACACCTCTCTCTCGCACCGCTCTCTCTCCCACCTCTCTCTCTCCCACACCTCTCTCTCTCCCACACCTCTCTCTCCCACACCTCTCTCTCTCTCCCACACCTCTCTCTCTCCCACACCTCTCTCTCCCACTGCTCTCTCTCTCCCAACCCTCTCTCTCCCACTGCTCTCTCTCTCCCAACCCTCTCTCACTCCCAACCCTCTCTCTCTCCCAACCCTCTCTCACTCCCACCCACTCTCCCACCCCCTCTCTCACTCCCACCCCTCTCTCTCTCTCCCACCCCTCTCTCTCTCTCCCCCACTGCTCTCTCTCTCCCACACCTCTCTCTCCCACTGCTCTCTCTCCCACTGCTCTCTCTCTCCCAACCCTCTCTCACTCCCAACCCTCTCTCACTCCCAACCCTCTCTCACTCCCACCCTCTCTCCCACCCTCCTCTCTCTCTCCCACCCCTCTCTCTCTCTCCCACCTCACTCTCTCCCACCTCACTCTCTCCCACCTCACTCTCTTCCACCTCACTCTCTCCCACCCTCTCTCTCCCACCTCACTCTCTCCCACCTCACTCTCTCCCACCTCACTCTCTTCCACCTCACTCTCTCCCACCCTCTCTCTCCCACCTCACTCTCTCCCACCCCTCTCTCTCCCACCCCTCTCTCCCACCCCTCTCTCTCCCACCCCTCTCTCTCCCACCCCTCTCTCTCCCACCCCTCTCTCTCCCACACCTCTCTCTCGCACCGCTCTCTCTCTCTCCCACCTCTCTCTCTCCCACACCTCTCTCTCTCCCACACCTCTCTCTCCCACTGCTCTCTCTCCCACCCCTCTCTCTCTCCAAACCCTCTCTCACTCCCAACCCTCTCTCTCTCCCACCCTCTTTCTCTCCCACACCTCTCTCTCCCACTGCTCTCTCTCCCACCCCCCTCTCTCTCTCCAAACCCTCTCTCACTCCCAACCCTCTCTCTCTCCCACCCTCGTTCTCTCCCACACCTCTCTCTCCCACTGCTCTCTCTCCCACCCCTCTCTCTCTCCAAACCCTCTCTCACTCCCAACCCTCTCTCTCTCCCAACCCTCTCTCTCTCCCACCCCTCTCTCTCCCACCCCTCTCTCTCCCACCCCTCTCTCTCTCCCAAGCCTCTCTCTCTCCCACACCTCTCTCTCCCACTGCTCTCTCTCCCACCCCTCTCTCTCTCCAAACCCTCTCTCACTCCAAACCCTCTCTCTCTCCAAACCCTCTCTCTCTCCCACCCCTCTCTCTCCCACCCCTCTCTCTCTCCCACCCCTCTCTCCCACCCCTCTCTCTCTCCAAACCCTCTCTCACTCCCAACCCTCTCTCTCTCCCAACCCTCTCTCTCTCCCACCCCTCTCCCACCCATCTCTCTCTCTCTCCCACCCCTCTCTCTCTCCCAACCCTCTCTCACTCCCACCCTCTCTCCCACCCCTCTCTCTCTCTCTCCCACCCCTCTATCTCTCTCCCAACCCTCTCTCACTCCCACCCCTCTCTCTCTCCCACCCCTCTCTCTCCCACCCCTCTCTCTCTCCCACCCCTCTCTCTCTCCCACCTCACTCTCTCCCACCTCACTCTCTCGCTCCTTCTCCCCCTACCACCCCCGCACTCCCTCTCTTTGGAACAGTCTCCCCAGCAGTGTTCCCGACTTCTAAACCAACTTGCAACAACATTTCAAGTCACGAATCAATCATACAGATCTCATTTTATTATTCCATTTTCCCATCTTCTTTATTTCCTTTTTCACCCATGGGGGGCCCCTATCGATTTTTTCCTCGACCAAAATAAAATATTATGCCTCAGATAATAACAATGAAAACAAATTTAATAAGACGGTGTAATAAGTATTGTGCAAAGCTTTGGGTTATTTTCACTTTCGTGGTGCTATTTCCCATTAAACATTTGTGTGAACTTAGAAGTTTGCAATATCGGTAGATAATAATTGAAATTTCTGTAAAAATCACAAAATATTGTACTTTCTACCTCCTCAACATTATGCTATTTCCGCTCTCGTTTCAAAAAATAAAAATAAAACTGGCAAGCATCTGAAAATGCAAAGCCCGTCTGCCTCCGCTTTGCGTTCAGACTTCTTCCATATGCTAAACATGACGAAAACAGCCACAAAAATACAAAAACATTGACGACTTCATGCGATCTTACCCTTTTGACCTCCAAAGCAATATGCTTAAGTGATGCAATATGCAAACCCTGCTCAGATGAGCAATCAATCAATCAGATGAAAATTGATGATTTTATGCATTCTTGACCTTTCATCTTTAGATCTAAAAAAAATAATCAGTTTCTAGCTTTCGATTGGTGAACCAATTCAGTGGCCCAACATGTAAATCCTTAACATTTCATGTCAATCAGGTGAAAATTGATGATTTTATGCAACCTTGACCTTTGACCTTTAGTTTTCAAAAAAAACAACAGTCAGATTCTTCTAGCTTTTGATTTGTGAACTTTTGATTTGACAGCTTTTGATTGTCCAATTTGGGAATTTAGAATCAACATTCCTTTAGAATCAGCATTGCACAGCATAATGTGCTATTGTTGTTGACAATCTCCCCATGGTTTCAGGTTTCACCAAAACATGGCTTGTGACAGTCCTTGTTCATGGTACAGGACACCGCTCAGGGTTAGTGGCCTCGTATAATCTCGTCTTTTAATTTGCTAATAATGCTACGAATTATGTATAGTGATGTACAGGCCACACTAATCCGTGCATTACAAATCATTCTGCCAATTCTCTCTGAGGTGTCCAGATAATATACAAGAATGTTGGTGCGATCAGTTGGTAAATGTTGGTAAAGGGGAAAATCCCCTTTATCTATTTTCTGATTACTTCACATTCTGCCATGACATCCCTCATTATTCAGGTAGGCAGGCAACAACATTTCCCTCTTGTGGAACCAACTGCAATATTCTTCTCAATCTCATTCTTCCCTTTCAAGTCTTCAAGACAGCTGTCCACCACCATCTCAGATCATTCCCCATCCAAAACCACGATCGTCTCCATCCCCGTTAACTCCCACTCCCCTCCCCCAATTTGTCCTCCTTCCAAATTACCAGTTTTCCCTCCTGAGAGATTCCTCCCCACACCCATTGTTTGTCCAAGTCTGCCTCTATCTTGGCATTCAACTCTGCTGTTGGTGTTTGCACCCTCTCTCTACTGTTCCTATTGTTCTTTCGCATCTAGATCCGTTCAGTGTTCTAGCTCTTCCAAAGGCCTTGACAATGTAAATAAAAATCTATTTCATTTCACAATTACCTTTCAGTAGGCTGGTGTTGGCTTAGCGGTTAGTGGTGCCGGCTTGGGATCCTAGGATCCTGGGCTCGAATCCCGGTCGATCGCTGAATTAACGCCAGGGGGGTTGACTCAGCCTGTCACCCTTCCGAGGTCGGCACATTGAGTACCAGTTCACTGGTAATTCCCTGTGTGTCGCAAGAGGTGTGTCGCAAGAGGTGACCAACAGGGTTGGCGGCAGGAAGGGCATCCAGCCGTAAAACATTGCTTCAAAAAGGGGACCACGGTGCCCGAAAAAGGCCAACGCTTCAAAAAGGGGACCACGGTGCCCGAAAAAGGCCAACGCTTCAAAAAGGGGACCACGGTGCCCGAAAAAGGCCAACCCCTGCTCTGCAGGGGAAAATGGCCTCTAAAGGTGGTATATAATTACCTTTCAGGATATAAAATAAATGAGGAAATAATAAAGTTTTATTTTGCTATAAATATTATTGCATAAACGTCTTATATGGATTAATATTGTATAGCTTCGAAATAGTTATTTCCTCAGTGCATGTTTAGTGTAAGTGTGAGGTGATTTAATTGTCATATAAGATTATGCATCAATATTTGTAGAGCAAGGTGTTGTCCTCCAACCGGACTTCCTGGATTTCCAGAAGATATTTGACAAGGTACCACTTAAATTTAGGGCTTCCAGGATCATTGGTGGACTAACAACTGGGATCAAAAATCGACTTGATGTGACCACATGGTGGTGCCTTCACACAATTCTTCATACCCATCACTTATAACGATGAATGATCATCTGGATGAAGCTTTAGACACCGATTCAATGAGCCGATCCAATTTTTTTTTTTGTAAAATTAATCCTCTAGATTAGTCATGACAAGACCAAACCGTAAGACATTTTTCTGCTGCCTGACATGTAAATTCCATTTTCATTTAACGTTTTTTGTCAACGTTTGTATTCGTGAATAAGAATAGTTTTCTATCTATAAATGGGCTCAATCTACTTGTTTTGCGGCAGGTCTTTGACGGTCCTCGAGGAGCATGTACATGTACTTCATAGGGAACAATATGTGGTTGTTGTTGTTGGTGCTGGTGGTGGTGATGATGGTGGTGGTGTTGTTGTTGTACAGCCCCAGACAATTCTCTGGAACAAGCCTGCGGCACGGAGTCACCCGATCGATCTCCCAGGAGAAACCCAGAGATCCCCCACATCCTGGGTGTTGTACCCCCACCTTCAGAGAGTCAGGGGAGAGAGAGAGAGAGAGTCAGGGGAGAGAGAGAGTCAGGGGAGAGAGCGAGAGAGTCAGGGGAGAGAGAGAGAGAGTCAGGGGAGAGAGAGAGAGAGTCAGGGGAGAGAGAGAGAGTCAGGGGAGAGAGAGAGTCAGGGGAGCGAGAGAGAGAGAGAGAGTCAGGGGAGAGAGAGAGAGTCAGGGGGGGAGAGAGAGAGAGAGTCAGGGGAGAGAGAGAGAGAGTCAGGGGAGAGAGAGAGTCAGGCGAGAGAGAGAGAGAGTCAGGGGAGAGAGAGAGAGAGTCAGGGGAGAGAGAGAGAGAGAGAGTCAGGGGAGAGAGAGAGAGTCAGGGGAGAGAGAGAGAGAGTCAGGGGAGAGAGAGAGAGAGTCAGGGGAGAGAGAGAGAGAGAGTCAGGGGAGAGAGAGAGAGAGTCAGGGGAGAGAGAGAGAGTCAGGGGAGAGAGAGAGAGTCAGGGGAGAGAGAGAGAGAGAGTCAGGGGGGAGAGAGAGAGAGAGAGTCAGGGGAGAGAGAGAGAGTCAGGGGAGAGAGAGAGTCAGGGGAGAGAGAGAGTCAGGGGAGAGAGAGAGAGAGTCAGGGGAGAGAGAGAGAGAGAGTCAGGGGAGAGAGAGAGTCAGGGGAGGGAGAGAGAGTCAGGGGAGAGAGAGAGAGAGTCAGGGGAGAGAGAGAGAGAGTCAGGGGAGAGAGAGAGAGAGAGTCAGGGGAGAGAGAGAGGGAGAGTCAGGGAGAGAGAGAGAGTCAGGGGAGAGAGAGAGAGAGTCAGGGGAGAGAGAGAGTCAGGGGAGAGAGAGAGAGAGAGTCAGGGGGAGAGAGAGAGAGAGTCAGGGGAGAGAGAGAGTCAGGGGAGAGAGAGAGAGTCAGGGGAGAGAGAGAGAGTCAGGGAGAGAGAGAGAGTCAGGGGAGAGAGAGAGAGTCAGGGGAGAGAGAGAGAGAGTCAGGGGAGAGAGAGAGAGAGTCAGGGGAGAGAGAGAGAGAGTCAGGGGAGAGAGAGAGAGAGAGTCAGGGGAGAGAGAGAGAGTCAGGGGAGAGAGAGAGAGTCAGGGGAGAGAGAGTCGGGGGAGAGAGAGAGAGAGTCAGGGGAGAGAGAGAGAGAGAGTCAGGGGAGAGAGAGAGTCAGGGGAGAGAGAGAGAGAGAGTCAGGGGAGAGAGAGAGAGAGTCAGGGGAGAGAGAGAGAGAGTCAGGGGAGAGAGAGAGTCAGGGGAGAGAGAGAGAGAGAGAGAGTCAGGGGAGAGAGAGAGAGTCAGGGGGGAGAGAGAGAGTCAGGGGAGAGAGAGAGAGAGTCAGGGGAGAGAGAGAGAGTCAGGGGAGAGAGAGAGAGAGAGAGTCAGGGGAGAGAGAGAGAGAGAGTCAGGGGAGAGAGAGAGAGAGTCAGGGGAGAGAGAGAGAGTCAGGGGAGAGAGAGAGAGAGTCAGGGGAGAGAGAGAGGGAGAGAGTCAGGGGAGAGAGAGAGTCAGGGGAGAGAGAGAGAGTCAGGGGAGAGAGAGAGAGAGAGTCAGGGGAGAGAGAGAGAGAGAGTCAGGGCAGAGAGAGAGAGAGTCAGGGGAGAGAGAGAGAGTCAGAGGAGAGAGAGAGTTAGAGAGTCAGGGGAGAGAGAGAGAGAGAGAGTCAGGGGAGAGAGAGAGTCAGGGGAGAGAGAGAGAGAGAGTCAGGGGAGAGAGAGAGTCAGGGGAGAGAGAGAGAGCCAGGGGAGAGAGAGAGAGTCAGGGGAGAGAGAGAGAGAGTCAGGGGAGAGAGAGAGAGTCAGGGGAGAGAGAGAGAGAGAGTCAGGGGAGAGAGAGAGAGAGAGTCAGGGGAGAGAGAGAGAGTCAGGGGAGAGGGAGAGAGAGTCAGGGGAGAGAGAGAGAGTCAGGGGAGAGAGAGAGAGAGTCAGGGGAGAGAGAGAGAGAGTCAGGGGAGAGAGAGAGAGAGAGTCAGGGGAGAGAGAGAGAGAGTCAGGGGAGAGAGAGAGAGAGTCAGGGGAGAGAGAGAGAGAGTCAGGGGAGAGAGAGAGAGAGTCAGGGGAGAGAGAGAGAGTCAGGGGAGAGAGAGAGAGAGTCAGGGGAGAGAGAGAGAGAGTCAGGGGAGAGAGAGAGAGAGAGAGAGTCAGGGGAGAGAGAGAGAGTCAGGGGAGAGAGAGAGAGAGTCAGGGGAGAGAGAGAGAGAGTCAGGGGAGAGAGAGAGAGTCAGGGGAGAGAGAGAGAGAGTCAGGGGAGAGAGAGAGAGTCAGGGGAGAGAGAGAGAGAGTCAGGGGAGAGAGAGAGAGAGTCAGGGGAGAGAGAGATAGTCAGGGGAGAGAGAGAGAGTCAGAGGAGAGAGAGAGAGTCAGGGGAGAGAGAGAGAGAGAGAGAGTCAGGGGAGAGAGAGAGAGAGTCAGGGGAGAGAGAGAGAGTCAGGGGAGAGAGAGAGAGTCAGGGGAGAGAGAGAGAGTCAGGGGAGAGAGAGAGAGTCAGGGGAGAGAGAGAGAGAGTCAGGGAAGAGATTGAGAGTGAGAGTGAGAGTGAGAGTGAGAGAGAGAGAGAGAGAGAGAGAAAGAGACAGACAAGAGGGAGACAAGAGGGAGAGGGCCAGTCCATGGGATCCCTCCCCCTCCCCCTTCCCAAGGCTCCTCCCCCAAGCCCTCTCCCTCCCACAGATCTCCCGATGTCCCTGCTCTTCATCTTGTTCTCCGCTCCCTTTATAATATGTTTTATGTGTCAGTTTGTCTTTTTGTGATCAATGTTAGCTCTTACACGAGCCTCGACCTGTATGCAACAAAACAACAAAAAAAAAAAACCGATCGGCTGATCGCTGTGACCGTGATGCCCTGACGAATCCAGGCAGCAGGGAAGAATAGGGAAGATTTGGCCCCCGACTTGTGGACTTGAGTTGGGGGGTACAACCACCACGAAGACGCGTCCCCGATATTTGTTCAATATCATGTTGTTTTGTATGCAGCCCGTACTACTTTGCAGCCCGCTCCTGGTCGCATCATGCGTGTGGCTTTTTCACTGATACAGTGCCATTGTTACCAGTAACCGGTACTCGTTTTACCGACCTCGGAAGGATAACAGGCTGAGTCAACCCACGTGGTGTCATTTAAACGGCATAACATGGGATCCAATTCAAGACTCGAAGATCTTAAGCCAGCCATCTTAAACCGAAGTACTGCACATCTTAAACCATCAGGCTTATGAGGGACAATGATCCAATCAGAAACAAGAATGTGCAAAGGCATTTGGAATGCAATGATGGAATGAACCCCTTCATCTCACCATGATGGGGATTCAATTAATTAATTCCTGCTGGTTGCATCATTACTGCGATATGCCAGCACGTGCAGAACCTTCCCCTGCACATCAGGGCAGGATTTGGGAATTCTGGAGGCTGGCCCACAATAGCCTACTCTCTTCGGTAGTCCACCACTAACGCTAGCAGATAATGCACCTGCCTTAAGGTTTACCGAGGGACTGCACACTTTGTGATGCAACCCTCCACCTGCGAAACACTATAGTACAACAATTTATAAATTAGGTCGAGGATCGAACCCAGAACAGAAAGGTCAAAGGTGAACACCCCACTTCTGAGCTATCACACCAGCCATTTAACACAATTCATGGAACTCAAGTATTCAGTGCACAGGTATCATAT
The DNA here is from genome assembly GCF_964187855.1 of Myxine glutinosa. NCBI lineage: Eukaryota > Metazoa > Chordata > Myxini > Myxiniformes > Myxinidae > Myxine > Myxine glutinosa. Next base: position 65,285,839 of record NC_136266.1, read on the forward strand.
CAGCCAGGTGATGAAAGAACACCGTAGGTATCAGACCGAGGACAATTTCCTTACACTTTCTGACAACTAGGACAGATTGCTGGGCAACAGGTATTACTACACATGCGGCCAAAAGTTTTGACTTGTCGGAAACTTTCACCAGGTACACCTGACAAGCAGAATATACTCGAGTCACGTGATCACAGTCCACAAAACACTAAAATCTATCCATCAAAACACCCTATCCCAGATCCTATTAAGAATCGTTTTATTATGTTCTTTCTTTATTTCAAGAGAGAATGTGTGCTAAAGCTAAAGCATGCTCGCTGTGTGAATCGGCATTCGATGGTTACAATTATACCTTCTGCCAATGAGTTAGCGGAGACATTTTAATTCCACCTTCGATCGAGTTTAATTAAAGTCTCCTCGGCGTGCCAGCGATATGACAGTTAA